>NC_051184.2:24294589-24640177 GCF_013339695.2 Rhipicephalus sanguineus
GGGTGCTGCTAGAGGACGGACGTGTTTTTCGTGGGCTCCGGAATGACAGCGTCAGATAAGTGTTTTTTTTTTTTTTTTTGCATGATTCGAGCTTGTTTCTTTAGTTAAGCCACTAGATTGCAGCTTAATAGAGCTTACAACTTTGTGCTGTTGGTACAAAGTGGTCGTGTGACAGTCGCTTCGGGTGTTTTTTTTTTAAATATTGTTGCTTTTGGCCACCACGTGGCTGAAAGGTGCACAGGTGCTTTGAAGTGTAACATACCTTGCGGAGTTTGTGATATCATTGGCGTTAAGTGTTCTTAATCTGCCGCGTGAATGCTCTGTAGCCATGGTCAAAAAGACCGTACAAGTGTTCAGGATGCGGAATGGGGCGGAAAAGTAGGGTTTGTGAGGATGAGACGACAGAGAGAGCTGACGCCAAGTGTAAGCAATGCGAGTTAGAGGCGAAGTATGGAAATAATGATGGCCGCCCAGAATGAGCTCAAGGTGAGAATCTCCGAGCTGGAGAAAGCGGTAGCGACAGAGCGGGAAAAAAACAACGATGGCTATGGCGGAAAGGCTTAAGTCAGCCGAGGAGGGATTGGCAAAGGTAGCCATGCCAGCAAATTGTAGCCATGCAGCAAATGTAGCCACGGGGAACAGGGAAGCAGGCCGACAGCGGGAAAAATGGGGCATCGACCCCCACAGTGGTAGGCGCGAAGGGGGAAACAGGTTTGGAAAAGACAGGTTTGGAAAAGACAGGTGCAAGGGACACAGGACCCACCTTCCGCGAAGTAGTCTTGGGAACGGGAGGGGACAAAACAACAGCAGTAGCACGCGCTAGTAACAGGTGCAGTGGCCAGGTGCGGGAGAGTCCACCAGAAAAGTCGGATCACGTGATAATCGCCGGGGACTCGAACTTAGCTACATGCGCAGAAGCAGTCAAGGAAAGGGTGAGAGGCGACAAACGAGTTTTAATAGGAAAGTTCCCGGGCCATAGGCTGGGATCAGTGATGAGACAAGCTAACGCAAAACTCGCAGCTAAGTCTAATGGACGTAACCTCGTGATAATCGCGGGAGGTCTAAACGACGTCTTGAGTAACGAATCAGCCGAACTAGCGACCACATTGGCGAAAGGGGTCGATGACATGCGCGCCATTTCCCCTCAGGTGCAGATAGTGGTATGCACAATACCGGAGGTACCGGTGCGTGACGGCAACCTGCAAAGAGCGGTTGTCGACGCAAACAAAGAGATATGGCAGATGAGTAGAGAGAAAGGCATCGAGGTAGTGGAAATAAACAGAGAGGTGCACAGGTGGGGTGGTTTTCGAAGAGACGGAATACACTTCGATAGGAGGCTTGGCCATGAGGTGGGTTGGCGTCTTGCAGGACGCGCAGTAGCTTTTTTGGGGGGCACGCGGGCCCTTCGGTGCCCATGGTAGCTTGTAATGAGGAAAACAACCAGGGGGACTCTTTGACAGGTAGTATAGCGAAAAAACAGAGAAAAGGTAAAAGAAGGGAGAAGGCGCGTGTTGCAATTAGTTACATTAACATGCAGGGTGGCAGAAAAAAGGCAAATGGTTAGAGATTGAGGGACAGTTAAACAAGGAACAGATAGGTGTTTATGCGGTTACAGAAACACACCTTAGAGACTTGGAAGAGCCACCACATATTGAAAATTATGTTTGGGAAGGATGTAACAGGATCACATCAGAAAGGAGAGGTGGGGGGGTTGGAATGCTAATTCATAGCAGAACAAAATGGGAGAGAGTGAAACAAACGTGTTCAGAGCACATGTGGGTTTCGGGCACAGTAGGTGGAAAGAAAACGTGGCTAGGTGTAGCTTACTTGTGGACAGGCAATAACTGCAGAGAAAAGAATCTGGAGATAGTGAAATGCATAAGCACCGATATTAAAGAATTTGGTCATGATGCCGAGATAATCCTTCTAGGGGACATGAACGCTCACATTCATGACCTTGACGGATATTCAGACACCAATGGCAAGTTATTGCTAGATCTCTGCGAGCAACATAGTCTTGAGATAGTTAACGTGGGGCCTAAGTGTGAGGGGCAGATCACGTGGGAAGTCAGAAACAGGCAATCGAGCATTGATTACTGTCTCATGACAGAAGGAATATATGACAAACTTAGAGAGATGAGAATAGACGAAGAAGGCATTAACAGCTTGGGTAGTGATCATAAACGCATAATATTACAAATGGGATATAAAACTGAAAATAAGACATAGAATCAAAGTTTGGCAGCTCGTATCTAAATGACAAACAAATAACAAATATAGCCGCAAGAGTCGAGGAAAAAGTAGACGAACTACCAGGCAAAGACTGGAAGTATAGTGAGCTGCTACATGTAATCACGAAAGAAATGGAAATAGAGAAGAAAACTATTTGTTGGAAAGGAAAGAAAAAGCCAAAAAGTTGGTGGAACAAAGAAATCCGGGAAGCGATCGAGATGCGACGTCAGGCATCACGGGAGCACAGACAGGCAAAAAAGGAGAAGCGGCCACAGGACGAAGTCAACCAAATATGGGAAATATATTTAGAGCAAAAATCCATTGTGCAGAAATTAGTCGAGGCAAAATTAAAGGTGAAAGTGAACGCTGGATGACAGAGATTCGCGAAAAGAAGAAGGCCGCGCCTAGGATATTTTGGAGCCACCTAAAAGCGCTGGGTAGGGAGTCTGTCACAATGCAACAACATATGGTAGATGAAGGAGGAAATAAATTGGAAGGATATGAAGCGCTAGGTTACATCCGAAAGATAACAGCCGATTCGTTTAAAAAGGTCCCCCAGGGGATTCCCCCGGTGAGTAAAAGTACGCAAAGGAGTGCAACCGACGAAGATGTAGTACTAGAGAATTTCAATTGGAAGAAGGCCGAAGGAAAAATTCCTAAGCGCACTACTCCGGGCTTAGATGGGGTTCCCGTCAGCCTCATTAACGAACTCGGACATAACACTAAGGAAGCACTGCTGAAAGCCGTAGAAAAGTGCTTACAGGAGAGGGAAATACCAGACAGTTGGAGAAAAAGTAGAATGAACTTAATCTATAAAGGCAAGGGAGAAAAGGATAACATTCGCTCGTATAGACCGCTAACAATTACATCGGTGCTATACAGGTTGGCGATGCAGGCAGTAAAATTAAAAATAGAAGCGTGGGTAGAACAAAATGATATTTTGGGAGAACTTCAGAATGGATTTCGAATCGACAGGCGGTTAGACGATAATCTGTTTGTTCTTACCCAGTGTATAGAAATATCTAAAATAGAAAACAGGCCCTTATACGTAGCTTATCTAGATATCACCGGGGCGTATGACAACGTTAATCAGGAAATTTTGTGGGATATATTGAAGGAAGTGGGCATAGGTGACGACTGTGTACAGCTTTTGAGGGAAATATACCGAGGAAATACAGTTTGTATAGAATGGGAAGGAATAAGTAGCAAGGACAGCGTTGAAATTAGCAAGGGGCTGAGACAGGGATGCCCTTTGTCCCCGCTGTTATTCATGCTGTACATGGCGAGGATGGAAAAAGCGCTAGAAGGTAGCAACATTGGATTTAATTTGTCACACAAACAGGTCGGAGCGATGGTTGAGCAGAAGCTTCCAGGTCTATTTTATGCTGATGATATTGTCTTATTTGCGGACAGTCAAGATGATATACAGCGACTGGCAGATATATGCGGAAGGGAGTGTGAGGCTCTAGGACTAGGATTTAGTGCAACAAAATGTGGATTGATGGTATTCAATGATCACGGAGACCATACGGTATTAATACAGGGCCAAAAAATACCGAGGGTAAGCGAGTACAAGTACCTCGGAGTATGGGTAAATGAGGGGGATAGATATATGGAGGTACAAGAGAAAGCATCGGTAGCAAAGGGAAAGAGGAATGCTGCAATTATGAAGCACAGAGCTTTATGGGGATACAATAGGTACGAGGTGCTTCGAGGGCTGTGGAAGGGTGTGATGGTTCCGGGGCTTACATTTGGGAACTCAGTGGTGTGCATGAAGTCAGAGGTGCAATCAGGAATGGATGTAAATCAAAGGACGGTGGGCCGCCTCGCGTTGGGCGCTCACGGGAAGACGACAAATGAGGCGGTAAAGGGTGATATGGGATGGACAGGCTTTGAAGTGAGGGAAGCGCAGAGCAAAATGAGATTCGAAGAGAGGCTGAGGAAAATGAAGGAGAGTAGATGGGCAGAGAAGGTTTTCAGGTATTTGTATAGAAAAAGCGTTGACACGCAGTGGAGAAAAAGAACTAGGAGGCTCACCAGTAAATATACGGCTGGCAGTGCGGGCGATATGGCAACAAGGAGCATTAAGCGGAAGGTCAGAGAGGCGGAGAGGACTTATTGGATGACAGCGATGGAAAAGAAGCCGGCTCTGAGTAACTACCGAAAAGGAAAAAACGAAATAAGGAGGGAAAGGTTTTATGATAATTCAAGGGGAAGCGCTTTACTGTTTGAAGCAAGGTCGGGCTGCCTTAGAACGCGTAGTTATAAAGCGAGATTTAGTAACGAAGAAGAACAATGTACATGCTGCGGGGGAACTAAGGAAACGATGGAACATGTACTGATTGAATGTGGCGATATTCACCCAGGTATACGTGTGGGCACGAGTCTACATGAAGCCTTGGGTTTTAGGGACAACAATGGAAAGCTGAACACGTCCGCGATAGAAATAAGTAAGAGACGGTTAGAGTATTGGTGGCAGAAAAGTAGAGATAAAGAACAAAAATAAATAATGGCGGAAAAATAAGGTCATTCTGCCTTAAGAGGCAGAGAGATGGACCGTGAATATATATTTTTTGGTATAATAACATAGATTTAATCAATGTAGATAAGGTATTAGGCCAACATGAAACAAGGAAGTTTTTTTTTTTTTTTTTTTTTTTTTCTTCGAGCCTGGTGGCAGACATGTCACCGCCCCGTTTTAAAGGGGACGCTCATAGCATCCATCCATCCATCAGTGCACGTTAAAAACGCCAGTCGAAAATTCAGGAACCCCACACAACGGCGTTGCTCGTAATCATATCGCAGTTTTGACAAGTAAAACCCCATATATTATTATTTATCTTGTCATTAAGACGTATGCCGAGCTGAATTCGTAATCGGTCGTACGAAAGTTCCGTAAACAAAACAAATGCCTGGCCTCCTGGTCGTTCCACTTACGCTGTGCCTGCTGTGTATCAACATCCTAGGCAGTCGCCTAGCTGAGAATCTGCAAAGTGGTCGCGCTCACGCCTTATCTGCCGTCGTGCCATGAATATTCTGCTCGTCAGTTTTAACGGAGAACCGGAATCGTTCGATAAAACTTCATAACGCTCACATAGCTTTATTGTCAACCACAGCTACGGACCAGAATTTTTCAATGCTCGCAGGGGCCAGCCATCTTTTACCGCGGGGGTAGCTGCGGGTCAGGTGGAACTGATGACCACAACAAACGTCTGGCCTGTGCTTATCGCATGGTTACCGCCAGTGTTGGCTCGCCATCTTACGCGACGTAACGAAACCCGATCCCTGTCCTGGCCGTGCCGATAGCTGGTTAAGTGGGGTCAAGGTTATCGCGTGAGCTTGCTCTAAACGCTGCTGCGATAGCAATGGAATCTGGTCTACAGAAGCCATAAAAATGGAGTGCCCCGCAGTATAGGCCTAGAATATCGGCGTGAGCAGTACTTGAAATATAAAAAGCTAAAGAGACAGCAGACCAGTAAAAGAAGGGCGCAGACGGGTCCTCTGTCATTCTGCGCTGTTTTCATTTCACGTATGTATGCCGCATCAGGGGCACAGTGGTTGTGGTGCTCGGCTGCTGATCCGAAGGTCGCGGGTTCGATCCCGGCCTCGGAGGTCGCATTTTCGATGGAGGCGAAAGTGCTAGGGGCCTGTGTACTTAGATTTAGGTGCAAAAGAACCCTGCAGGCAGTCAAAATTTCCGAGGCCCTCCACTATACGGCGTGCCTCATAATCATACTGCGGTTTCGGCACGTAAAGCCCCAGATATTATGATTTCAAGTATGTCGTATATGCCAACTCGCCCAAGCATCCACTTTAGCAGCATGCGCGGGATATATCTATAAGCAAAGCCGCTGGTCTGTCGTCCTGACCCTTGTGTTTAATCTAAAGACGCAATTCCGTCGCCTTATCAATCGTATACGGATGCATTTAGAGAGGCAGCTAGATAGGTATTTTATGGTATTAAAGAAGCCTCTCAAGTCGAACGCATGCGCATGCGCTATACCACTGTTCAGCAAAGGTGAAGCGGATCTTTCCTTATCGCGGCGTTCTAATGGCGTCCCAGCAGGCGACAGCGGTGGTCTCTCTCGATCGGTATCGTTGCGACCTCGACGATTTAACCAAGTAGGTCGACGCGGCGTAGCCTGACTTCACCCGACGACACGCGGCAGATTGCGCGACGAGGCTTGCGCGACGAAAGGACGTCGGCGCGCTGCTCCTCTTTTGAAAAATCCCCGCGCGCGCTCTCCTTGCTGCTGACAGCTTGATGAACTTCCTTGATTGTCCGTGCCGCTCGCCTAAAACCTTCTCGTCTCTATCAATTCACGTCTCGCTCTCGCTCTCGTTATTAAATTAATGCCCCGAGGGCGTGACAGCGCTTCCAGTGCAACGAGAGAGACAGAGATAATAATTTTGAAGGAGTACATCGGAGATGCTAGCCTGATTCATCGCCTGGCTCGCCACTCCAGGTGCTGGGTGTCGACTGTGGTATGTAAAATGATCACATATACACACAAATACCACGCACAGTTACGCACACACGTGTACACAAAAAGGGTTATTCGTAAAGTTTCGTTGAGTTGTGTAGTCCTAAAAGAAAACTCACATGATACCTTACGCATTCGCATAGGACGACTCGAAGGCGAAAGCCGTCTTCTTCTTTCTCTTCTCTTCTCATTCGATGTATTGATCTTCCCCAGCTCCCCTCCGATAAGCTTTCTGCACCTAACGTGGTTTCGCACTGCCTCCAAGATCGGAAGCATTGCAAGCTTTCTTCACTTCATCTGGTTTTGCACTGCCTCCGTGGTCGGCCCACCTTTGACCAATCGACGATTTCGTCGTGTGACGTCCGGTTACGTGACGTCATGGCGACGTCACCAATTTTGGCGACCCGTAACGTGATGATGACGTCATATGGTGACGTTATCGCGCCATGTTTTTTTTTTTTGTTTTTTTTTTTTGCATCACTCGTGTTGACGCCGCCGACGGTCAATTTTCGCATTTGAAGAGGCATCTAAGTAAGGCTTTCGCCTTAAAACACCAACATCGCTTTTGTATGTGCATTGCGCAGGCGCTTATTTGCCACGGGCCGAGGAGGTGCCGCAGCTCCAAGCTCAAGCCTCGTTGCAAATGTCGCGGCCGTGGCAAATGTAGTGCAGCCTGCGTAATGTGTCGTCGTAATGCGGTCAATCGCACAGGATGGGTTTTATGTCTTCCCGAGTGTTACATGGCGGTGCACATTATCCGACTGTTTAATCTGCTGCGTAATTTCATAGGCAACGTCGAGTCTGAGCCAGTGAATGCATGTTTCATCCTGCCCGGTTAATCTTTGTGGCGCATAAAATCAGCAGCATAACGATGGCTGTTTTGCTTGCTCGTTCTCATGATGGCCTGCGCAAACAAGACACGGAACGCAAGAAAATATATACCCGACACAGGCGCGTTTCGTGTCTTGTTTGCGCTGGCCGTCATGAGTCCGTCCCAGCTATAGCCCAAGATGCTATACATTGCTTCCTCGGTATTGTTCGCAGATGGCCGGGCTACACGCGCTTGCATTCACAACCGCCCCGCCACGGTGGTCTAGTGGTTGTGGCGCTCAACTGCTGACCCGAAGGTCGCGGAATCGAATCCCGGCCGCGGTGGCTGCATTTTCGATGGAGACGGAAATGTTTGAGGCCCGTGTACTTAGATTTAGGTACACGTTGAAGAACCCCAGGTGGTGGAAATTTCCGGAGCTTTCCACTACGGCGTGCCTAATAATCATATCGTGGTTTTGGGACGTTAAACCCCAGATATTATTATTACTGCATTCGTAACCTGTGTTTCGCTTGCAATCCTGGCCATATTCTTAAAGATAAAGCTCTACCGCAGCAAACTGATTTCTTTAGGCGGAACGTTAGGGCGGAGCACTGCAATTACAGCGTTCAAGCGGGTATCACACGTGGTACTTTTTTTTTTCTTTTCGTATTTCGCGGGCATCGGCAGGAAGGAGGAAAACACTAATACTTAATAGAAACTTTGTAATTGAACATTTTCCGAACCGGCCTACACCCTTCTAACTGGTATTTTCGGCTAGCTCCGTTGCTTTGGAAGTTGGTTAATTAATTTTTCCTAATTAATTAATCTGAACTAAGATATAGTGCCACTTACTCCACGCGATAGTCAGCAACACGCACTCGGTTCCGTCGTCATAAAGTGCTTCATTTTTTTTTAACGCTGGCTAGAGTTAGGGCACCCTGCATACACCTGGGTAGACCGTACCCCATGTATTCCTATGCGCCATAACACGTTACACTTACGGGCGCACGGACGAATGTACTGTTTTCCGAGCTAAGTACAGCACCAGAATGCTTACGCATTAAAAACGTCGCGCAGATAGAAACTTCCTTCGCAAGACGCTATGCGCACGCAGGTAGAACAGCAGAGACTGAGCGTGCCCTGCCTGTATCACTGATTAACGGCTACGCGCAAGTGCGCGCGCGACTTCGTTTATGGCTCTCCGCACTGCGACTACAAAGCCCGCTGTCGAGTGGTAAAAACGGGAGAGAACCGACGCGTGCTCGCAATTTAGTATCGCGTTCCCTACTCGCTACGCGCCAGGCACCGAATTGGAGGAACCGTTCTGTGCCGCAGCACTGGCGCGAGATACTCAAAACGGCTCTCACACAGCAGACTTGCGCACGTAGCACGTGTATGCATGCGCGTACCGCCGTACCACGTACCCCCCCCCCCTCCCCTTCTACCCTTTCTCTCTATACCATAAACGAGTCGGCAGCGATAAACTTCCTCAATCACTTTTCGCGAAGCATGCCACCTTTTATATGCGCGAGTGTGCGTGTAAGTGCCGGTTGGTCTGCGTGGTACGTACGCGTGCTTCGTGTATACGTATGCAATCTACAGCTTTCCGCGATTGCCTTATACATCGCGCCACTTTCGAACATTCCGCGGCTCGTCTTGGGCTTCTTACTGGCGCTCCTCTCTCTCGTCTCCTTTCG
The DNA here is from genome assembly GCF_013339695.2 of Rhipicephalus sanguineus. NCBI lineage: Eukaryota > Metazoa > Arthropoda > Arachnida > Ixodida > Ixodidae > Rhipicephalus > Rhipicephalus sanguineus. Next base: position 24,303,814 of record NC_051184.2, read on the forward strand.
CTGCCCCTCTACGCACTGTGTCTCGCTATCCTGCGGATTCTTCATGGCGGCACTGGCAGCCGGGCTGTCGGTGCCGATGTAGCAGATTGCCCGTTGCCGTTCCCGCTGCGGCCGCCTGTGGTCGGCCTATTTAGGAAGGGACTTCGAGCGAGCGTACGCAAGCGCTTGGACAAGAGCCGCGCGTACCGCGTCTTCGTTATTCTTGCTGCACTTGCCAACGAAAGACATTAGCTCGCTCGGTGGCTGTATAGCTGTTCGCCTCTGCTGGGCCAGTTTGTCTTGCACCGCTCGCGTTCCTGGCTAATGACTTCGGCGTCTGTGCGCGTCCGTGTGGTCCAATGGACTGCGTGTGTGTGTGTGTTACGGAACGATGGAAATGGATGAAGACCGTATAGGAAACTGCTTCTTCTATATATGGAAGTATGGCGCTTTAATTACGTGCCTGCCTGAAGCCATCGTTTGGTTCTCGGGGGTAATTGATATTGCAGGGATTGCGCCCTAACTATAGGACTCTCTCAGTGCGCGAGGCATGCCGATGTGCCTGTGGCGAAGCTTGTCAGCACATGGCTCTTCTCTTAGCTTTGCCGCCGCGGACTGGAGCTTCAGTCTGTCGGACTTGCGCAGCATGCGCGCGCAATTCTAAATAGCGCGCACCTCGTTCGCTTTTTTGTGTATCTTATGGGCGACGATTGCAGCTCTTATCTGTCAGCAGCAAAGGCGAGATATCGAACGTGCTCCGTATGTCCGTAAGATTCGTTGATATTGTATTGTAATGTGAGGGACAGTATAGTTGCTGCAGAAGAGACCGCAGGTACCGTATAACTGTCTTGCGTGTGCGCCATACATACATACATACATACATACATACATACATACATACATACATACATACATACATACATACATACATACATACATACATACATACATACATACATACATAGGAAGACTAGAAGCGCCCATAGACCTCGCAGTTTCTGCAGGCTCCTCTTTCGAGATAGTGGCGTTGAGAGTAAAATTACAGTGCACGTTATGAAATGCTGGTGCAGTCCCTCAACTTCAGGAATTACCCATCGCTCCCTCCTCTGCGCTCGCGTGCCTCCGTTAGTGTGCCCGTCCACGCGTTTCCACGCGATGTCTGTTCGTCTCATCGCTTCCGGAAGTACAGTTCCGGTTCCACTTCCTCGCTCTTCCGATCCTCTGGACGGCTTTGTTCCGCAGGAGTGCGCGCTTCCATTCTTCGAAGCGTGGCGGCGAACGCTGCGACGCACGGGGAACGCGCCGCATCTCCGCAGAAGCGGATCTCGATCTTCTGAGTCGTTTTGCGTCGCATGCGATTCTCTATTTCCCTCTCTTTTCGCCAGCGTGGTTCGCCACTGCAGCGCTTGTTGTTTGCTGCCTCTTTTACGCCGTGGCACCCCCGTTTTGTCGCTCGCCTGTGCGCGTTTCCGGTTCGGGCGATAAGCGGGGGATATCGGGCAGTAGCAGAGGCGCGCTCCGATTTGCACCAGTTCCGCAATGGCGGGAACTGTTATGGCCGGCCTTTCTAGCGCTTTCTCGCTCGTTCTCGCGTGAGATAGCGAGAGAGAGACCTTCAACGCCATTTATAGCGTCACAGACGCACGCACACACGCACGTCGTCTTCCCACCCGCTGTGCCTCCCCTTGTCTATCGGGCTCTCATCGCCCCCCATCCGAAAGGCCATCAGCGCTCGAGCGCGAAGCACCTCCAGGCACCACCACAATGGCGAGCGAAAGCGATTACCCCCCCGGACAGACAGTTCGAGAATCGACGCCCTGGGGACCCACATGGCACAAACGTAGGTTTGTAGCTTCGATAGCAGACGAATGTAGATTGTTTATGTCGAGGTACCGAGTCACTTTTGCGTCGTACTGTGGCCCCTACCTTAGTAAATGAAAAGGTTGCTTGTTCGAATCATGGCTTATGACGTAAAATCACCTGTGATACCGAGGACTTCCGTTGGGAAATGGTGGTCTTTCGTCCGAGTTCTCTGAAATATGTAACTTGAAATGACTTAACTGCTCAAGCCTTGGCCCAGGACAACGATATCTTGTGAGGAATGGACCTGATCACGTGCTGACGCTCAAAGAGAAGCTCGTGGTTCGCCGTGGAGCTTGGCATGCCAACCTTTACTTCATCATATTGGGTACTAATATCTTATGTGTCTTTGTAAGAGCCCTGAAGATGTCTCGAGAGATGTCTTCCTCGCCGCGGAAACGCGCATCATTCTCTACGGCAAAGCACTGTGAACAACCACGCCGCTGGACCCGTCCTATGGCATCGTCACCATCATCATCAGCCTGACTACGCCCACTACAGGGCAAAGGCACCTCCCATGTTCCCCCAATCAACCCGGTCCTGTGCTTTCTGCTGCCACGTTATACCCGCAAACTTCTTAATCTCATCTGCCCACCTAACTTTCTAGTCCCCATCTCCGCATTTGCCTTCTCTTGGAATCCATGTTAGTTACTCTTATTCACCAGCGGTTATCTTGCCTACGCGCTTACATACCCTGCACATGTCCATTTCTGACATGTCCATGTCAGGCCTACGGCATCAGCAGAGTGTCAATGCTTCTGAACAAAATCAATGTTGCAACAGGTTTCTTCCTTTCGCACTGTTTCTGAACGACTGGGGGGAACCTGATCACATGCAAGCCGGCCATCTTGAACACTAAACCAAGGCCACTGCCCCAGAAGGGATGGGCACTGAATGTAAGAGGCACGACGGGAGAGACCACATCGCGTTATAGGAAGCTAACTACTCAGTCGCCCGTCGATGCCCTGCAGTGTGTGGTCCACCTCGCAAGTTACTGAGTAGCATCCTCTAGGAGGCTTCCCTTCACTGCTTGTAACTAATCTCTATAACAACTTCCTATAATCTCCAATCCACGTTAATCGTAGGCACAGCATGAGGTAGGACAACCTCGCCTTGACTTGTCCTCTCTGTCGTGTACGCATACACCCGCCGGAAAACGCGAGGCGGCCCAATCGTGACGCATTGCACGTATCTCTATAATTTCTAGACTGCCAAAGGGTACTGCGCGGCTCCGCTTTGCCTTATTTTGTTTCCGAGCAGATTTCAATGCCTTTCTCGTTCTAATGGAAGGCTCCGTTGCGATGCCATGCGTTGCTCTTCTATAGTGCAGGCCCAGCTACGCTCCGCACCCCCCTTTTTTGTTTTGTTTTTCTTTAGCGCACCTGTCGCGAGCAGTGTTGCGCAGGTGCCGAGCGAGGCTTTCGGCTGGGCCACTGCTCCCACTTAGGAGAGGCGAATTAATTGCGACCGGCCGACTTCGGAGCCAGCGGGGCCGATCTTCGTCGGGGAGAGCCGCGTTCGACTTGGGTATTTGCAAACGAGCAATTGCCTCCTGGTCGTGTTGTTTACGGAACGCAGGGGGAGGGGGGGCTTAACCTCTTCTTGTACAACAAGCACCAGACAGTTTTTTTCTCTCTGTTTATTATGTCGATATTTTTTTTTGCTTCCTTTTTTTTTTTCGTGTCTCTTTGGCTGATGGCCCCAATGAACCTGGCCCGAGCAGAGAGGGCCGTTTGTCTCAAGCTCATTTGGTCGGCGGGAGAGCTGTGTGTACAGACGGGAGGAGGAGGAGGAGGAAGACGGGTACACTGTTAAAGAGAACAGTTGCGTGCTGGGCATGTCCGGATTTTGCTCTTTTGTAAAAGCATAGTGACATGTTCACTGCAGGTTGACGGCCCTTACAGAACTTGATTTGACTTTTCAGTCACCCATGACTCTATAAGTCATCCACCAGTCACCATATAGTCACATCCCTGTAGTCTCGACCTTCCTGTAGACCTAGTCTACAGACATTAAAGGACCTAAATAAAGTTATTCCATTCCATTGTGCAGAAGGCAAGCAGACTTGTGCGTACAACTTACGTACAAAGTGTACGTAACCATGAGATATTTGTAAAACATGACAAAGTGTACGTCACCGTGGTACATTTTACAACCACAGTTAAACAGGTTTGACCTTTTATACCCTTGTTACACAGACAGCCTAAACCTCGGTTAGTGTAACCGCGGTTCGCTTATGTTAAACGGTATGCGAAACCGCGGTTATGCCGCTAACCGCGGTTGTAACAAACCGAGCTTGGCGACCTCGGTTTGGCAGTTAACCGAGAAAATGGCGGCCTCCATGGAGGACGTGTGCACGCTGGTGAGAGTTCGTGATAAACGAACGAATTGGACTGCACGAACCACGGAAAGCCTGATTAGGCTTTGGGAAAACAATTTGCGTCATCCACGGAGCCCCGCAAGGAATGCGAAAGTGGATGCGGCAATAACAGCCGAGTTGAACGCCGGACTGCCGCCAGACGCAGAGCCATTCACGCCAAAGCAAGTCCGCTTTAACCGAGGACGCTTGTGCGCCGTGTAACATCGGCGAACCGTAGTTGGCGCTAACCGTGGTTCAACGCGGTTAACCGTGGTTGGTCGTAACTGCGGTTAACTTGCCTGTGTAACAAGGGTATTATAGCCTCCCACAAGTCCTCCACCGGTCACCTTAGTCACCAGATTGTCTGCAGACATTCTGCAAGCGTGGTCTATCCTACGGCTACGCAGGCTGTGCAGACTTTCTTCAGAAAAAGTGTGCCTAATGCCTGCTCTGAGGTGACAGGTGGTGACAGAAATCTTGTCCTCACGAATTCCGCACCCGAGTGACTCATGGTGTGTAGGATTTATGCAGAAAAGCCGTAATTATTTATGTAAAGGAGTTCTAAGTCTTTTCGACAGACTCCTGCAGTGCATCATCAATGTTTCCACATCCACTTGCAGATAGGGAGTCAATAATATGAAAGGTATTCGTAGGGCATACTGGCGCCAATAAAAAAAAAAAAGGTATTTTATTCCAGTGTTCCCTTTAGCAGTGGACCATACCATACCACGGCCGTGCCCTACACACCCGCATGCCCGTTTTGTTCTGTTTCTTCATGTTGCATAGGTAGTATAAGCGCGGGCTGACCAGCACCTCAAGGTCTACGATAATGTCTCGATTCAAGCTTGTCAGCTCCTGGGAGCTGCTGCAATTGAACCAGTCTTGGGCAGTAACTAGTTACTAGTAACGCGTTACCGGTAACTAGTTACTTTTTTCAGTAACTTGTAACTGTAACTAGCTACTTTTAAGTTAGAGGAACTTGTAACTGTAACACTGTTACTTTTTTCGCAGTAACTGTAACGGAAAATACCGTTACAGTTACTTCTGTCTTTATGAAAAATTATCCAACAGCAACACTTTTTCGAACTTTCTTCTTTACCATATATCCTCTCCACCCCTCAACTTTCTAGAATAGGGCTCCCCTCGCAGTTTAGGAGAGGAGGTGACTAAGCGTATTATCTTCCCTGCAGAAGACCGAGGTTGGAGGTCTGTCATTAACGCAACATGTAAATCAATCGCGGTTCAACTGAACAGCCTGCTAAGTTCACGTCCGTTTTTTTTTTTTTTCAGCATATATATCCTTTTCGTCACTTGAGCATCTAGCTATGTTCTTGGTGTACAGGTAGAGGAGCATTAGGATGCCATGTTTATAGTCTCCCTCGTCTGATGCTCCGAGCTAATCGTGTTTGACAGGTGGCTGGAAAACAGCAGAACGCGAAATGGCTAAGGCCAGAAATTCCGTGAACTAGCGAAGCGATATTTTAAAACTTCTTTGTAACTGGTTGTAAAATGTTTACTCCGACTTAATGCAACAATTATTAACAAAATGACAGACGTTTCACCCCCAATAAAGGTGGCATCCTAAAAAGAAAAAAAAAATGAGCCGAGGTCAACCAGTTCACTAGTCACACATGTCCTTGTAAATGTCCAGTGGGGGGGCCGCGGCTGTTTTTGCAAGCCGCGGCGAATGAACCACGATTCCAGGAGTTGCTTTCCCCCCACCTTCGTTCACAAACCGGCGTCGTCGCATTGTTTAGGTCAAAGCTATGACCTGTCATCCAGCAGTGCTCAACAAGCTCGGTCTTAGAACGCGTTGCATGGGTTGCTTTAGCGACATTCCGCTTGAGTTCTTTAGGCCTCGTTGATCATTTCCTGCCCGTTCCGCCGATCCCCGCATCGCACTTTTAGATACCGCCATGATCATCCACAGGTGTGCAGTCTTAGGATTTCGTGAACACACGTTGTCATGTTCCAAGGTATATAACGGGCCTTAAAAACGGTTTGTATGCCCAGCGCACCGGAAGCTCTCCGAACAGAGTCTGACACACCGTAAACATATGGAGCAGACACAATGGACGTCGTAACCACTCGTGAAGCACTCCCCGCTGCTCTTCGCATGCGCTTCTGGGTATAGTTAATAAACGTCTTAGGATATACTGCCGTCATTCTAGTACATCAACCACGTTTTCCACTTCAAGTAAGAGGCGTTCAAAGTGATTGCTGGTGTTGGGCCCCCTTTTATGTTTCCTTCATCTAGTGAACACTCTTTCATTTGAATTGTGGCTGTGTGCGCCTCTTGGTTCTGTATGACTGACGATCAGTAGCGCAAATAACACAGACAGAAATGAACACAAGAGATGACACTCGAGCCCTAACTACGTGGGCGGCAGTATAGACTCGTATGGTGGAAAATGAACCCTTTGTCGGTTGTTCGCACTCGTTCGCCGTCTCATTGTCTTCATTGGTGTACCTGTTATTTGTGCTTCAAATCGCCAGTGTCGTTCACTTGAGACACACTTTAGAAGTGAAAAGCTACGAACTGACTTCGCATTTTGCTGACACCTCAAAGCACACCACGACTATCTCTCTCTCTCTCACACACACACACACACACAACACACACACACACACACACAACACACACACACACACACACACACACACACACACACACACACACACACACACACACACACACACACACACACACACACACTACACTACACTACACTACAATACACTTGTTGGCTCTGTCGTTTTTTCTTTCTCATGTGCCCATCAGAGAGAACAGGCCGGCCATCGTGAACGTTACAAAACCTGCCGCAAATGCGCGGCATCGATTCCGGCGATTGGTTAACTGTCCAGTATACGCCTCGCGTTGCGTATAGTTACGTTATACGGCAGTGCGCAAGGCAACAGGTGTGGGTGTCTGTGCGAGGAGGAGCCTGGGCCGAACCCATTCGGCCCTTGGCTGCGCATGCGCGCGCACTTCTCGCCCTTCCCGTTGGCACCGGCCGCAACACAACACGGCTTCTCGTCCGTCGCCGCCACCACCACCACTCCGCTTCCTTCGCTCTAGGCGGGTTTTCGTTTTTTTCTAGGCCACCCCTCCCCCTTCAACAGTGGCGGCACGTGGCCAGAGCACGGCGCGGGGCTGAACGGGGCCAGAAGCTGGCGACTTCGAGGATGCCGCATGCATCGCCGGAGGCCGCGTCGACTGGACGCCTGCCCTCGGGCTAAGAAGACGGGCGAGCGAGTTGGGGAGGGGGGGGGGGGAGTAGAGGGGCCGCCACGCCATCGCGTAATTACCTCCGCTCATGCACGCGTGCCGCCTAGCCTGCCGCTAGCCTAGCCCCGCACTCCGGACCCTTCATCTTTTCTGGTGTCCTCTCCGTGTGTGTCCTCTCCCTGTCGCACCTGGAGGGTCTCGTAGCACGCGCCGAACGCGTAGGCCTGCCGCCAGGGAGCTCGACGACCCTGTCTGACCCCTGGCGGACGGTCGTGGAGCGACGGGCATGAAAAATGAATCCGTCGTAGCCCCCCCCCCCCCCTCAGCCCTCTCTTTCTGTCCTCGTTTCCTATACTATTCCCTTCTCTTCTCTCTCTCTCTCTCTCTCATTCTATCTCATGTGTGCTGCGGAGCAGACCAAGAACACACCTTGAACGACGTCTCCCCCGATACTTAATTAATTATTCTTTGTCCTCGGAGAATTCGCTCAAGCCTCGCGGTCATTTGTCCCTGTCGAAGCGTCCGCGATCGTCGCTAGCTCCACAAACTTCCCGTGTGAGGGTTTCGAGATTGGATAGTGGACCGCTGGAAACGTTTGTAATAGTAACCAACGCCATCACGCGTCTCTCGGGTTCGGGAACCTCGGAGAAACAGCCATACAATAAACAATCTTTCTCAAGGCTGTCCATGCAATTGACTGCGAGACATGCAGGCTAAATAGAAAGGTACGATAAAATATAAACAAGAAAATGCCACCGAGGAACCTCGCAGTTATTACCCTCCCCTGTGAAAAATGTCTCTATACAGCGTACCATGGTGTTACAGGAGAATGCGCAGGCTTTCATGTAGGATCCAATATGATCGTATAGAAATTGCACGTAGTGTGGCGCAACGGGTCACGCGGATGAACATGAATAATTCGCCAGTGCGTTGATTGTTTTCACTCTAAGCGACCTGTGGATCCGCTCCGCTGCTCTCCCATTATTTGGTGTAATTTTTTCTTTAGTTTGCTAAATCTTCTCCAGATAGCGGCCGGGGACAAAATGTTTTGAACCGTGCCTAAAGTATACATAAAAAAAAGAAACAGGCTGAATTGTTTCATGGTTTATGCTTGTGCAGCTTCCAACTCATAAGGGCCCACTGAGTTGCGTCGCGCAAGACTCCAATTAGCGATTATTCAATTATGCTGGGCGCTGCACACGATGAAGTCGACGAAATTGTGATCTTTTCGCATCTCAAGTGGTTCACAAATTATTTTTGTACACGGCTGTCCCGTGTGTTGATCCATCGAAGATAAGTCCTCACATGGGACGTCCCAAACGCGGATCGGGTTTCGTGGAGCGTTCTAAGCTCGGAACGGGACGTCCTAAACCTGGATCGTTGCAACTCGCAGCAAAACTTCTGTATCTCGGACGCCTTAGGTTCTGACCTCGCATTACACGAATACGTAGTCGAATAAGTTGTGACTATATAGTACACTGTGGCGGTGTTTGTTACACATTGCTCGATGCACGCGGCTACGTGCTGCGCGCTGACTTAGCTCCTTCCGGTACAGAAAGTGAAAGAAAAAAAAGCATAAAGAAAGTATTCCGGAGCCCCTGGAACCGTTATTAATGCTCCTCGTGTTGAATATCGTGCGCGAAACAATGTACACACACTCAACATAAGAGGCTTATGTTTTAACGAGCCGTTAACCTATCATCGCAGTGCGTGCCTGAAATTTCCCATCGCAGTGCGTGCCCGAATTGGACCGAGAAAGTATACATCTCACATATCACCGCGTGATTGCGCGAAAGTGCGCGTAAGCCTCACCGCATGCCCGGCTGTGAACGAATTGTTCACTATACGTGCGCGCTTCACGGTGTGCTGCGTCCGATGTTGACTTGAAACAGCACCAACAACAACTACATAAAAAATTTTCGACGAAGAAGGAACGCGTCCCGGCATAAAACAAGCCTGACGAAAGGAGGACAGTGCGTTGTCGAACAGTGGACGCTTCACGGACTCACCTCAGCTGCGGCAAGGAACAAAATAGAGAAATGAACATGCATCTTCGAGGAAGGAAGGAGCTAGCAAAGAAGAAGAAAAAGAACGTCGTTGCTTTCTTCCTCACTGACGGATGTCAGGCGGGATGGCAAGGCATGCAAGCACGGGCCAATACATTGTTACCCAGGCCCGACTCCTCAAATAAAGTGCTCGCCATTCTTGTTTATTTTTTCCTTCCTCGGATCTCGGTTGTCTCCCGCGCTGAATTTAAACGACGTCCTCGTCAGTTCGTTCGTGAAATCGAGTCCTCACGACACGGACGTCTCCCTCATCGCGCGTCTTCGTTGAGTTATAAGGGGCCTCAGCGAGCAAGAAGGAGAAGAAGAGCGTGCTGGGATAATTCGTGCGTTCGGCCCCTTGTTTGCGGGCCGCCGTTCGGGGCAGATTCTTCACTGTCCGTCCCGCGCATGTGCCTCGTCACGCGGCCACCGCTCTGTATGCAAAGTTTCCCGGAAACTTCAGCGAGACGGCCAGCGCTAACCTAGAAGAAGGGGGAACGCGCAGAAAAATAATGACCGCCGCCGCCGGGCGATTCTCTATATCCCGGGGCTCCCATGGGTATACCAACGCGTACCGTATACATTCTCGCGTAAGCCGCGCTCCCAAGTTGGACCAAACACTGAGCTCGAACACTTGGTTAGCTCTACCAAGGAGTCCTTGCAACGCCCGACTTGGCTGTTACAGCCTTGTTACTATAACCGCATCAGTTAACCAGCAAGGCGTTCGTATGTAAAACAAGAAATGTGTCACGCTATGCTTTTGAGCAAGGTGTCGGAACGAAAATATTTTCAGCAGGCACAACACTTTGTGTCAAGGGAGTGACCGCACGATTTCAGAAGCAGCACGTCATCGAGTGCACTCTCTGATGGGCGAGACCGCGGAGGCCACAATACGAAAACAAAGAGACGCTAAACGGTCCAGAACAACCTAATGACAGCCGTATGAATAACGGGGTTTGTTTATTTCTAAGGAGCAAAGTATATTAATTTATTACTCGGGCTGAAAACGAAAAAAAAAGCGCTTTACCGCAGCAAAAATCATCGATTTATTTCTTGGTGCCAACGCATCTACTGCAACAAGTCTCGCTAACATCCGTAGCGTTGCACCTGATATGAAACGGAGTATAGGTTCATTTCGTGACGCCACGTGCGAAAGCTCTCTCTCTGTCTCATTTCACTCTATCGTTATTCATGATAGGAGAAGGGATGTTGTACGCGAGTTCTTGCGGTACTTCGCCGTGCGCGCTCGACCCGCATTTCGCGACCAATTGCGGGAGCCCCCCTTCCGGCGCGCTCCTTTCTCGTTGGATGTACTGCTGTTGGCGGGCGCAACTTGTTCCTTTCCCAGGCACATCGTCTAGTTTGACGTGAAGAACAATTTCGCACAAGCGCCGCTTTCTCTTTGCTGCCGTCGTGTAATTTCCTTGAACGAACAAGGCGTGCTAGGGCGCGTATCCTCTGCTTCGGATAATAAGCGGTGTGTCCACTCTTTTCCCGTTGTCGTCAATAACGCGACAACCTTGTGGCGTTGTAAGTTTTGAGGCGGGCTATAAAGGGCAACCGTGTGTGGGGTCTACCGCATCTCAGGTGGACACCTGATTAGTATTCAAACTGGCAAAACTAAAATTTTTTTCTATACTTCACGAGGGCACAGTCAGCCACAAAAGTTTATGGACCACGCGAACGCGTGACCAAGAGCCTGTTCGCGACATTTCCGCCACGTCACCGGCGCTTGACAACAGCGCTACGCCCAAGACGCATCCATTCCTTAATCGATGGCCTGGCTATTTTCTGACTGGGCACAAATATTTCCCGTCTTTCACTTTTTAACGCGACGCGCTCTTCGGAAGCCGCGGCTACGTGCCGCTGTCCTTGAGAGCAACCTATCAGCAAACTGTTATCAGTCGCAATATTTCTCACAAAGTCATATCTACCGAACCGCAAAACGTTGGAGGCGTGCCGTGATAGCTTTGATTCTGCTATCAAAGTCTATCAAAGTGCGACGATCATACTGCAGTTAAGCGCTCTGCGTGAAAGCTACGAACTAACAACGCGCTGCGCGGCAGTGGAAAATTGAAAGGCTTTTGAATAACAATAGGACCCGCAGGTCGCGGGATCGAATCCCGGCCGCGGTGGCTGCATTTTCGATGGAGGCGAAAATGTTTGAGGCCTTGTGCTTAGATTAAGGTGGACGTTAAAGAACCCCAGGTGGTCGAAATTTCCGGAGCCCCCCACTACGGTGTCCCTCATAATCGTATCGTGGTTTTGGGACGTTAAACCCCAGATATTATTATTGTTGTTATAACCAATAAGACCCCTTTCCGGCCTATAGCGCTGCGGTCGACAGTAGGTGGCGCGGACAGGCAGTTTAGCAGTTTAGCACATGATCGCGTGGTCCGTAAACTGTTGTGGTTTACTGTAGCTTATATGACGTAAAATTATTGTGTCGATGAACACAACAATGAAATTTGCGAATTATATATTAAACATCAGCTTCTATGGGTTCTTGAATACCAATGAGGTGCTCACCTGAGATCTGGATGATCCTGCACACCGTGCTATGTATACGTGTACAAAAGACGCCGCTGTCCCGGTCGTCGCTAGATCTGCACTTTCAGTTTTTATCACTCGCGGTCATTATTTTTCTCAAACTAAACCTTCCGTCCTCCAAATTATCCCCTTAGTTTCCCAACCACTGTCCCTCTCCAACGAAGAAGTTCCGCAAACAGCCAAACAGTTTCATGTAAATGTTTTTCAATCGGCACACGCCATCACTTTTGACCGAGCTGGTATTTGATGCAGAAGGTTTACTGCGCCCGAAATAAATAAGTAAATAAATAAATAAATAAATAAATAAATAAATAAATAAATAAATAAATAAATAAATAAATAAAGAAGTTCAGCATCGTCGGTGTGGAAGTATTTCATGGTAAACACATGGAACTTTTGGGCAGTATATGCGTTTCTTAAATGTAGATGGATAAAGAAAATCTATCTATCTATCTATCTATCTATCTATCTATCTATCTATCTATCTATCTATCTATCTATCTATCTATCTATCTATCTATCTATCTATCTATCTATCTATCTATCTATCTATCTATCTATCTATCTATCTATCTATCTATCTATCTCTATCTATCTATCTATCTATCTATCTATCTATCTATCTATCTATCTATCTATCTATCTATCTATCTATCTATCTATCTATGCTTTCCTTCACAGCGCCGTCCTTGTTTCTTCGCGTTTTCATAATTAATCAAGGATTTGTCCTCCTTCCTTGCTCCCTTATCTTTATTATCTTTTCAGTGTTCCAAAATTTCCGGGTTGCAGCTGCTGAGCGATCAGCAACTCTTGATGAAAGTCGCCCGTGCGCCAGCAGGCAGACTGCATATTTATGCCCGCGGCGCACCACTTCACCGCAAGGCATTCGCGGCCTCATGTACGGTGAGCTACCCTCGCGACGCTGAAAGAATGTGCGGCGTCGCTCTAAGATTACGCCGCGTACCGTGGCTGCCTCGTTAGCATATTGGCATCGAACGGTGCCTGCCACCACTACGGTGCGGAGCTAATTGCTTCTCTAAATCATCGCACGTGCACCACCGGTATACCACACGCGGCATGCAGGGTGGCCCCAATGACTTCGCATTGTAGCTCGCGGAGACCCATTTGCGTTTATATAGGGTGCTGGCGGCGTCCCTCATCACTGTGTACTATGGCGGAGCCCGCACGCGCTAAATTAGTTCTTGCGGGAAACGCAACGTTTACGTCACTATGTAGGGTACTGCAGCACGCGGTCCAGGGATGGAGGTCTATCGCGTTCCGGACGCTCTCTGGTGTCATCCAGTTTCCTCATGCTTTTCTGAAAGACAAGACAATACCGGCAACGCCCTCACAGTGTCACTTCCGCTCTGTACACATAGCAGATCTCTCATGACACATGACAGTACCCCATCAAATCTCCCCCCACGCTCCCTCCCGTAGCTTCAAACCATTATTAGTAGTAAGGAGGATGTCTTTCAGGACCGAATCCTGAGGTGGGCTGAGGAGCGGAGGTCTACCACGACTGGTAGACGGACTTCTAGTCCTCCATCTCTGCACCCTCCATCCCCCCCGGCCCCTTATTTTTCTGAAACAGGGAAACAAAGTTGACTCATTCATCCATGCGAAGTACATTAGAGGTGCAATACAGGGTACCACATTCAGAACCCTAAACATTCGGGTGAGTTGGTTTGTGTATGCATGTGTGCTGGAAATGAACAGCGGGACTTCACACAACAGGGCAAGAAGGCAAAGGCTAGCGCTGCGTCACAATGCCCCGTGCACACAATGGAACGAGGGGACCTACAGCAGCGATGCATGACTAAGGCGCACTGCACTGTAGAAATCGCATTAACAAGAGCAAGCATTTGGGCGAGCTGGCACGCATGCATGATTGAAATTATTGCAGACAGCGCTATCGCGTATCTCCTTGTTGTATTGTATACGTTAATTGTAGCGCTGTCCGGTAGCGTTGTGCACGGAAACGGAACCTTTGTCCAATTGGGTGCGCACTTTGTACGTTAAGATAACTTGTCGCGTTGGGGGTTCCGAAAGTTCAGTTCACTACTTCGGTTGCATGATAAAACGAAGCGGTGTACCGTCAAGTGCGCGATTTTTGCCACTTTTCTTGCCTCTGCCCCAGAGAGGAATTAGTGCCAGCAGTGAATGTAAATTGCCTTAAAAGCCCATACGATTCTTTATATAGACCATCGACGACAACAGGGGTCTCGATTGTAAGTGACTACATTGGCTGTCGCTACTAATTCCTCTAAAGGCCCAGGCAAAGTGGCGAAAATCGCGCACCTGAAGGTATATTACTGCGGTTTACTATATAACCGAACCGCTATGTAAAACTATGTTTTACTATGTTTTAGCGTGTATTACCATGTTTTACCGTGTTTTATTACGTTGTGCCATGTTTTGCTGCTACCATGCTTTACTATGCAACAGTGGATGTAGATTGTCTAAAAGGCCCATACGAATCTTTATATAGACGTTCGACGACAGCAGGGGGCCTCGATTGTAACTAAGTGCATCCACCAAGGACACATCCGGGTAGTGCTTCTTGTATCCCGTGTTCGCATAGACCCTTAACGCCGCAGAGCAGCAGGCAGTGGTACTACCGTGAAATATTTAGTTCAAGCCGTAGCTCTCCGTCTCTCCTCTCTCGATTAACCCGATGGCGTTGCTGCATCCTATTGACTATATCTCCAACCAGGCAACATTCGTAGGGCTTCGAAGATAAAGAGCGTCCGTAAGTACCTGCACGGCAGCGAGCACTGATGAGAAGAGCGGTTCTCCGTGGGGGGGTTCGTGGTGCGCCCCTCTACCCCCCCCCCCCCCCCCCCCCCCCCCCCCGCCATCACCTCTACTGCCCAGACCAAAGGCTCGTTCTGAATCTAACACCGCTTGCTCTCTGGACAAATGCTAAACGCAGCGTGGTAAGACGAACGACCGACCCCGTACGTGAGTCGCGAGGCTCTCGCAGAAAGTATGGCTGGCACCGGGCCGCACCCACTCGCTACGACCCCGCTGTGCGGACATGTAGGTCGTTCGACGCGGTTTCGCCAGTGGTCATCGCCGGTAATACTGTGTGCTCGCGAGGTGGTGTTGCCGTGGCCGTCCCTGTGGTCTATTTCGTCGGCTACAATGACCGCAGTGGCTTCTTCCTCGCGGATCTGTACGGTAATTTAGAGTCACCTTTTAGGAATGAGGTTTCGGTTGAGTGGATGTAAAACGAGCACGCACGGAATTAATGGCATTCTGAGCGAAGGACCCTGTAGTTGGTTTCGGCACATCTTTGTGGTGAAAATGCGTGAGAAAATAGAGAGAGAGAGAGATAGAACTTGTAAAATTGACTTATAGCTGGACTAGCTGGGAACTTCATCCACCCAGGCCTGTAATGAACATTCTTCAAAAAGAGGGCTTCAACCATACTTTATGTATGTTCGTGCGTGCGTTTGTATGTGTGCTTGTATACATACGCAAGTAAAATTGAAAATTTTCGGGGGGGGGGGGGGGGGGGTTGAACTCCCACCCCCCTCTTGTCTACGCCCCTGATTTGGGGACACATATGACGTCACTAACCACACCCAGCGCGGGAAGTTCAAAATGAAGAAGAAGAAACGCTCGAGTTGGATTTCACGAATTAGCCCACCTGTTACGCCCAGCGCCGCCCTTCTCTGCGCATATAGGTCTACCGGAAGAAATAATTCCATTTAGGTCAGTCCCTTATCCTGATTTAAGCTCTCCGGACAAAACATGTGAAGGCTGGTGAACTACGTCCATAAAAATACATATTGCGCTCGAAATTTCCTCTGGCAGGCAAGTTCGTAACGGCTTGTTATCCGAGCCTCTATAGATACTCTTGGTTCTTTCCGAAAGCTCTTCCAGTCGCATTTGTACGCGGCTGAAGTTAGCACCGATAATCGGATAGCCGTATTTCTCAAGGCAAACATATTTAGGCAAACACTTCGATTCTTTTAGTGCCGTGCCACCGCGGTATAAGCCGCTAATCTCTTCCACGCGTGACTCGTCCGAGTGCGGTTGTTTTTTACGAGCGCAAATACCCCGTTTATACGAACGGTACCTCGAAGGCCTATACGCCACCGCCAGTTGGCGTCGCAATTCTATACGTATAATCCCCGTCTTCTTCATCTCAGTTTTGTTGCACTGTAGGCACCTGCTCTGGTTGCATACAACACACGCGCAATACGACCGTCTAACCCCCCCCCCCCTCCGCCCCCTCCTTCTTCCCCCCAGCGCTCTGAGTTGGTTTCTGCCGCACGGCGTCCGCGATTGAGTGCAGTACACAGTTGGAACGTGCTGGAATGTCGCTGCAACCGGAGCGGCTGTTAACTTTACAGCAGCGGTGAGGCTTTCTGGAAGGTGCCGTTCCATGACGAAGATGTAGGTCTCGTAAACTTCCTTTGGTCGGAGCTCGTATGCGGCGGCAGTGCTAAGCGGTCGCTTTTGAGTCAGTTCGCTCCATATTTCGAGGCGAATTTGCATCCAGGGCGTTAAAATCTGCTTATCCTTACGTTCTATACCTTTTCTTATCTCCCGGTGTCGCGTGTGTATAACTGAATGCCGATGTTTCATACTCTCCGGTATATTTTAATGATGCGCCGCGATCCAACTTTTTTTGCGTAAGAAGGTGAAGCACGATCGACTGACGCGTCTCTCCGATAAGGGAATGCCGGTGCGCTTGGGCAGGTGACGTCACACGGAGGGGCGTGGTGTTCTGTTGGAAACGTTGGCGGTGGTGTAACGTTACATGTGCAACTTACATACAGTCAGCGTCACAAGTTTACAGACCACGAGACAAAAGAAAAAGAAAAGCTGAGTATTCCCTCCCACTGCTTCCGCAGGCAGCCTCGAATTTAGGTTTCCGGCCGCTTCTAAAACGCGCTAGAACGTACTGTGCAGTTTCTGCCAAATGCAGTCAAAAATTGCTGGAAAGTTCGACGTTTTCTCAGACGTAGCGGTCTCTAAACTTTCAAGCGCCTTTTCATGAAAGTTCATTCATTCTCGAGTTCTTTCATACATCGTGTAGCGCTTAGTATTTTGTTTCGTTTGGTTGGTATTGTTTGGTTTTGTTATTATTGACCACTTTAAAAAAAAGCGTGCGACTATCTATTACCGCACCTCAGCGGAAGGTACAAGCACGTGCCAGGACATCCCCACTGTATCATGCGCTCGCCTTGTTTCAACGTTTGCTATTTGCACACTTATTTTTATTAAGGAACGAAATAGGGAAATTTTTTCCGAGGGATTTGTTTCTTTTCTAGACACAGCCAAATGAATCCAACCGATAATTAGGCAAAGGAAAGCATGGGGCACAGTGCTGTATTTAACTGTAATGCAGTAATTATGACGTAAATTGAAGTGAATTAAAGTGGACGAGAAATTGCGCTTTCCCTTGGTGGGATCCGAACCCACTACCTTCGGATTTCGCGGTTCGTTTCGCTGCCA
This sequence comes from Rhipicephalus sanguineus, assembly GCF_013339695.2. Classification (NCBI taxonomy): domain Eukaryota; kingdom Metazoa; phylum Arthropoda; class Arachnida; order Ixodida; family Ixodidae; genus Rhipicephalus; species Rhipicephalus sanguineus. Next base: position 24,321,308 of record NC_051184.2, read on the forward strand.
TATAGAACACATTACGGTGCTGTCTCGAAGCATCTTCGAAAACTGGGATGCCCGTCCGTCCCAGTTTGAGGGGCACGTACCATTATTTCTCTTTGTAGTGATAACTGTTTGGGTTGAACGTCCAAAAACGAATATATAAATATTAGAGACGTCGCAGTGAATGGCTCCGGAACTTTCGACCACCTGGGGTTCTTGAACGTGCACATAAATCTATGTACACGGACCTCGAGCACAATTCGCCTCCTTCGAAATGCGGCCGCCGCGGCCGGGATTCGACCCCGCGACCTTCGGGTCAGCGGTCGAGCACCATCACCACTATAGACCACCGTGGCGGGTCTTGTTTCTCCTTCCTTCTTTCTTCGCGCGAACTTTCTGTCCCAAACTGAACTTCAGGGCTGTTCGCAACGTGCGAATGTGACAGCGTTTCGATCACGAACGATATATAATCGGAACACATCAGCCGAACGTGACATTCGCGCAGATTTTACCGCGATCTCGCAGTGCTCTTTCCTAGCACAAACGGCGCACGTACGATCGCGGACGGGTCCCCGAGGAATTGGATGTCGAAAAAAAAATAGATGAAATAAAATAGCTCGTGGCAAAACATGCGGAAACAGGAGAGCGCGATTCAAACCTCGAATCCCCGCCCCACATAGGACAAGATAAAAAAAAAATTAAAAAAAGCCTCAGTCGTTTCGATGATAAGATGAGACGTGTATAATGACGCCTGCGTTCTTTTTTGTTGCCTCTATCGTTTTTATTTGTTTTACTTATTCACTTTCATGGATGGAGGCTGCCCTATGTCAAGCCATAATTCGTCGTTACAAATAGACAGCCGTCATGGCGCCTGACCTTTTCGCTTTCTTTTAACGTGAAAAAAAGAATGCTTTACTTGGAATGTCGCATAAGGCCACACTAGGCAAGTGCTAAAGAAAGAAAGAAAGAAAGAAAGAAAGAAAGAAAGAAAGAAAGAAAGAAAGAAAGAAAGAAAGAAAGAAAGGAAAAGAAAGAAAGAAAGGAAAAGAAAGAAAGAAAGAAAGAAAGAAAGAAAGAAAGAAAGAAAGAAAGAAAGAAAGAAAGAAAGAAAGAAAGAAAGAAAGAAAGAAAGGGTGTCCCTTATCGAGATTACAGCTCGAAAACACGAATGAAATCGACAACGAGCTGTGGTCTCAGAACGATCCGATCCCCCCCCCCCTTTCCACCTCTTCTTGTTACTGCATTAGCGCATTAACTTCGGGTGATTGTTCTGATGACTCCCATGTGGTGGTTTTATCGCTCTATGATAGCCCCAGCGACACCAGGTCTGACACACCTTCTGCCGCTCCTTACCCCCCCCCCCCCCCACTCATCCCTTTCCCACTCTGTCGCCTTCATCTAACGTACCGCAGCACCCAAACGCCCAAGCGCCCGTGTAGGGGATTCATCGATTATTCCTTTTGAAACCGTTTCGATCTTTTTGCACGCCTCTCATTGCCATTCGCTGTTCGTTACGCAGCACGTCCGCAGTGTAATATATGAGGCACGTGCAATTCGTTATATACAGATTTTTCTTTTTGGTCTTACGATATAGGTGTTATCCAGTCACGTATCCCGCAAAACGTGGCTTGAATCTCAGTGATGACTCGCCTGTCTTTTCGATTCTTTTTTTTTTCTCTTCGCTTCATTCTTTCCACAGATTTGTAAATGTTCGCTCCTTTCGCAACCAAATTGGTTCTGCGCTTCAAACCTCATTTGTCTTCGGCGTCGGTCTGTCATGAAGTCCTGCGTTTTATCGTCCGCAGTTTTCTTACAACACGACTCTTTCTTTCTTTCTTTCTTTCTTTCTTTCTTTCTTTCTTTCTTTCTTTCTTTCTTTCTTTCTTTCTTTCTTTCTTTCTTTCTTTCCTTCTTTCTTTCTTTCTTTCTTTCTTTCTTTCTTTCTTTCTTTCTTCTTCTTTCTTTCTTTCTTCTTTCTTTCTTTCTTTCTTTCTTTTCTTTCTTTCTTTCTTTCCTTCTTTCTTTCTTTCTTTCTTTCTTTTCTTTCTTTCTTTCTTTCTTTCTTTCTTTCCTTTCTTTCTTTCTTTCTTTCTTTCTTTCTTTCTTTCTTTCTTTCTTTCTTTCTTTCTTTCTTTCTTTCCTTCTTTCCTTTCTTTCTTTCTTTCTTTCTTTCTTTCTTTCTTTCTTTCTTTCTTTCTTTCTTTTCTTTCTTTCTTTCTCTCTTTGCACTTGAATTCTACTGATCGAAGGAGCCCTGTGCCGGCCTATACTTGCTTGACTAACCTCTGACAGTTTAGCTATCAGCTGGGAATGCCTATCTACATTACAATTTGCAATGTGTACAGAACAACTTAGATATATCTTCAGATTCTTATCTACGTTACAGAATTTTTCCCTTACAAAAGCGTATGTGCCGATGACTAGCTAAGTGTCTCGTGAGTCGAAAAATCCGGCATAGCTAGCGTCAACGAATAATAATAATAATAAAAAAACTAACAAACGTAGCTCGAGGTGCCAGAGCTGCGCGCTCACTTCGTGTTCGCGAGAGCATCAAGTTGAGGCGATTAATAAGCGTCAGGATGGTCTTCAAGAAAAACAGTTGAATATGGATTCATCGGTGAACTCGCCTTGCGTATGTGTCTTAATGGGTTTCAAGACTCGCAACATTCGTTTAACTTGCCACAGTATATCATGCAGAACATGTGGTCATGTCAACAAAAGACTCTGAAATGAGTGCCAGCGAATGCAGTTTCATGCATGCTTATACTCTGTTTCATACATCGGGCGCAAACACCATAGAGGCTAGCTAGACTTGCGCAGAATGTGTTCGCACCAACGAATAAGTGATATTACAGCCCAGAATGTGACTCCTATTTTTTTTTCTTCGGCTGAGTGATACAGGAAGGCGCTTTGTCTCTTGGAAAAAAAAAAGTGGAACTCGTTTATACGGCAGTCAATATGTTATTCCACATGGCTTAGCGTTTCGTCGTTTTCGGTTTCTGGTGTTTCATTTGCAGCCTGTCGCGACGCCTCACGCGCAGGCTCGTGCTCTGCTCGCACGAGCATTTAAAACCACGAAAGCCGACCACGAGACGCGCGGAGTTATACATTTTGCTGACCGAACTTCTTGCTTAGTTCCAGCAGCGTTGCACTTGATGTGTGAAATGGAGTGCGGTAGCTTTCTCCGTCGTGTTAGCGTTAATCAAGGGATGCCGGACACTTTTAGATGCGAAGCATCTTATGGCGGAGTTCAAACCGGTGGTGTGCGGCGTGACCACCCTTACTGCGCATGCGCAAACCCTCTCCACACACCTCTCCACTCACGTTTCCTCTCTCCCCTACCCCTCTCCCCTACACCTCTGATACGCGGGCTGGACATGCCGAAACGCTGTTCCGCATCCCCTCATGGTCCCCTTTAGCGGGAGACGGCGTGATTTTTTTTTTACTAATCATCCGAGTCATATCGAAGCCAGACAACGGTCTCGGAGTACTCTTGTGAGATCTCTAAGCGCGATAATGTTTTACCGATGCCGCATCGTTTCACTAAGACATGTAACGCATAAATGTTTCACATGCACATGGTGTAAAAAAATGAGGTAGATGAAGGTGAGAGATAAAGTCAAAGCCTAATAAAGTGGCCTCCATACTTTATGCCGATACCTGGGGCGCTCTAGCGTGGACAACATCTGAAACACGAAATGGAGGCTTTGCGAGGCGAGCTTGTATTCCAACAGGAAAAAAAAAAGAAAGATGGTGTACAGGTCAGCAAGGCCACGCGTTGCGCAGTGGTGTCGGTGGTGTCGCGTCTCCTTTTCTTTTATAGAAGGCGCAGCTATACGTGCTTTGCTCTGCGTGCCAGTATTAATTGAGTCATGTACGGGAAACGTGATTCTTTTATGCCCAGAAAGAGTTCAAGGCTTTTTTTTCTCGCGCTCGTGTCGAGAAATCCAACTCGGGGAAAAGAAAAATGGCCCGAACATTTCATAATTCGTAGCAAAATGCTCACCGAAGGTCGTGTCGACCGAAATAGGGCTTTTGCTCTGCCATAAGTCAGGCGCCTGTTGGGCAAGTTTCTCATTTCAAAATTTTGTATGCGGAACGCGCGAATGATATTATAGTCTTGAGCGAAGCAGTGCTCATGTGCAGCTCCCGCTGCGTGAGTCCTTAAATTTCGTGCGAAATTTTCTTGGCTGACACGACGATAGCAAAATCTGCCTCATCCGGAATAGTATTGCGGCTGAACTGCATTTATGCTTATCGGAAACCTTCTACCATTCGCGTTTGGAAGAATTATGATAGCGAATATTGACTCCCGCGCCACTGATGAACGCGCTGATTCCAAACATTTCGCTCTTTCCAATTCCTTCCAGTAATGACGAAAGCGAATTTTGACTCGAACGAAAGGACCGTACGCACAGCTCCCTGCCTCACGAAAATTTCACTTTTCGAGCTTTCCTCGAAAAATTCGATTCACGCGAAACTTTCACAGTGGTCACGCTCTGCTCTTTGCGTGCCGATTCCAAAGTTTCGCTCCTCGAACTTCCCTTTTTATAGAGACCGCAGTCAGTAGTCTCGACTCCAGCGAGAGGTACTCACGCGCACCGCTTTTATATGGACATCCGAAATTTTCCCTTCTTCGAACTTTTCTAGAAAGAAAGCATCAGAGCAATTCGCCTCAAGCGATAGATACCTCCGGAGGAACTTCCATCGCTCTAGTACAAATATTTCGTTCTTCGAACTTCACTGAAACGTTCGAGTTGAGATTGCGCGCGCCGCTTTCGATATGCCTGGTCGCCCTGCTTGCAAGGCAAGCGAAGTCATAAAAGCTTCCCGTGCGCCCGCTCCTAGAACCTCCTCTCATCTCGGCTTGGTGGTGGCACGCCATGCATTCATCTTCCAACTACGAACACACAGCACACAACGTGCTTCTATACACGTATAGAGTGTATGGTGTAGCGCACGCACATGCCGCCAGCACCATCGTGAGTGATCTGGTTTCTCTTCGCGGCTGCACAGGCGACGGCGGCGTCTCATTTGCATGAAAAGGTTCTCTTCGTGCTTTCGTCCCGCGCTGTGGAGCAGAGGTATAGAGCAGCACGTAGCGCTTGTACAGTAAGAAACCGTCGCGTACATTACAGCGTACTCGAGATGACCACGTTTTTGTTTCTTTCGGTTTGTTTGTTTGTTTGTTTGTTTGTTTGTTTGTTTGTTTACTTGCTTGCTTGCTTGCTTGCTTGCTGCTTTATTTCACGTTATTTTCTTCTTCTCCGAGGTGGAAATCTTTCGCCACCATTGATGCCGTGTGCATGGTGCCGCTTGCCTGTGGTGCTTGCCGCTTGCCACATCGGGGTACTACGTTTTCAAACACGGATCTTTCTCCACCCCTCTAAAAAAAAAACGCAGAGAAGCAAACACGAAATGAAGCAGAGTTTACGAGGAATACGTTCGTTGCTTGCGGAAAACTGCCCCTAAAAGCGTGCAGCTCCTTGCAGAGGTTACATCCTAGCGTTTACCCCTCCACGATTTATGAATGGTAAGCGGTGTCATCCTGCCCTTCATGGTCATGTATTTCCTGCTGCGCAATGGCCAGGATAAGTCTGGCACTTGTCCACTGTTCATGTCTATGTATGTATTCGTGTCTGTCTATGAACATCTGGTGAACATGGCTATAGGTTATCAACTCAAGCACACGGCTACTTGGTACATATGTCTTCATGTCTATGTAACATTGGGTCCTGGAGCTGGCCACTTTGGTTACGAAGTTTGCAGTAAACACCAGTTTTGTATGCAAGATGAAGGTGTCACAGTACACTTGCAAAGCGTGCTTGAATGTCGGGAACCGTCGGTTGTTCGATGATTTCCTTCCGTCAGGTTCTGTCGGCGAAACTCTGCAGAGGCTACTCTGGCACACACGTTCACTTTTTTTTTTTGTTACATAGAGTAAAAGAGCTTCGACTTCCTCAACAGTGCACCGTTTTACGACGCAATGAGAGGAAGACAATGCGCGAAGCTCTGTCGGTACAAGCTGTGCCGAACTGTCCTTTTTTTTTTTGGAACTTGTGTGCACAGCTTACGGTAGCAAAATCGCTCGTGCTCTACATTAACATGGTCTACGTGCCGTCGACACTTGCCGCGAACGGCTTGCTCTCCCATGTACGAGTTGCCTTGACGTGTCTATCCTGTAGAACGTCGAGAAGAAACAAAAAAAAAGTAAAAAAAAACCGAAATGGGCAGCTCTCGCTCGTCGGCAGCTCGTGGCCGAATTTCGCGCGGATGATAGCGCCAACGCGAGCTCGCGAAGCTTCCCTACACGAGGAAAAAAACATAAAAAAAAAAACTCTAGCGCCTCGCGTCTCTTAGAAACAGGGACGATGCTTGAGCGCGATAGCGGGTGCAATTTAATTGGGTGCTGACATAGTGGGACGCTCGAGGTGTCGAGGTTTTTCGTTTACTGCTGGATGCGACACATGCTCGCGGATTAAGTGTCTGCCGTTTTCTAGGCCTACGCGGCTGACTATGCTGCCTCGTATATCTCATGAGCAGGTGATTTCGTTCGTTGCTGTTTTAATTTGATGCTTCGGCGCACCTCTGTTGCTGAAGGTGGCAGTGGGAGGCAGAAGGAAAGCAGGTAGTCGTAGAGATGTAGCCAGTTTCAGAACTTTACAGAACTTTACGAAGAAATACAAAGAAATGTTTTTTACAACAACCGTCTTCATCCTATAGCAACTGCTTTTGATTGTAGCGATAACAAATGGTACATGCTATATTGCTCTTATGTTTTGTATTCTAACTTGCGATTGTTTTTCCTTCAGGGTTTCCTTTTTTGCCTTGTTAAACGTATATGTATTTTCTGCTTTCGTCTTTTCGCACTGTCGATTTTCTTTCTTACCGAAGATACCGTATAACCACTGATGTATATTTCGTTTTTTTTTTCCCGTTCACATAATGTATGAGAGCCCCCCTGACAATTTCTAACTCTGGGGCTCCTTGTGTATTACCAACCTTGTACACACACTTTTCTGTAAACTAACACCGTTGTTGAATAAACTTGAAACTTAACCTTGAAAAATTGTTTGGCCTGCCGTAAAAAAAAAAAAAAAAACCCTAACCTCACATGAATGAAAAGACCTCACATTCATGCGGACAAGCCCGACGCTATCGCGGTCCACCCGACGCTTTTAACTACCGCATTCAGTTAGATACTACCAGCACTCGCTAGCATGGGCCGATGTTGCTTACCTGGTACCGGGTAATATCGGCCAGATATGGCTAAACGATTGGCATTGCTGGCTATACGCTGTTATAGCACCGGCGTTATCTTCGTTCAGTTTCTGTCCAGTGACTGAGTGTTCCGCCACATTTTTTCAACGCGTGGGATATACATATACGAAACGGCACGGCGGCGCAGACGCCGACGGCGATAACCCACCGAGAGTGTCCATCAACGAAGTTAAGTGTACACACGTCATCCCGTTTCGTGCAGGCGACTACAAAATCGAGTTATAGAATTTTTTTTGTCCATTAACCATCGTTCGATGGCTCTTCCGTTGGTCACTTTTTCCGAGTTCGCGCGTGCACACTTTCGCCCACTCTTTTTGCCCCAGGGCGCCCCCAAAATTGGACGTCGTGCATCGGCTGCAGCCGCACAACGACGTGGCGTAAAGAAGCGAAGGAGGAATGCATAAAAAGACGACCACTTCAAAAAAAAAAAAAAAGCCATTGGGGCAGCCACACTTTTCGAACACCTTTCAAACGCCCCCCTTCGGCCATGAGCACGTGTGGCTGTCATACTGCATCGGCGATGCAGTAACGAAAGCATGAAGACACCACTTGCGCAATATTCTTACAGCGTCGACCAGTAGCGGAGAACGAGAAGCAGCAGTGGCGGGTTCAAGGCGAGGACGTCGATTCGTGACATGTAGGCGCGCATTATCGATTCAACGCTAGCACCCACCGGCTCAGTGTGTTGAAAAAAAAAATAATGAAAAGAAATCTCGACTGCCCCGTTCTTCACGCGGTTGCACCACCAGCGCCATCATTATTGCTCTGCGCACCTCAACCCTGCTATCCCCCCACTCACACCTATCGCATTTAGGTGAGCATGCATCACCGGTAATGTTCGCAGGAAGTGTAAAACATCGGGATAGCGATCTCTCGTGCGTTTCCTCAGGTTTCTGTTCTCTTTTCGAGTATTTTTTTAGGGGATCGTGCTTTGCGTGCGAAAAAAAAAAAAATGTGTAGATTTCGATGACCTCTGCGAAAATCGTAGCTTCGTGGCGTGGCGTTCCGTTATTGACAGCCGGCCGGCTTTTTTAGCGAACGTAGCGCGCGACTAAAGGAGGCGGTGTAAATTGCCAGGTCGCTGCAGGCCTGGAGTGGCGTGTGTAACGAAGCGTCTCCTATCATTTACCTCGATCGAGGATGTGACGGCTTGCGACACGTGCGCGATGTAGTCGGTATGCGGGCGTTTGCAAGAAAAACATGCAGCGCTTGGCACGAAAAGTGAGGATGACATGACGGAGCTCGCTTGTGATCCCAACAACATACGTGCAAACACATTTCCACTATTGAGGCGATGGCGCTGAAGTTCGACACAGCTTTTGATAATGTCAATATCACGCGAATAATATTTGCAACCTAAAAGGTTGCACACACCTTATACACGCGGTGGTTGTTAGGGTTAACTCGCCGCGGTTATCTAGTGGTCATGGTGCTCGAATGGCTTGCCCGAAGGTCGCGGGATCGAATCCCAGCCGCGGCGGCCGCATTTCGGTGGAGACACAATGCTAGAGGCCCGTGTGCTTGACTTTCAGAACACGTTAAAGAACCCCAGGCGGTCGAAATTTTCGACCTCCACTAAGGCGTCTCTAATAATCATACTGTGGTTTTGTGACGTAAAAGGCCAACAATTATTGTTGGTTGTCAGTGTTAAGCAAAACGGCTCCCGGAAATAAAAGAACAAGGCTTAATTAAGTCAACGGTTTACATAAAAGAACATGGCTTCTGAACATTAGTCATCGCAACGACAGCACTTAGCTTTGTTTTTATTTTTGCCAAGGCGACGTTGAATGTTAAACGTTAAACGCCATCACACGATTGGTAGACGGCATAACAGCGTCTTGAAAACATTGCTTAGGTCGTGCATTCAGTGTTACATGGTTTGGTATTTGCAGTCACAAGGCGAGGTTGGTGACAAGTACACATAGCTTATAAGGTTTATAGAGAGAAATTTTCACCTCCGATCTCCGCATAAATAATATTCATAGTATACTGCTTGTCATACTCGATAGTAATGCTTCATTGGACACTGACGACTTGCCGGTCTAGCCGGACTCGCTCGCCTTTTCGTATGCAGTTCGCGTCTATAAAGAATTAGAACTGGCTCGTGAGCAGTCCGTGCATCTGCTACATTTGCGAACACGATTGCGCGTCTGTATCCTAGATCAATCATAGATTCTCTGGCGCTGTATCGATTCATAGATTCTCTGGCGCACGTTTTCTTTCTTTCTTAATTCAAATTCTTCGAAATCGCCGTCTTCCATCGAACGCTCGAAACGAGAAAATAATACAAAGAAGCTTCTTTCAAACTGCGTCTCGGCCTCGACTGTGTGGCAAGTCCAAAGGGAGCGCGCTGGAGAATAGCCGCGATACGCGTTGTGTGTGTCTGTGATACATGTATAACCAATGTTCCGACGCGCACCGCTGGTCCGTGTCATGTTCGAGCGCAAGCGTGTACACATACGCCGTATATGACACACTCAACCGTTCGCAGCTTGAATCGCCTCGGAGATTATTTCTCACCGCGGCCTCTTCTTCTTCTTCATGAACGTCTCGGCAGTCCAGACAAGAGGGGCGAGGAAGGGACCAGTCGAATCGGCGGGCGCCCCTTTTGTGTGCGATCGATTCGGTTCGATCTCATTCACTCGCTGCGCGCCCCGTGCGGCAAAGGACGATCTGGTTGCCATCCCCCCCCCCCCCCCTAGCCATCTTCACACCCGCTGGCATCGATGCTTCGCCGTCCCTCTTCTTATTCTTCGTCCTTCCTTTCAATGCTGACTGCGAAGCGTATATTCATTTCGTTCCGGTTGCTTGCTTTGTGGCCTCGCGAGTCTTCGACATCGTGAGGAGAACGGACTGTGGAGGAGGCGGCTCCAAAGGGTTGTGGGTGGAGAAGGGTTGACGTTGCTCTTCCTTTGTGCGATGACATGTGCCGGGCCGTGGCAGCGCGCACGATCATCTCGCGAAGCCCTGCCGAACTGCGCAACAGACGCCCGTCCTTTTCAATTTTGGCCAGTCGATAAAAGAGGGGAAGGAGGAGAGGGCTCCGAAGACGCCGGTGACGCCGGCTGGTAAGAGGTGGACAAAGGAGTGAGAGAACCCTGTCGCCTTTACTCGCAGGAAACACGCACGCAATCGCTGCCCAGACGAGGCTTGCGAGCTCCTTCGCCCGCACTCCCTAACTTGCTTCAAAACTCGCGCGCAAGGAGCGGACGAGACGACGGCGACCTGATGTGGGATGAGGTGTATTACCAAATAACGGAATGCATACAGAAGAAACACCTCGAGACACCCTGGATTGCGTTCATATAGAAGGAACCCGACATGGGCGGCACGTCGGCGACGATAGTCGGAAGGCGGACCGCTGATGGGCGCGTCGAGATCGTCCGCCGGTGCCAGTTCGCGTTGCCGTTCATGTTGTTCCGGTATGCGCAAAGGCTTTAGCGTGAGACCAGGTTACCGGTTGATGGCAACAGCATCTTTCGATGTTTCGTCAACCACTATCATAGGAAATGTGTGTGTGTTACCAAATTTAGTGCGTATTTCCCCATTATGCTGTCTCTCGTAGCCCCGTTGGTGTTCTGAAGCGAATGAAATTTGTTGCGTGGAACACACGACCGAATTCACAAAGCCTTTCAGTCGTCAGCGCCGTTTGCGTCGCCACGGCTGATTAGCAATCCGGTATCTTGATGTAATGAAAATTATTCTTGCGGACAATTCTAGCGTAAGGCCGGGCTTGGTCCCCAACTCCGATCCGCTCTCGCGCCATAAACCTGAGAGTGTGTTCCGGTACAGGGGCCGAATTCACAAAGCTATTTTTCGCGTAAGAAGTTTTTGTGAATACCGGTCCATATGCGCAACTCTCTTCGAAAATGAATCTGAGATTCTCGCGTCTTCGTCGACGCGAGAATCTTCACATACTAGCCGTTATACGAGCGTTCCTCTTTGGTTCTTTCTTCTTGCCTGTTTCCCGTCGTTTTGCCCACCTGTTCTTACAGTAGGCATCACTATCAACACCCCCAGCTTTCTCTTTACCTTTTACCACGAATACCCGAATATTCGTAAACCAGAACTATACGTGAGACGACACCACCTTGCGGCGCGGGACGTCCCGCAAAATGCCACTCGCATCCGCAAAGCAGCCTGACAGATCGCGGCCCGCAGGCGAAGTCGTGCGCAGCGCATGGGCACATATGCTGCCTTGTACGGCATTAAAGTGCGAGCACGCCCTGGTCGCGTCTGCATATACGTGGCACGCATACGAGTCCCTACGTACGAGAAAGCACGTGACAGTATGGGCGACTGTGGTAGTTCGTGCGACGGGGTGTGTATCAAGCGTAGGGAGAGAGCAGGAAAAAGGCCTGCGCCCCACGTCGAGCTGCTAGCTGTCGTCGAAAGCGCGGCCAAGCGGGTCGCGTCGATCGATGCGGCCCCGGGCTCCATCAATCACGGCGCGTGCGGCCATGCGTGCAGGCCACCCCCCCCTCCCCCGAGGGTAGGAAGACCGCAACGCTGGCTGGAAGCGGGAGGAGAGCAGGGGGGGGGGGGGTTGTGTGCGCGCGAGCGATTCGCCGAAGATCGAACGACTTGACGCGTTTGGTGTGCAGCCGCGCGACTTCTGCAGCGGCACTGCGCCTATAGGCTCGCTAATGCAATGTGCAACCTGCACGTGCGTCGCCTCGAGCGTTCTTCCGAGGCGTTTGGGCGAAGAAATGGCGGTTAAATGGTTAGATTGGATACGTCGATTTGCGGCCCTTAATGAGCACGACGCTGGATAGTGTCGCTGTGGCAGTTGCTTAAGCGGCATAGTTAGAGCAATCGATGGAGCGAGTTTGTTGAAATTGCCGTAGTTGCAGCGGTACTTAAATGATGAAATTCTGCGGGTTTACGCGCGTGCCAGAACTGTGATTAGGAGGCGTACCGCAAAGAATGGCTGAGAGGGGGAAGAAGGGACTCCGAACTTGGCGCCGTGTGCGTAAAATCTAAGCGCACGGGCTTTATAGCAGTTCATCGCGGCTGCCTTTTCTCGCGGGGCCTCGCAGATAAAAAATAGCGAACAAAAACCGCGTCTCTACCAGGCGGTGTTCATCCCAAGTATGTGCATAACTCAAGCCTAGAGCACTGCTTCCTATCCATCAAGCGGTTTAATACGCAGGCAGCAAAGGCGACCGAGCACATATAATCTGGTGTCGCGTACATATTGCCCTTTCGTGACTACTCCTCGCAACATTTTGAAGCTTAAAAGCATGTATACCACGCCCAACGCAGTTTAAAGTGCCTATTGAAGTCTCTAAGTGAGAGAGCCACCCCTCCCCCTAAATATACCTCTGATCAATAAATATTGAGGTGGCGCATGAATGCTAGTGTGCTGAGATATGCGTGTATAGACTTGAGTATAAACGTAAGCCGTTATAAGGCAGATAGTAATGCTGAAGATGAGTAGATAGAACCATAAGTCGGCAACAAAAGGTTGAGCTCACTCGGACTCACTCAATAAATATATTTGGCGCTTAGGGCTCACTCGGACTCAGACATGCCAACATTTTCCTCAAGTGGACTCACTCGGACTCAGACTCACTAAAAGTTTCCTCAACCGGACTCACTCGGACTCAAACTCACCAAAATATTACTCACCTGGACTCACTCAGACTCACCGCATGATCTGAGTCTGATTGAGTCTGAGTGAGTCGACTCATGAGTGAGTTTGCCGACTTATGCTCTAGGCGTCGAAGGACGGACTATCGATCGATTGATTGACCAATCAATCAATCAAACAATCAATCAATCAAACAATCAATCAATCAATCACTGTCTTAACGACAAGCCGCGTACAGTCGGTTGCGAGAACATCCGGTATGCATTAGCGGAAGAGTCGATGCAAGTCTAACCTGTGGCAGTTTGGTGAGACCTCTACACAGACACACTGATCGATCTTGTGAAGTCAGAAACGACACCGGCATCAGCGACAAGTTCGCGTGAGTCGTAGAACTAAACTTTTTTTGCGACCCACTGTGTGTACAGGCGATTCTACGTAAGACACATGGGCGGCGCCACCTTGGGCTGTTAAGCGAACGTATTCCTATTTTTGCATATGGCGACATGCATTGATGAGGTCATAAAACGTCGAATGCACCAACCCAACCATTTTCATGCATATTCGTCTACCGCAGCACTGTTCGTTAAGTTTTATTTAAAAGTACAAAACGGCAATATCCCAGACACTCACAGGGTCCCTTAGGCATTCGCCCAAGGTGGCTCGAAGGCAAAAGCCACCTTCTTTTTCCTCTCAGTCGATGTATTGATCCTCCTCCGCCCCTTTCTGCACCTAACGTTGTTTTGCAGGGCCTCCGGGATCGGAGGCATTGTAAGCTTCCTGCACCTCACCTAGTCTTGCACTGGCTTCGGGATCGGCATACCTTTGACCAAGCTTCGATGGCATGCGATGACGTCACCAGGTTACGTAACGTTATGTGACGTCACATTGACTTCAGGACGGCGTTACAAATTTTGCCGAACTTTGTCGTCATGATGACGTCATATGGTAACGTCACGAAGTTATGACGATGTTTTTGCATGACTTGTGTTGACGCCGCCGCTCAATTTTCGCGTTCGATGAAGCATCTGAGGCTTTCACCTTAAATAAGCGGCAGCGAAACCCATCCGTAAAATCGTCTATACGCCCGAGTTGTCGCGCTCATATATCTATGTCGGCCGCGCGCACACATAACGACACGCTCTGTGTGCCCAAAGCTCGCGCCGCCGCCGCCGCGGGACGCCGTTTTCATCGACCGCTTATGTCCACGACGACGACGTCGTTCGGTAAACACAGCTCGCTGCGTTCTCAGCCTTTCGACGTCCTTTCGCACCGGTATGGTACACACGCGCTCGCTCGCGCGCTTTTGTTTTTTATTTGCCTTTCCCGTCTACGTATCGCGCCGATCTCTCTTTGCTTCTCTTTCATTCCGTGCCCTGTCGTTCGCTGTCATCTCTAACGCTGTCGATCTCTTCGCCCTCGCTCGCTCTTTCCCGCCACGACACGATTGTCATCGCTGCACGACAGCAGTAATGTCCCGGACGTCGCATACAGCGCGATGTGTCTCTTTCTTTTTTTGCGTTTTTACATCTCTCGTTCAGGCATATGTTCCTCCCCGTCCGTGTCAAAACAGTGTCGCAACACGGTGCTCGTCCCGGGGACGATTATTCGCATTCAGTGGTCGACCACTGCGTTTCATGGTTTCTTTATCGCAATTTTATTGTCGATCTTTACTCGTCGTATCTCGTGCATGTTAATGTGCGTCCCGATGACAGCAGTACGTGACTACCTCATTGTGAACGGCACGTCCTAAATATGAACGGCGGAGACAGAGATAGAAAGATAGAAATGTTTATTGAAAAGAAATTAAAACAAGTTAGACGACGTTAACGTCCTATTTAGGTTCCTTAATTCTGCTAGCTCATAGCGTTCGGTGAACTCTTGGTTGACTTGGGTAGACATTACGTTAGCTTTTGGTCGCTGACTTCTATAGCTTCAGTGTGCTCCCGACTGTTAATTGGGTCTTTAGAGCGGGGCTTGCCTCCTAGATCAACTCCGGCGGCGCGCCGTCGCGCTGCCGGAGTCGATCCCGGAGGCCACGTAGAAAGAAGCGCGTGAATGAGATCTGCTCCGCTAGGTGCCGCAACGATCCCAGGTACTCGCAAGAATATCATCTGCCCTTTCAGTGAACTCATTCAGTTATTTTTTATTCATTATCCTGTCATTTAATTGGCCCTTATCCAAAGTAAACTTATTCTCCGATATCATACGTATCCAATACAACTGCTAACTTGAACAGTTACCTCCCTTTTAAGTGGGCTTCGGGGTTTTCGGACACAGCCAGAAACCCGAACTTCCAGTTGAAAGAAGCAGACCGGAGGCTGCCGAGCAAGGAAAATAATGTCGCTGAGAAGCTTTTGCAAGACGTGGCGCCTAAATTGTGTGCGGACACTTTCGGAGGAAAAGATCTGATCTTGGCCTTCTCGCTTTTGTATACAAACGGCCACCGAGGCTGTATTCCGCTTCTTAAAGACGACTCGATTTTGCGAACGATTTTGAAGTGTTAGCGTGCGCTTTTTCTCTTCACTTTAAATGCGTCTTTGCTATCTGTCTTAGATTTATTTTCCTCTTATCTCTCATATCTATTATTCTTCCTCCCCTGGTGTGCACGTACGGAACCGTGCACGTCCTTCGTTAATCTCTCTCTTCTCTCACTCGGTCGACTGTAGTGCATTCATCCGTTCTTAAAGTCCATAGAAGAACGACAGCGTCTCCGAAGGAGGTGTCAGCGAACTCTACCCCCTCACCCCACCCCTCAAATCCGGTTGTTGCGCGTACAATCTCTCTGCAGTCTTTGTTTAAACCTTCCATCCGCACCTAGCGTTTCTAGAGCAACCACGTGTGGTCAAGAACATACACTCGCAGTGCACCGTCTAGAGTCGACGAGGTCGCGCCGCTTGCCCATGACACTGCAGACTGAAATCGGTCGTCCGCAATTGATCGTTTCGCTTCTATCTCCCATCCCACTCTGCAGGCCCGTGGCTTCTCGGGGTGCCGCCGTGGCATCGCTTCTAAGCATATTAAAAATCGCCGTCGACGATGCGATGGCGCATCTTCTCTGAATGTGCAACGCCACTGTCGCAAAAAAGAAAAAAAAAAGAAGACAGGTAATGAAATAGACAAAAAGAAAAGAGAACGATAATAGACGGTGAAGCCAAGAAGAAAGAAAGAATCTCCGCAGAGGTCGAGAGTGCGATTTCGCATCCAGATTGCTGCAGCCGCTCTCTCTCGAAATTCACGTTGCGTCGTCGTTTCTTTCAATTCATTCCTTTTTTTTTTTAGATTCGTACTTGTTCCGCTTGTTCTTGCCTCGTGTCGTTGGCAAGGACAGCTTGAAAAGCCGATGGCTGATCCCGCGTAAGCCTTCCCTCAAGCCTGTGAGCCAAGAGAAGCAAACAAAGCAAAGGAGAAAAAAGCTCCGTCGTTTATTGTCCTGGGTCTCTTCGCGTTTTCCGGTTTTTCACTCCGCTACGTTCGCCTGTAACCCGCGGAAGACGCTCCTCCGCCGTCTTCGCATAGTTGATGTATTGGATATACCGTCGGGCATCTCCCCCGCTCATGTTTCATTCGAAGTGGTGTTGAGACGTTTTACTCGTTTATCGCGCGTAGTCTGTTCGAGGTATCGGCGAACCTCGACTCCGGGAAATCGCTTTTGTTTCGCGGTCGAGCTCGGTCGGCGGCGGCCGTGCGAGGAATACGGAAAACGATATCGGACGCCGCTGCATGCGCCACTCGGTCGCGTCGGCATTTAATCGTTCGTCGCGCCCGTCGTCGCGTATTCGGCCTTTTCGTTTCTCTTTGGCGCTCGGTCGAGGTGTACGAGTAGTCTGGGTTTTCCTTCTTCTTTGGTTCTTTATACGAGAAGCGCGTTTGAGTTACACACGCGAGCGCAGCAGCGTCTTCAGTTATCGCTCGCTTTTTACAGCCCTCGTTTCCGCCGCTTGTATAGAAGACAACCGGCGAGGTTTTTCGATCATCTCGACGCGGAATTTGCAAAGCTTCAGCTGAGTGGGATGATGGAGACGACGGAAAGGGAGAAGGAAAGAGAGAAAGATGGCTTGCACCATAGGTCGGTAAACTCAGTCATGAGCCGACTCACTCAAACTCACTCGGACTCAGATCGAGCCGTGAGTCTGAGTCCGAGTGAGTCCGCTTGAAGAAAAATTTGGTGACCCTGAGTCCGAGTCAGCCCGAAGGGCAAAATATATTTCATGAGTGATTCTGGGTGAGTTGAACATTTTTTTTGCCGACCTATGGCTTGCACTGACGTCTCGAAACCTCCGGGTTGGAGCACAAGTATGGGGACACGTGACGTTTGCGATGTCACATTAATGTTATCGAAACATCACATGCAGGTTCTTTTGTTATTCACGCACAGATGCGTTCCTCCCACGTCGTTATAACGTTGAAGTAGGTCAACCGTAACCTGTTTGTCATCAAAGCCACCATCGTGGAGGACCAGTATGTTCAGAAGCAGCGTCCATGACGTCACGTGCAAGCTATCTATAGTTAGTGAGGTTAACCGCCCGATTGGCCACCTTATACGCCTGAGGAATGGGGAAGGGTGAAAGAAAGACTGCAGCGCCTTTATAACGAACACTTGTTTATCAAGCGTAGCTAGCCCATTCCACTTTCGTTTCCTTTTCTCTTTCTTTTCTTTACTCCCCTTCTCCCTTGCCCTACTACACTGCGCCGTATTACCGCTGAGTTGAAGAAATAAGCGTCATTTCCCTCTAAATCACTACTACTACTACTACTACTACTACTACTACTACTACTACTACTACTACTACTACTACTACTACTACTACTACACTCACAGCGGCAAGAGAGTGCTAGCAACTCTCTTTGCGAGAGTAGACGCTTGTCCCATATTTCACTCCCTTTTCAGGAGTGCTGGGAACTCTCTGCTGCATAGGGTAGGCATGCTCTCTCGACAGAGTTCTGGTACTCTGTCTGAACCAGAGTGAACAAGCTCCCTCGCCAGAGTAAAGTCACGCTTTTGAAATGGAGTACATAGACTCTCGGCTGGAATTGCGCTACTCCCTCGCAGAGTTTTACAATGCTGGTTGGGCTAGAGTGCATGAACTCCCTCCAAGAGTAGAATCACTCTTGCTGCTAGGACTAACGTTTAAAAAAAGGGGAAAAAAAGGAAATCCTTCGTACGTTTTCTACAATGTAACAGTGAACCTGGCTGAAATGCCTCAAGCTTACCTCACACATACACAGAACTCACATCCGCACACTCATTCATACACAACACAGCAACACTGAACATATGCACTACTGGCGCTGCGCACAACCAAACACCCGGTAACCGGTATATATATCCATGATGTCTGGCCCCCCTTCCAGTGCCAGTGGCAACAGCTCTGCTGTGCGTATTTACACAGCAAATATACATGGAACACGTGTAAATATTTAATGATCTATTGTGATACTGTTGGCACATCGATCTTTTACTATAAAACAGCATAATATTCAACACTGTTTTCATTCGTAAATTCCAAATATCAGCTGGGACTGACTGGGACTCTATGATATCGGCTCAATGCCGTACAGCCGCTAATGCCCAAATCTGAGAGTTGCAGTCACGCGCTTACAAATACGCTTGCGGCGATCTTTTACCAGGGCTGGCTGATGAATACCTTACGACGTTACGATCTGGCGTCCGCTCGGACATGCGGTGCCGCGGCAGGCGCGGCACGTACGCCAGAAAATCAACGACGGTCAACATCACCACAATGCAAGCGCATCTCTGGCGATTCTCGCACTTTCGCTCAAACTCGGTTGCATTTTAATGCATTCAAAGCTTTCGACGATAAAATGCGCATTCTTCAACCTTCGTCAGCCACTTGCGCCGAGATCGGTCGCACTCAATATGACCCGTACGACTCCCAGCGAAGGTAGGCCTAGCGCACCTGCCGAGTCCGTGTGTACATGCTGTCGGCGCTTCTGGGTTTAAGGATACGCAATTCCGACGTGTAAAAATGAGTGTACAGTAGAGCTTTAGTATCGGTTAACCTGAATGAGCCATTTTTTCTTGCGTACGGTGCTCGTACAAGAAGCGATGGGCATCGTTACGACGTCGCTTTCAGCAAACGCACCCCGGCAGCCACCGAAAGCCGCCGGGCGCACTCGCCGGCACTTCGCAGACACAGACTTGTCAATTAGTACGCCTTGTTGAACTAACATGATGGCATACTTTCTTGCACGTTCAATTTGGTGTTTGGCGATCGGTTATGTATGTAGTTGCACCTATCGATTCAGATGCAAATCAGTACATTGACACGGGCGCTGTGCGGGTGTATCGTCGATAGCGCGAGAAAATACAGGTTATTGAATGTCATTCGTGGTCGTCAGCTGTTTTGTGTTTTATGAAGACGCGAATTTTATTTGAAAAGAAAGATCGCGTCTATCCTCAGTATGCGACCCGTAAAGATGAAGTCGAGCGGTGAACTCTGTCTTGACTAGTCTTTTTACGGCAAGAGTGCTGCGTTGGGGCGTGGCGTAGTGGTAGAGACCTCGGCTTGAGAATCTTATGGTGGCAGGTTCGATTCCTCCTGCCGGACGTTTTTTTTTTTTTTCTCACGACTCTTCTTTTATTGCACTAATGCTTTAGTGTCTACCTTATTCCAGTGGCAATTAGTTTGTGTCGTAAACTAAGTTGGCGATGCGTTAGAATTTGCCGATGTTCGAGGCTTCGAAGCATGCCTCTGTTGGCGTTTCAGAAACCAAAGGTTTACGATCACAACACTTTCTTTTGTTATTACTGAAAGCTATCCTATTAACTTGCACAATAAAGTGACATCTGTGGCGTCTACGCTCGGAGGATTATGGTTAAGAGACAGTTATATATCGCTGTGCGGCGTCGGCCAGAAGCTAGCGCTAGTTTGTACTCCGTCTGCTTAGGAGGGAGTTCCCGACCCTGTTCACGCTACGTCGGGGAGGGAGTTCCGTGGATTGGGAACTCTATCTGAGTAGCAGAGAGTTCGCGGTCTCTTTTACTCTGCCTTCAAGGAAAGAGCAAGTTCCGCGGCTAACTCTCCACTACTCCCCCACGGCGTTAAAGAACTCTGGCGAGAGTAACACAGTCGCTCTACCCTCGCAGTACTCCCTCTACATCTGTGAGTGTACTACTACTACTACCACCACCGCCGCCGCCGCCGCCACCACCACCACCACCACCGCCGCCACTACTACTACTACTACTACTACTACTACTACTACTACTACTACTACTACTACTACTACTACTACTACTACTGCTACTACTAATACTGCTACTACTTTGCGAATTGAGCTGAATTAAGAACGCCTTACATCCCGGCTATATTGCCAGAGTTCCCATTTTGGGTGACGTTTAGAACGAAGTGACCTGTATGAGAAAAATACTGAAGGTCCTGGGCGTCTCTTTATGAAAGCCTTCCAATGTATAACTACTATATGAGCTCATCCGGAGACGAATGTCCACTCATGTTCAGTGGCATGGTGCTCGCATAGTCCAGTTCTACCTTCAAGAGGCGTGTAAGCTCTTTGATGACCTTGCGTACTTAGGCTCGCGTTTTCAAAGCAAGTGAGCTCCCATCCGGTGAGAGCTATATGGTGGCGATACAGCTGGGCTCTATAGGGAGCGGCCACCTGAACGTAGAGCGGCCGATGCCGGATAGGCGAACGTACACGGCAGTGTTTGGGAGCGCTCCGTAGCATGTGCTTGAAGATACCGTTTAGTAATATCTTTCGCAAGAGAAATAAACAAGTATGGCAAATATAAGCAGTGTTTCATCGTTGCAGGTAGGTCAGCAAATGCGATTGTTTGAAAACATGACCGGCACTTCGCCTTCATTTTCGCGTATTACCTGCCTAAACTCTTTCCCTCGCGCCCTCTTCGTGTGCCGTTCAGTTTCAGTGAGAAAGTTTTCGAGCCCTATAGGTGGTCCCGTAATCTACAGCCACACGGCCAGATTACGGGGTGTCGGCCGCGCTGTTGAAACGTCGCGTTAAACGCGAGAAGCCAAAACTTATCGTTTTCCGTATAGCAGTGTGTGTGCTACGAGCATGACGCGCTCGAACTCCATGATGAGGGGCTCGGCTCGCCTCACACGCTAAACGCCCGGTCGGTTGGTCGCGAGCGTAAAGCAATGAAGAGAGTAAGAACACACAAAAGCAAGCGTGATTTGGGACCGCGATTACAGGGTGGCCGATGCAAATACCGCGATCAGGCAGCGCCAGCGCTGGGGCTACGCCGAAAGATGGGTACTGAAGCAGAGTTCGAAACAAAGCGGCCGTCAAGTCGATGGGAGCGCCCTTCGGTGTTCGCCAGGCTCGGCGTTTGGAAGCCCTTCTTCAACACGGCTTGGGGGCGTTACTCATTTGTTCTCGGTTTGGCCGTTAGGGGGCTGTCTCTAACAGTGGCTTTATACCTTAACCAGAGACCACGGCGCCGCGCTCCTGCTGGATGGGCCTAACCACCAATGCGGGGTGTCCGTGTTACGGCATACTCGTTCAGCTTGGCTTTTGCTTTCTTCGAATGATTACCGTGTTGAAACGCGTTGGAAGTAGAGCGTGTACCGTATCTACCCGCCAACAACGACGTGGGACTCGTCAGTGGTTACGGCGTATAATGCCGCTTGCGAACCGCCTGGTCATGGGTTCGATCGCTCTGCGAAACAGGGTGCTTTCTGGTGGCGTTGGACGGTATGCGGGAGACGCTTTATTTTCAAATTCATAACATAAGGGCCAATTAACTGTCAGGAGAATTAATGAACCTCAATCGAATGCAGACTCTTTTGTTGTGAGTAGCTGGGATCGTTGCGGCACCTGGCGGTGTAGGTCTGAACCACGCGCTTATTTCTACGTGGCCTCTGTGATCCACTTCGGCAGTGCGACGAAGCACAAAGTTAACCCAAGGAATACACCAGGGCATACGAACGGCGACGTGCGAGTGTCGCTACCATGTACCCAAGGCAAGGTTTCAATCTCTTTTCTTGTTTTTTTTTTACATTCTCATTGCTTAAGAGCTATCGTTATCCCAAGTTCCCCATGAGACAATAGTCCTTCTTCATACAATCCGCCCAAGTTTCCACACCACCGGTCGAGGCTTTTGCTTCCGTACGGGTGGCATGCATGACAAATCTGCCAAGTCCGCGGGCTAACGTTGCTGAGCGTCAGCGCACGTGGGCGTCGCGAAGATAGCGCATTGCGCGTTGCTGATCAACGACGCGCGTAATGTTTGCGTAACAGCTTCCGCCTCGGCCCTTGTAAGCTTAAACTGGCAGCGGCATCAGCCCGCGTAAAACGGGCCGACGGAAGAAGGAGCCAAGACAGCTGCCTCAACGCCTTCCGTATTCTGCGACTTTTAAACACACAATGGCTGCTGTCCCTACACACATACACACAGGCACGCGCGCACGATCTTCGCTATTCTTATAAGCAGCAGCCCGGAGCTCTGCCTCCCCCAAGCAAGGCGGTGGTTGGGTCTGCATTTGGCGCTACCGTCGCATCCGCAGCCGAGGCGAAAGTTCAGATACGGCCTTCGAGCGAGAGCAGCGTTCGTATCGCTCACCCGCCTCCCCGATTCAACACCTTTCAATGGCCACTTCCGCCCGCCGAACACAGCGAGCCTCTTCCACAGTCCGCTTATCTCCGCTGAGCTCTTTCTTCTATCTGTCTTTCGTAAACTGCGAGCAGTGCGGGGTCGGACCGTCCCTTTCTAGTCACGCTTGTGCATATGCGCTGCTCTTCTCACTGCACGCTTGCCCTTTCTCTTTTCTTGAGATTTATGCTCTCGGAAGCGCCGGACATCGTCGGCAGTGAACAATCGGCCCATTACTCAGCAAGAAGTGGTGGAGAGAGAGGGAGGGGGGGAGAGAGAGAAGAGAGCTAGGTGAGTATGGGGTCCGTCCCACTCGCTGAACGAGGCTGCACGCGGCGCGTGTGATATGAGCTTCGATAGAAACGTGATTGCCCGCCCCGCGGCTCCCTGTGCCGATCGCTTTGCTGCGGGCCGTCAGGTCCACCGCCGCTTCTTTGTGATTTTAAAAAAGCCCGCAGATCTGCCTATACTTTGTTTCTTTTGTTCGCACGCACCAGGAGGCTAAATGCTCACGGGCAAAAGGCGCACCTCCGAACTGCCGACGTCATGACGGATGACCGGGAAAAGCATGCGTGACCTTTTTGTGTCAGTGTATATCGCGAGGTTTTGATCTCGGTCTTGACGCTCTGATAGATGCTCTAATAACTCTGAGGTGGGAAGAGCGGAGTGAGGGGGGGGGGGGGGTCGATGCACGCAGGGTGTATGGGCAGGTGCTACTTTCTCATCAGCGCGTACACTGTGTTTTTAACCTCTCCGGTGTCAGTCGCCAGAGGAACATGTCTGCAGTTATGCTACAAGTGGCGCATTACTACGAAACGTTAGAAAGGTGTACGCGAGAGGAGGTGAATGAACACACCGTGAGCAAGGAGAACGGGAATCCCAAAATACCAACTCTACCTTCATCCGAGATAGCATAACAGGGAAGATGCTAGAACAGATGGTAATGAAAATTAGTCGAATGAGACCTCTCCACCGCGGTCTCCACAAACTCGGAGTTAGTTCCGTTCAATACGATTTCTGACCACCAAAGTAAGCTGTCCGGTGAGCGCATCAGGTTCTCTCTATTCCTTCGTTAGGAGCATAGGCGCACGAAGAGGGAGGTGTGGGCAGGGGGGGAGGGTCTGCCTTCTAATCATCCAAAGGGGCGCCAAAAGTCTGCCCCATACCGTTAGTGCGGTGAAACTTGGCTCGCCCTAACGCGGCCGGAGCATCAGGAAGCCACACTTCCGCATGTTACGTCTCAGTACAAAACAGCCTGCCATTTTATTGCGCTCCGTAGGTGGTGATGGTTTTCGGCCGGCGCATGACGTGCTATAGGATGCGTGTCTGAGATCAATCGTGTTTTGGCCCGTGGTGCCCGGCTCGATGTAACAGCAGTCTCAAGGCAGCTGTCTCTTTCTCTCTCCCTTGTTATTCGCAATCCGTCCCAATGAGAAAAACATGAAAGCCTCAAGGGCCGGAGGACGTCCGCGGTCTGTACTTAACCAGTTCACACCTTCGGCAGTCGAGTGAGCCGCAATCTTGGGAACGTCAGCGCGCGCCGCCGCGCTGCAGTCGATCCTCCAGATAGAGGAGCGTCATTTGCAAAGTGCGGAACCGTCGTCGCGACGCATACGTGCCTGACGGTTCATGACTTGGCTGAGTTCCGCTGGTGTATCGATACGACGCCGAGGCAAAGCCGAACTTAATACGCGCATATAATTACCGGCGTTTCGGCTACACTGTGACACACGGTGCCCTCCAGTGCCGATGGGGCCGCAGCGTGGGCAGCGACTTAAGCGCGCTATCGGTAATCGTCGTATGATGCGGGGAGTTGCGTGCAGTGGACTGTGGCAACATGCTGTGCCGCCTTCGTTGTATGCTGCAGAAAATCTGTGCATTCCCATATTTTAGCTCATCTATTTACCTTGCAGCGCGCGCACTTCAACACCATTTTTATATTTTTGGGTGCAGGTTATAGAGCCTCAAATAGTTAACGTTAATCTTGACCTCTCCCACCGCATTATGGCGCGACTTCGTGGCCAGATTCTGTCATTATAGCGGATGTTGTCGTAGCTAACGTGACTCAGTTGCTTTTTTGCTGTTTTCTCTGCCTACCAGGAGGTTACGGGTCAGATTCCCTGCGTAAGAGCCCGCATTTGGTAAGGGTTAATGTGCAGAAACAACACTTGTATATTGTGCTTTGGACGCATGTTACAGAGCCTTGTCCGGTGTTTCCAAACAGTTCCGCAGTACTACGCTAGGTTCTTCCTTCATACATAACCAACTGAACAGTTTGCAGACATTAACTTCGTAATTTAATAATTCAACGTTTGCTTCCAAGCAATAGCACCCTGTTCTCTATTTCGGCAAGCTGCACTGCAGTGACGCCGCGTCATGTAACGAAGCTAGCTTTACGTTTTGTCTCGTGTAGACGTGTTTGTTAGGTTATGCTTTGTTAGGATAGGACAATAGAGTCTTTTAGCAAGTTACGGAAATACGGTACGCAAATACGGTAAAGCAGTACGGTACCGCTCCTCCTTTCCCGGTCGTTGAGCGGCCAAAGCACAACCAGCGGGAAAGGAGGAACGCTACCGTACTCCCTTACCGTATTTGCGTACCGTATTTCCGTAACTTGCTAAAAGACTCTAATAGAGTCTTCACGGTATGTTGCATCGGGACTACGCTGTTAGGAAGAGGCGTTGTAAACGCACCGTTACCCCCCACGGACTTCACCTGGCGACAGTCTATATAAGCGCTGCACGCAAGTAGGCGCGCTCAGTCTCGTCGCCTGCATTGCTGACTGGCTCATTTCGCGCTCAGTGCCGCTAGTGCGTGAGATCACGCGTTGTGTTGAGGGCGAGAGAGAAGCGTGCAGTGAGGGAGAGAGGGAGAGGGCAAGTGATAAAATGGTCGCGGAGGTGTGCTTCCGGTGCCCTGGGGTGCACGAAGCGAATGTGCGAATCAGAAACCGACGACCTCACACCGTCTCGTTCTCCACTTTAACTCGTCGTAGTCGTCGTTCAAATATTTCTTTCTTTATTTTCTTTTTCGCTCTAGGCTTCGAACGCTCGACGTCCCTGAGTCCTTTCCTGCCGCTCGAATGCGCGCCATTACGTGGGCTGCTTGCAATACCGTCGCTACGTGCGCGCCTGCCTCAGCCATGCAGACTCTCCTTGTAGGTTCGTTTATCTTTTACTTCTTGTTCTGTGCGATCAAAAAATTATTGGCGACAATTTCGCCGCCGATAAGAGACACGCACACACCACACCGTAAGCTGTCTTCCGCGAAAAAAAAAAAAGAAAACACAGATGGAAAAGCAAAAAAGTAACGCGAGGTTTTCGAAGCGTGTGGTTCCAAGCGTTAGCAGTGGATGCAGGCAGATTATGAGGAAGGGGGGAGGGGGGGGGGGCTCACGGGTACCACAATTATTATAATAAACGCGGCGAGGTAAATATGTCGTCTTAACTCTAACTCGAAGCCAGTTTACACGCGAGGAACTGGAGGGAGCCGGATATTTTTGTTGTTGTTGTTGTTGTTGTTGTTACTGCACCTGTTTGGTTGTTGTTGTTATTGTGTGGTCCCTCCCCGAAGGGGGCGCGGTAAGAAAATTGCGCAGACATTAGCGAGCCTGTACTGCGTTCCTCGTTAAATTGTTCTTTATCTTTACTAACTTGTAATCGTCGTTGCGCAAGCTAGCCTCCTACATTTAACTATAATGGCTTTAGAATCGCAATCATCGTCTATATATGGCCAAGAGACAACTGTGTTTTTGTTTATTTGTTTGTTTTCGTGATGCCCGGAGCTGCTGATTTGAGCTACGTGTGCGTAGGTAATCCTTAGGCGCTGCTGGCTGGAGACCAAGTTGCAACGTCTGAACTGCGGCTAATGCGCGGCGATAAATTCGGGAAATTGCGTTCATCGACTGCAGAAACAGCATTCCTCGCACTTTGCACGCAATTTAGCTTTGTTTGTTTTGAATTAAATAGCGCAACTTGCAAACGAAGGACTCCTTTAGGGGTCAATTATCCGATAATATCAGACGCAATAACCGTAAAGTTAAAAAATAATAATAATAACGCGAAGCTGGGTGAAACAACAACCACTACACATACGAAACGACCTCGCCAGCGGGCTCAAGTCTATAGACCCCTTTTTTATGCTAACCTAACAAGCAGCAGGTAGCGGCAGCTGGCACCAGCACTGCAACGGAAGACGGCATATTATTTGGTATGCGCGGTCGTTACAGTCGCCTCGTTGTTTGTTTATTCGCTTAAAAGTAGCACAGCCTCTCATCAATCTCTTCAGACTCTCATGCTACTGTATTAGCGCTTGTTTATATAAGCACATTCCTTTGTCGTGTATACTAGGGCCGTGCTAAGGCGACGCTGCTTCTCGCTATTTTTTGTCGTTGACAATTTTACTCTGTCACTGAGTCCTCGCGTGCATATCTATGGTTCATTGTACACTTTACTAGTAATTGCCGTCATTTTACTGCGTATATATCTTCTAAGCACTTTACATTAGTGCACTCACGCCCGATAGTAGCATGAATACCGCGGGAAGCAGTCGTGGCTGGCAAGTGTTTTTCTTCGAATGCTTGGAAACAACCGGCGCAACTCTTTTTCCCGTCTCTGTCACGCTATTCGAAGGTATACCACGAAACAAGCAGAACCCCACCGCGCTGTGGACGCAAATAGAGACATTCAACGACAAGCATGGACACAATTATGCACGACAGCTTTCGTTCAATTTTTTTTTTTCCTGGTACAAGATTGCGACGCAAGAAGTTGCCCGTTCCGCAATTATACGGCACGCGCGCGATGCACTCTCTCCAGGGTTTACCGAAAACGCTGGTCCGCCAGGTAACAACGTGCGAAGTGAGCACGGAATGCGAATGCAAATGTAAGCAAGGTCACTGAAATAAGCAGGGGCATACGCGGTTATAATAACTGTGGTCCGCGATGGCTCCAGGCAGGCTTGCGAGTTAGCTGGTGCGTGACCGAAGCAATAAGAGACCCGGGAACGGTGTATCCCGTGTACGATCGCTGAAAGTATTTGTGAACTACTCCTGTCTTTTTCTTTCTCTTCCGATAAGGCTCGCGCCTTAAGGCTTAATGCATGGTGTGTATTAATGCGCGCAGCGAACCGTTACCGGTGTCCTCCACGATTTTTTTATGACGCCTACAATGTATGAGGTTCACTGTGCACCGCAAACATAAAATTATGAAGTCACAGATTTTGTCGCGAGGATTTCTTTTTTTTTTTAATAATCGAGGTCATAATACCCATTAATTGATCTCGCGCTCCGAAACCACTGAGTCACGTGTGCCAGCCGTCGGACGTAAAACTCGCTAATTTTCGCTCGCAAATGCACTCTGAAAAAAAAAAAAGAGTACGTGTAACTTTTTTCGGTTAGTCCTGACTTGCCACGTATATGGCTCTCTTTAAAGAGTCACGCTAACTCTCTTTTGGGCGCCAGGACTCTCCGAAGAGAGTATAATAATTTCCTAAGGGAGTTCACTGTGTATCTTTAAAGGGAGTCATATACGGGGCAAGGCAGCTGGGATTCACAAAGACGAGTCCAATTACTAATTTTTTCCCTTAGAGCTTACAACTCTAGTGACTCCATTTTTGAAGGTGTAATATATTACACCATGTTCGACTCCAGTTCCGGAGCTTTTCGTTCTTCGTGACGTGAGAGTAGACGTGGACGGCGCTCATTTGCGAATGCAGAGTAGACTTATTGCACCTTTCGAATTCGAGTAAAAAGAGGTGTAATATCACTCCCGGGGAAGGATGTCACAAGCTGTGGCTTTTCTTTCCGGGTTGCACAGTCAGCGTCATAAGTGTAGGGACCACTACACACAAGAAAAACCTTTATATTCCTGCTGCTTCAGAATCAGGCAGCTTTGAATTTAGATTTCCGGCCTGTTCTAAAACGCGCTACCAACATGTACTGCGCAGCTCGACCGAACACAGCCACAAATCGCTGGGAAATTCAAAGTTTTCTCGTACGTAGTGGTCTCTAAACTTCTGACGCCGACTGTACGTACAGTTCTCCAACAAGATGTACGCGGAAGACAACCACACGTGTGCTCCTAATTTAATCCACCTATATTTGCTTTAATACGTCGTATATAAAGCGTGAAGCAATTGTGGCGGTCCGTTGAGCTCCCTTATCGCAGATACTGCCCGAAAGAACGCTGTCATATCTAGCGAGGAAACTCGCAGCGGTAAAGAGGGATAGCTGAAATCTCGGATGCGGAGTGTACGCGAAGCCATTTCCTTTCCCCATGACGTCTCTATCTCTCTCTCTCTGAGATAGTAGAACTTGTAAGGAACATCCGCGTCATGCCTTGCCTCCGAAAATGAGGTCCGGCGAAAACAGACACTACCTGTAGCTTCTATGTTGGGGGGCAGTATAATCGCCACGGTTTCGCTTACTCGAGCAAGGATGGACGCGCGGCTCTGGCGAAACAGAAACAAAGCACAGAGTACGCGAAAAGGAAACCGCTGCGGCGATGCCACGGTTTGTGGTGGTCAGTGCTTCATCCGCGTGTAATACACTATAGGCTGCTCGCTCTTCGAGCGCGCACCGTTCCGAATCAGAGAGAGGAAAGAGGAACGTCTTTTTTCTCTTTTTCCTTAATTACGGAGGCCCGCCGACATGATACTTAATAGCCACCCGCGCCGCACTCCCGTCGTCCACTTCGTCGCGCTTACATGCCTTTGTCCTGCTGCAGTTGTGTGCAGCGCTTTGAAGGTTAAAAGAAGCCTCGCGATTTCTTCTTGCGCTTCGTACTACGAGATAGGGACAACACGACTGGTGGAACGCAAGCTCACAACTGGTTTATTCACGTCCTGCGAAGTGTGAAAGAGAAATCATGAAGAAGAAATCATTAACATCACCAGCCCCATTCGTCGATCTGCTAAAAAAAGCCTGCCAAAAGAACTATTACTAGGAAGAAATGGGTACTGATACCAATTTTCGAAGTGGACTTGACCCCGCCATGCAAATCTCCTGCATACAGAGACGGCTCTGAGTAAGAGCGATGCTCAAGAAATGCCGATAAGAGATTTAATTTTGAAAATAAAGTCAAATTTCGCACGGAGCTGCTACTGACATCGACGCTAGCGTGACGTTAGGCTACAATATTCGTTCTGGGGACTTCACGCGCCAGTATGTCTTGTGATGACGTCAGATACCAAAACATACAAAATGGGTCGCGTGCGCATCACCAACAGAGCCACAAGGCGGAGCGGCCGAGGAAACGTCACGAGATCTTGCGCTAGCACGTGACGAGAAGCTTGTCGTGACGTCAGGGTACAGTACGAACTTAACTAGTTCTTGATGACACGTTGTAGCTAATTCTTCAATGACAGTACATTTCTAGGCTCTTGAGGCATGGCCTTCCATTTGATTTTTCGTGTCAGTACTCCTTCAAAAAAACAAGGA
This sequence comes from Rhipicephalus sanguineus, assembly GCF_013339695.2. Classification (NCBI taxonomy): domain Eukaryota; kingdom Metazoa; phylum Arthropoda; class Arachnida; order Ixodida; family Ixodidae; genus Rhipicephalus; species Rhipicephalus sanguineus. The sequence continues at coordinate 24,351,188 of NC_051184.2, forward strand.
GAGCCTTTAAATGCAAGTGTTTGTGCCAACTCCAAGAACTCGCGTAACTAATGCGATAGCACGACTGCAGAGAACGTAAATGTGGATAGCACATCATTTAAAGTTGTTTAAACTTATGTACGAACTCGCATATTGACTTGCACAGCAAAAACATATTGTATCAACAGTATTATGAAGGAAACCATAATAGCGGTGCATAGTTCTTCAAATGATAAATATGCTGCAGATGAGTTACACTTCTGGTGATTTTTGGGTAGTGCTAATTCTGGAAAGCCGCAGTGATGTTTTGCATGGCAGTGTGATATAGGTTTTCTCGCTGGATATATGTATACATTTTAACTATAGACCGACTCTCTATAGCCTTGCTCCTGGCGCGTCCTCTGCGTATTGCTATATGGGCTGCAAATAAAGTATACATCGCGGAGGAACACCACTCGCAAAGTACTCAGTGAAACGCGGAAGCGACCTACATCGCAGAATAGTTCGCTGCAGCGTGGTTTTCAATTGCATTGTGCAGTGGAAATAGAACGAAAGAAGAAACTACGCTGAAGCGGTGTTTCTTTCACCTGTGGCGATACAAAAGCATGTATCAATATATGGCCGTATATACTCACCCCAACAAGAGCCTATCTAGTAAGCTGCATAATGTAGACGATTAACTGCAGAAGCGTGCCCGCCACTTGCGGAAGGACGCACTGCACAGTTATTCGCTCTCTCTCACAAAGTTTCGTTATAAATGTGACTATAGATGTAGACGCTGCAGCTGTTTAGTTACCGTGGTTAGTACGTATATTTGTCTTATTTTCGTTCTCAATAATAACAATTTCTGGGGTTTTTAGGTGCCAAAACGACGCTATCATTATCAGGCACGCCGAAGTGGAGGGCTTCGGAAATTTTGACCATCTGGTGTTCTTTAACGTGCACTGACATTGCACAGTACACGGGCCTCTATAGAATTTCGCCTCCACCGAAATGCGATCGCCTCGCCGCGGGATCGAACCCGCAGCCTTCGATTGAGCACCGTAACCACTGTACCGCCACAGCGGACTTAATTTTGTTGATTACAAACGTCCTTCGCACTTTATTCACTACGCTTTATATTTCTTTACCGTAGCCCCAATGGGCTAACCCTATTTTACTGAACGCGAAAACCACTAAGGCTCTGCAGGCATGCAGCAATCCCCGAGATTTGTATCATGTTCTATAGCGATGCACTTATTGAAGATGGTCAGCCGTATAAAGTCATACAAGAACGAGGTTTACGGTAAATGCTACACCTGTGACACCACTCTCATGCTGGTTGAAGCGCCAATGTGGTCGCAGCTCCCGTAGACACTCGAGGTTGTATCGATTTTGTTTGTGTTACAATACGCATCGTATAGGCCGCGAAACAGACAACTACAGCGGTCATCTTAAGTTTCATGGGGATTTAAACGATGCCGACAAGAGAGAAAGCTTCGCGCAAACAGCATCGAAGTAAAAAAAAAAGCCATGCGGGCTACATTGTTCTCCTAACAACATGGCGACTGAGAAGAAGGCCTGGAGACGCCGCGTGAAAGCCTTTCGCTCACACGACGACGTAATCATGCTTTCTAGTGCGTTTATTGTAACGTATAGGCACGAGGTTTTTGCAGGATAGACACAAAAGGAGTTTTATACCAACAACAGCTATGTGACGCCATGGCCTCCGCGATCGGCACCGGCTGAGCGCCGTTCGGACGGTGCCGATCGCGGAGGCCATTCTGACGTTTATGAGCTTATCTCTTGTCGACGCGAGGTGGCATCACATTTCACTGGCGTTTGTCTCGATGCGCGCGTTCTCAGCGGAGGGGCGCGCGTCGAGGCATCTGGAGTCTTCAAAACGCGTTCCATTATTCGGGGTACTCGGACTCGAAGTTCAATAAAACCGACTAAGGGGCTAGTTCGTGCTGCATATCTTACGTTTTAGCGCAAAGAAACACGTATAGGAAAACGTGTCCTCGTGTCTTCTTTCGCGTCCCCGTGTTTCCTTGCGCTAATAGTCGGGCTCGAAACTGCCTACTTAAAGGGACACTAAAGAGAAACAATGAATCGGGTTATATCGCTAAAATGTGCTCTGAGAACTGTGATGTTGTTAATTTTGCCATTAACAGAGGAGAAAATGAAGTTAAAAGTATCATTTTTAAACTTCGCGCCGAAATCTTCCCGCGTGACGTCACGGAATTTAAAGTGTACTTATCGTACTTTGACGCCATTGGCTCAACAAAATTACCCCAAACTTGGTATGTTATGTCTATGGCCCCCTCAGAGGACAATGTACTTCATTTTTACCGATTAAGAGCTATGTAGTCCATAGGAGGCGCGTCAAAACATGTGTCGTCACGGCGAATGGTGCGGAAACTTCAGGGTGGCGTCGCCACCCACATTTTGTTTTTGCGCGTTTTCTTGCTTACTAAGCGCCTTCTCGCAGCAAGCGTGGTGTTTTCGGTATCTTGAAGGAGTGCTTTACTAACATGAGAAAAATCGTTTTGCTATTTAGTGTCCCTTTAAAGCTGTCCGCGTAAATTACCTACGACGCTGCATAAAACTGAAAGATGCACCATTTGTTGGAATTTCTTGTGCTTAACTGTTGTCAGTAACAAAATGGCAAGTTGGGCGAGTTGGTGCGTAAGCTGTAGCTTCTGCGGTGCTGCATGCTTTTAGACAAGAACACGTGGGAAGTCCCGCGTCTTCGGAAGAAAAAGAACGCGCGCGCGCCCGGCTGCGGACGCATATATAGACATCCGCGCTCGGCGCGCCTCCTATAGCCTCGTTTTTAATCGACGTCCAACTTCTCCCGTGCGTTTCGTTCGTATGTACGCAGGCGCGCGGTGTTTTTCTTTTTTTTTTCCTTCCTTGCCTCGGATGGACTCGCGGAAAAAGCTTCAAAAAGCAGTCCAGCGTGCTTCGACTTACATCCTTTTCTCTTTGTTTCTTTAATCTTCCTCTGGTCGCCTTTTGTTTTTCTATTCGTTCGTGCGGGTGTGCGAGTATACCAGCTGCGTCTTCTTTTCGGTATGCATGGTGGTTGCGCGCTCGCGTTGTCCAACGCGAACTGGAGGAATAGGCGGGAACTAATCAGGAAATGCGTTGATTAGCGTGCGACTACAAACGATTAACCTCGCACACTTTCTTCCTGGGCCGTTATTTAGCCGCCATCGACTGCCTTGCGGTGAGTCGTTTCGCTGATCGCGTGCTATATAGTTGTCGCTAAAGTACGCCACGTGTTTGGGAAAACATAGTGTCGAGCCATTACGGCAGAAGGAATCGAGGAAACGTCGGGCTGTTTACCCGTTAGAAATTGGGTATCGCCGAAGGACGTCAGCATTTTAGGAAGAAACGTCGAATGTTTTTGGCTGAATTTAACTAATTCAAGTTTAATAGTATACAGAAGTCGCGAACAGCTAGTGTTCCAGATACTTTCACTTGTACTGTATGCTGAGTCGTGTATAATACATGTACGAACACCACTGACTTCCTTCCTTCAGAAGAGCCGCCGCAGTCGTCTAGTATATAGTTATGCTGCTCGACTGCTGAGCCGAAGGTCGCGAGATCGAATCCCGGCCGCGGCAGCCGCATTTTGATGTAGGCAAAATGCTGGAAGCCCGTGTGCTTAGATTTAGGTGCACATTAAAGAACTCCAGGTGTTCGAAATTCCCAGAGCCCTCCACTATGTGGCGTATCTCATAATCATGTCGTGGTTTTGGGACGTAAAACACCAGCAATTATTATTATTATTATTATGACTTTCTTAAGATCAACACACCCTGCATAGATGGCGCACACGGACATCATTTTTCTGCTATCGCGCAACTTAACATTCTCTCTGCTTTTAGTTTTTGTTTTCTCCTTCTTTTAATCGCTCAACGCCTTCATCATTCTACTGGATGTGTCAAGTTGACGTCAAGATAACCTACTTGCGTTTCCTAGTATCACTCCATCCTTGATTTGAGTTTCAGTTTGTTTATTTACCACATACAGTTACTGCGTAACTGTATGTGGTCACTTTGAATATGCATTGCCGATAGCCGTCCAATAATTATTCACATTGTACAATGGAGTCAAGCCCCTAGGCAGGAAATTTTATCCGGGAGGGGGGGGGGGGGTTGCACTTGCTGAAAACCCTGTATTTGAGAAAAACAGCTATTTCAATTACTTATTTTTAGTAAAAACACCTACTTGACGATTATTTGATGTGGGGCCCGGGCCCCCCCCCCCCCCCTCCCCAAGCTTCACAGCTTTCCCGAATGCGTCTATCGGCCCACCACCACCTAACAAAACAGGTTCATCTCAAAACCCCACTTCGCGTCTCACATTACACCCGCGCACCGCTCTCACGCTACCCGCGCTATTCTTTCGGCTGCTTCCGCGCGCGAGCAGCCAGCACGTATTTCGTGACTTTTGGCGATGCTACCGATCGCGCACGCCCCGGAAGCCGCGGGTGGCGAGGGGTTACACCGCGCCGCAACACTGGAATCGTGATCGCTTCCCGGCGCATCACATTCTACTTGAGGGCGAAGGGGTTTACGTGTACAAACGTGCGGCGGGGAGCCATTCTCAGCGTGAGGTCCGGAACCCTTCCCGACAAGGCGTACCGGGGTGCGAGAAGCGTCTTGTCCATCTTCCGCCTAGACTACATACAACCTCGTCGTACAGTTGTTGTCGGTGGCACGTCGTCGACGCTGCATGCGTGCCCGCCACCGCGATCGCACGCCTGTTGATCGTCGCTCTATACGCGACGGTGCTTTCTATTGCTAAAGACCCGACCCCCTTGGGAGACACCGTATAGCGGGGAAGTTTTCGTCGCCCCGTCGTATCACGTCGAGCGCTCCAGCGGTGCGTTTTATGTTGTCGCCTCGGCGCGTGTCCGGCTACGCTTCGTTAATTCGGTGCAGCGTTGTCCGAACATTTTTTTGCTAACACTAGCCACACGCGTTCTGTGTGACTGCAGGCGATGCGCACCAGAGGCAGTCTCTGAAGGCAGCATTACATCTTCAACGGGACTCCAGCTTAGAAGTGCGGCGTGTTCTCGGCCCATGGCAAAGCGCGCCAGCTGTGCGTTACGTGCCACGAAAGCGCTGTTGACGTTCTTGTGGGTCTCAAGCCTTAACGAAGCTTTGCAGTCTATGTGTTTGTGTGGCTATATGTGTTGTTATGTCTTTATCAGTGTATAAATCATAATCATCACCCAGCAGCTGGAGTAGCAAGTCAGGCGAATAGCCAGGCTAGTATCTCCAGCATCTCAGCATTTCTCTCTCTCTCTCTCTCCATGCTAGCTGGATAACGAGCGTAGCTTTAACGCGGTGCGACGGAGCGGCCATTACTGGCAGGTCGTGTTTCATCATTGTGTGTAATATGTGTATCGAAGCTCGAGTTTAAAGTAATAGACGGTGTGGGAAAACGCAGTACATTTTAGGTTTGGTTGGTTTGTTGTTGTACTTGCCTTCTACAGGGGTAGCTGGCGATCTGGGCTGGCAGTTGCTCCGCTTATTCGTCTCTTTCAGTGTTCGAATTGCTCCATTGCTTTGCCAGGCAGGGCACGTTAGTAATCTGTCTTAGAGCACGCGGACTTGATATGCGTACGAACTAGGGGTGTGCAAATAGTGAATTTTGGAACCGAATCGAATACGAATCGAATAGTGAGGACACCGAATCGAATACGAATACTAATCGAATACTTTTCGAATAGTTTTCGAATAGTAAGACAACCATTCTCAAAACGGTCCTAGAACTCCGCAGTGTTTTTCTTTTCTTTGTTTGAACCAAATATTCACGAATTTTCACCAAAGAGCGTTGCGCTTACTTTTAACTGACTCAAAATACCACAGCTATGAAATCTGAGGTAAGCTCGTATACAGCAACGACCAGGGCCATCGATATATTTTGTACCTGCAGGTTGACATACAACAGTGACTGCAGATACTTTGTCGCCTGCTTTTAAATAAAACTGAGACATAAAATCTAAACAATTTTGAACCGAAGACTATGCATATCGCTAAGGCGGTAATGAAACACATAAACCTGCCATCGCAACATGGTCCTCGGCACTGAAGGCATGTAGACATCGGTGTTGAAAGCTGTATCTGCAAGAACAATTTACGCAAACACAACCCTTGCATCTATTGCTATTCATGAAGCTGAATGCAGGTGCACCTTCAGTTATTACAAGATGAAGTCAGGAACTGACTAATGCGATGCAGAGGCAGCATAGTAAAAACTGAGCGAGTATGGAGCTTTCATGAAAAAAACGCCTTCATCGGGTAATCAATATAGCGTCGGTAGTTTCGTAAAAGCTTGGGCTGCATGCATACTGGTAATTTAGTGATTAAAAGAAGAGAAATGGCCTTTAACTATTCCAAAGTTTCATTGTTTTGGGTTTCTCCCGTCGGCGCTAATTATTCGAAAAATATTCGGTATTTCGAGTATGTACTATTCGATTCGAGTACCGAATCGAATAGAGTGCTATTCGATTCGTTATTCGAAATTTTCGAATATTCGCACACCCCTAGTACGAACCAAAGCATTCACCTGGGGGACCTTATTCGCATGCGCCGAAAATTGGCAAGAGCAGGGGGTTCAAGTGAACGCGAACTTTCTTTATGTGCCACACGCTTGCTGCGTCGGAATGACGTTCATTAATGCGTCAAACGCCACATCGCCCCCCCCCCCCTTATTAATCGAAGTGGTGCGCCGAGTATGTCCCATACCTTTACTGTCCCGTCACTGTTTATAGTGCTGGGTTATGGCCATGCATGTTTTTTAGGGGCGAAGCTCCTTATAGCGGCACCCGTTCGTCCCCTGTATGTAGTGCGTAACCAGTCTTAACGCTAGTACCAGATCTTGACCTCCAAGGTGGTGCCGGTGGGATATTTCTCCTGTGCGTTGTTGAACAATAAGAAATTCGCAGCGTGTGCGTTAACTAAAAGCCGACTTCTTCTGTCTCTCATTCCCCATTAGCAGCCATTGGAATGTTCCAGTAGGAAACGTTAGTAGAAGTAGAAGTGTAAGTGTTAGCTAAAAGCCGACTTCTTCTGTCTCTCATTCCCCATTAGCAGCCATTGTTTACCTCCAAGGTAGTGCCTGGTGAGATTTCTCCTGTTCGTGATTAAACAATAAAAATTCACAGCGTACATGTAAAATTAAAGTGAGCTGCAAGTCGCCATGACTCTCATCGACCCTTTAGTATAAACGGGCCCGATCTCACGTCGTTGATGATGTACTGGGCGTGAAGCTGCGCGACGCCGCCGCCAAGATCCTGCCGTACGAGAGCTTCGCCCCACTCATCATCATTCACCCCGTGGATATGCTGTGGAATTTTTTGAAGAAGCATAAGACCAAAGGCAGGCCGTTCTAGGAAGAACGCCTTGTCACTGTACGCAATTTAGCGAAGCCAGTGATGTCAGGGTGCAAAGATGCGAGATCGTCGCCGTGGGGGAAACTAAAACTTGGGCAATGAATGTGCTAGCCGTGCATTCCTTCTCCGTCTCAGCCCCGCTCCAATGGCCGCGTCGTGACTATACAGCGCCATGTTCGTGGTGAAGCGTTAAGTGCGCGCTTGAGCCGCAGGGAGGCGCCGCGTACGTGTCTTCGCGCGGGCTGTAATACCGACAGTCACACGCTTCCCGTCGTTGTGCGCCTGATAGTGTAAGCTTGCGAAAAGCAGGAAGGTGCCAGTCGCGAAGTAAAAAAAAAAAAAAGTGAGGCACATAGTGCGGCGGCTTGTGTGTTGCAACGCAACACGTGGGAACCATGATGTGTTGAAGGTGCTCCTCTTTTCTTGTTGTCGGCGGCGTTTGCGCAACTGCACGCAGGCCGAGCGTTTATCTGCGCGTTGTAGTGACGAAAATGTAAATGAACTTCTGATGGGAGCAACAGTGAAAAGAGAAACCAGATTGGAACGCCCTGATTCGAGTAGTTTCATTACTGCCATGATTAATCATCACCAGCATCGAGAATGATCAAGCTTGCCACGAATGCGCAGATGTTCCACCTGTGCAGATATTAGTAATTCGGATGTTGCAGGGGTCACGTTGAAGTAGCTTTTCATAACGAGGCTGTCTTAATCTGACCTATCACCCGCCACGGTGGTCTTTTGGCTATGCTGATCGACTGCTGACCCGAAGGTCGCGGGGTCGAATCCCGGCTGCGACGGCCGCATTTCGATGGAGGCGAAATGCAACAGGCCCGTGTACCTATAGACTTAGCAGGACGTTGAAGAACACCAGATGGTCGAAGTTTCCAGAGGCCTTCACTATACGGCGTTCCTCACAACCGTGGTATCGTGGTTTTGGGACGTAAAACCCCTACAATTATTATTATGTAGTGATCGTTCCCTGTGCCGTCGTCGTCTCAGTATTAGACGTCATGCAGATCACGTGACAGGAAGGGGGAGCGGGTAAAGAAATAAGTAAAACAAAATTATGATGAAGATTCTCGAAATGAGTAAGCACGTATTTCCAGGCTAGCGGCGGATTTAGATCACGTCACCTTGCTAGCCAATCACTTACATCGCGCGCTTACGGCTTCGCTGTCAGACAGTTTTGACGTCGTGAAACTGGCTCAATTTTTTTTTTACACGATATAGTTTCTTCGCGTACGCATAGCCTGTCGTTCCTGGTATACAGACGCAAGAATAACGAACGTGTATTCTCGGACCGCGCGTTCCGAACAGCCAAATGCGAACAAGATGACGACTCGGAGATGACGTTCACAATGTAGTGCGTACCTCTTGTGATGACCGTATAGTTGGTACCCAGCTCTGGCTTTCCGTGAAACTGGCGTGTCTCTGTACGTACACCAGTGCGCGAAAGCCAACCGCTCCATTTTTTCCCTATAGTACTGGCACTCGCTGCGTACAATTAAAACTACCTCCAGCGCAACGTTCTATGTATACCGTCGGCGGTGAACCCCATACTACACCCTTTCCAGTGCATCTAGCCGCACTAGCACGCACACACGCCTTCCGCTTAATTGTAGTTGAGGAGGTGATCTACTTCGCCATTCGTTACACCACTGCCGCATGGCACCGCCTCCGTGTCGCTATTCGATGACACTCGCGGCACAGAATGAGTCCACACCAGTCCCTGCACCTGAGGTACATTCTTAATCACGGCCCGCTTAAAGTGCTAGATATATCCAGGAAAACGGACATTTTTTTCGTCTGGTTTCCTCTATATAGCCAGCATTTAACCAGGACCTGATTAAGTGTGTAGATGTGTATAGTATATAGTTTGAGTTGTGTGCACTGCGGGACCGGGGTCGTACTTTTATGTATACAGAACTGGTGCGAGCCAGTTCGAGAAGTACTGCGGGACTAACGGAACGCACCTAATAGTGCAATACTTGTCGTAGTGGAAAGGGGATATTTCACCATCTCTCGGGATTTAGTGATGGGATACAAGTTCAGTAAAGCGATGTTCATTGTTACACTGCTTCACTGATAATAATGACAAACTTCAAGCGCTTGTCTCTTAAGGTTCGTTAAAAGCGTTAAAAGCGACGACGGAGATGCATTTTGCAGGGTGCTTTGAAGAAGCGACAAAATCAAAATTTGTAGCAATGTTGTATCATGCAGGTTTGCCTACATCGTATCTCTTTTGTGTGATGGACAGGAAGCTCTGCCAACTGGAGCGCGCACTCCATACGCTATATATGTAAAGCGCAATCGAGCTCGCTTCTTGAGGTATACAGAAGCATTTCGAATTCGAATACGAGCCTACGCCTTGCTGAATGAATGTTTGTGAAGTACCCGCCAAAGGCTACTCTTTCTATTCTCTCTCCCTCTCTCTCTCTTGGTCTAGAGAAAAATGTAAATTCCCGTAGGTGTAACTACAACGCAACGGTTCTCAGTCTCGCGCTTGCAAAGGAAAGGAAGATCACGAGAACATCGTGTCTTGTCCATATACGCTTTCGAGCGCGCTGAGCGAAGCCAAATGGCCCACGGAGGAATGCAAGCAAACGACCGTTTTGCTTTCGTGGACATACATGTGGGCCACCGATGCGCATCACCTAGAATCTGGCACAAAATAATGATTGCACTTTTTTTTTTTCTTCCAGGTTTCTCAACAACTCTCGCCGTCTGCAAAGAACGAAGCTCCATCAGAGAATGTCTCAAGTAGCCGTGCCTTTCGCCGCCATGACGACAGGTAAGTCATCACCAAGTTGCCATGCGAACAAACTGGGTTATGTTGTTACAAGAGCAATGCGCAGTGGTGCACTTTGAAGAAGAATAAGCTTTCTTTCATGATGAGAGTATGTGGTTAATCCCGGGTGGAACCCTCTTGTAAGGCCCCACTGGCCGCGGCGGCTAGCCGCGCCTGGTCTATATATGGTTACTAGTTGGCTCTGCAGTGCCAGCTCGGAAAGCCGTGCCTCCCAAGACGTTGAAGAGCAGGCTTTTTTCTTAGAGCATGCATTTTCCCAAAAGCTTGTGCCGAAACTCCAGCTGTAAGCGTGACTTCCGTGTGACTTGTGCGCGTTGGCGACAACCCACGGCGATCATGCATGCGAAGCTCGGCGCATCCAATTATAAAGCTAATAACTAAATCATTAACAGTATCGCGTCAACGCGCACGAAAGTTAAAAGCGTTCGTTTGCATATACGCAAGCATTTCCCAAGTGTGCGCTACTGTTTTACAGTGTTCGCAAGTGTTTGCCGGCAAGTGAACGCAAGGGTTTACTCTATAGCATGCAAGTATAGTGTTTTAGATTGTCCGCAAACTTACTATTTTTATTTCAACATGTTACCGGAGCCGTAAACACAAGCGCCCTGGTCGGCGGCGCAGAACGCAATGCAGAACTGTTTATTGCACTGGCATTTCTACTTCATCTGCTGGTGCAAATTATCGACAACGCCGTAGTTGCGAATGTGTTATGTTTTAACCTATCTTCTTTTTTCCTGCAAGAACACTCACCGTACACATAAACACGTCCGCAAGATAATGTTGCTAAACGAAGCGCCTGAAGATGCCGCTGCCACCGTCTAATAAGTCGGCACTGCGCAAAATTATTTGCGTGTACTTGAACACTGGGCACGCTGGACCTCTCCAGTGGCGTTTTCGGGTGTACGCATGCGTGGGTGTACGCAAATGTTTGCCGGTATGTTCACGTGAGAGTTTACGGGCGCGTGCAAGTGTTTGCGGGTATACGCAAGTGTCTGTCGGTGTACGCAAGCGTCTGTCAGGTTTTATTCTTTTTTTTCATACCTCACAATAAAGAAAGAAAAGTGTACGCAAACGCTCGCCTGCGTACGCGCCTTCGCCATTTCACGCAAGTGTATAACGCTGCGTGCGCTTAACGATTGCATCCGAATTCTGATTCCGCATTCTCTTGTGCCGTCACTCATCTGCATGTCGGAGAAGACGAGAAAGAACGAATTCTCTACACCCCCCCCCCCCTTTTTTTTTTCCTTTTTCCTCGCTGCGCAGGATTCTCGTAATCATTCAATCAATCAAACCAACAGAAGGGCTTGTCAAAGCGTGAAAATTCGCCTTGTGATGGCCGAATTACTGCGACCTGATTGATCGCCGCGTCTCGTGGCTATATATGTTGTGTGAGCCGCGCGTGGTCTGAACGCTTTTCTTCCAAAGCCGCGTCACGATGACTGGTATACTTGCACGCGGCTATACGCATTTCTTACGTGCAATGGGTTTGCGCTGCCTGTCTTTCGCGCGCTGATCTGTCTCCTGCAAGCAATCTCGCATCTTCTCCGGCTTATAACTGCCGGAATTACGCGGCCTCGTTAAAATATGCTCCCCCCCCCCCCTGCCGATCGGAGCGCGTTGTTATTCGCCGAACGCCTCTCAAGGGCGTTTTGGAATCGCCGTCGCTTCCGAATGCGGTCCTCCCTCTATTGTTATTGCTTTTTGTCTTACCCCATTTTAGAAGCAGTTGTCACGGCTGTTAGAAGAAGGAAAACCGCGCGCTTCCTTCTCCACCGTTAAAGGATCAATCAATCTTCGATGCGCTCTCTTCGCAATCGGTCACTGCTAGGGGTTTATAATGTGATCAAAGGCGCACCAATGTAAGAACTCGCGCAGCACACCTTATGCGCGTAAAGAATGGGCCCCTGTCGTATGCGTGAGTCGAAATTGGCCGTTTCTGAATGCTATACTGCGGCTACCGAATAAGCTCTGCGAGCGGTGTTCACACGCTTCTTCTGTATGGGCTCGGATTCACAGAGCAGTCCACTCGCACGCACGCCACCTGATTGGCCAGGTGGCTTCGCTAAATGCGTGCAGAAGTCCTCTGCTATACGTAACATTCTAGCGCAACACGTTTCTAGTTAATATGGGCCCTTATTCGTTTGCGCACAAAACGAGCGCTTCAGGAAATGCGTGATTTCTCATTGTTGCGGAAACGAGAAGCTTTCAGAGCGTTTTCGTTGCCATCTTGCACGTATACGCGTACCTTCTGCTGTTATACTATTGGTCAATCGGTACAAGTGAATTCATTTTCAAGTAGTCCTCGTAATAAGTGTCATTTGGATACGCGCGCTGGCGCTGTGATCGGCAGTCTATGATCGACAGATGCATTCGCATGCATACACATGATGGCGAGCACTTGAGCGCATTGCTGTGACGATTGATAACTTTATGAATGTGAGAACGGGTAGTCGCTTCTATAGGCGAGAAACGTATAGAGCTTGACTCCAAGGGATGGGTTCGCCAGAGTACCAGTCCATAAATGAAGCAAAGTGGCGCACCATCAAGGTTTTGTAAGCTTATGTGTGAGCGATGATTACGAAGTACAAAGCATCGATTAAAGAGTAACGAAAAAAAAATGGCTATAGCATAAACTTTCGAACTGAAGTAGGCATTGGGTGCTGCGATAACGCGATTCTCTATAATTTGAAGTCCGGCATAGACAAGCGCGTTTTCCACGCTTTGTTCTCTAATTTTATCCTTTCGCTGCTTATGGGATATAAGTTACTGCTAGGATTGGAATCCGAAAAACATGGTCTTAGCTGCTAGGAGATGCGACCTCGGTATTTTTATACTGGAATAAGTATCAGCCTGCTTGGCACTTGTATGGCTGTATACGTGGGCTTTGAAATTTTCCGCCGGTCGTGAATCGCCGAAGCAGAAAGGTGTTGCGGGCAATTGCGATCACTAACTTCCCGGTGTGCATGCCTCGCTTTTTTTACGGCTTTGGTTTCAAGGTTTATGCTAAGTTGTCGCCTGCATGCGTAAGTCGCGTAAGAACTGCAGTTTTGTTGTTCTGGTGTGTGCAGCGTCATATCTTTTTGTTTACTGCTTCGTTATTTTTCGTCTCCATTTCTTTTACACGTCACCAACGCGCGGCCTCGCATATATATTAGGTTACACTAATGGCATCCTTCTGAGCGCCGCAACCTTTCTTTCTTTTTTTTTTTTGATATACAAGGCGAGACCGAAATAAATGTATAGCCACGGGAGTATAGACGCCTTTATGACGCCCAATTAGCAGAAACACAAAAAAATTCTATCGGAAACAGAACCGCGCATTCGACTTTCAAACGGACGCTCCAAACTCGCACCACGAATCCCTCTCTAATAAGCGCGAAAATTGTTTTCGGCCTCAAAATGAGTGGCGCTGGCAGTAGCACCAGCCTGTCATTAAGATAACGCGCGCCTTCTCCCGAGTCGCCTTCATTCCAAGGTTGAGAATTTTTTTGCGGGCTCTCTCGGGTCTGGCGTGATTGCAGAGCGTGAAAACAGCTAGCCCCGGCGTATACGTACAACGTTGTAGGCAGGTGCGACGCGACTTCGCGGCGTCGCGTCGCGCCGACATTAGAAAGGCCTCGCCTCAACGCGAGGTATAGCGGGATTACAACGGAACAACGGGGTTTACGGAAGCCCACCCCGTGTGCGGGATTCCCGGGCATTGTCGTTGGCATGTAAATGACGCTCGGCGACAGTTTAAGTAATGGTCGTGACGAAACAATCGCTCCCAGCAAGTCTGTTGTCGCGTCTCACGCGTTCTATGCGTGTATACATACCACACGAGTTGAATCTTAAAAAGATGACAGCTTGCGCTTGCAAAGGTCCATTTGTAACGAAAGCGCGTGTTTCACTCTTTCTTTCATGCCTCTATTTCAAGTTTATCCGCGTTTATTTGTTTATTTCGTACTGCGAGCTTGATTTAAAGCCATAGGTAGGAGTGGATTGTACAAAGGAGATGTTGAACAATGCAATCGCGTGTGAAACGGAAAGCACAGTGATGTCCAATGAAATATATGAAATATGGAATGAAATGCGTGAAAAGAGAGAAAGAGAGCGAGCGGGTTCGAAGTACGCTCGAAAAAAGCGCTTTCTTACAAGAATGTCCGACGCTGGAATAAGAAAACTGGACATCATAGATCAACGACCGTGCGACCCAGAGCAGTGAACTGACTGCAGCTGTCTTGATTCTCAATGCTACAAGTGTACATGAAACGCCAGTGGGAACCTGCGGATCGTATTTCATTATATTCACTACGTAGGGATTGAAACGATGGTTTAGAACGCAGGCTATTTGCGTCCACAGATGTAGATGCATTTCCTCCAGTATTCGGCTGCCGCGGTGGTACAGTGGTTACGGTGCTCGGCTGCTGACGCGAAAGACGCGGGTTCGATCCCAGCCGCGGAGCTCGCATTTCGATAGAGGCGAAACGCAAGAGGCCCGTGTGTACTTAGATTTTGGTGCGCGTTAAAGAATTCCCAAGTGGTCGAAACTTCCGTAATCCTCTACTGTATGGCGCGCCTCATAATCGTTGTTTTGGCACGTAATACCACAGAAATTATTATTTGTTATTATTTCTTAATACTAAAGGACACAATCTGTGATCGACAATCCAAATTTAAACGTGGGGCATGTTCACGGGAACGGCCGTTAATAATGTTCATCGTGTGCGCGTTACCACTGCACCGTGCAAATGTGCGTGCGTGTGTGTGTGTTCATTTTTTTTTTTTTTTTTACGAGCGTCATGCATGAAATTTGGTCAGTCATGTGGGTAACCTCAGCGTGCAGTAAATCTATATACCAGGTTTGTGTTTAACGTTGGACTTGCACGCTTATGAGATCTATCAGCAGTTGTAGAGCTGTAGTTGGTTTTCAGTGAAAAGCAGTGCTTTTTCACAAATGAGGATGAATTGAGCAATGATTAAGGGCGAATGTTGTGGTGTGTGAACAAAACTAGCTGTGTAGCAGTTTGGCCCGTACACGGAGCCATGTGTATTTGCAGCTACTTTAGCTTTGTTGGCGCTTGTCTGCCTTGCGCACCACGCTATGATACGTGAATCATGCAGATTCGACGGCGTCCATAGCATCTAAAACAGCGCCGATACCGCTGGTTCGAGCGACCAGCTCCAGGGAGGACCTCAGGATAAAATTACTTCGGACAACCACTATATGGAGTGTTCCGGAACAGCACTGAACCCTGTGAGCACTTCGAATGCCAGGATGACCCGCAGGCTTTCAATCACCGTGAAAAAAAAACGCGAAGTGTCGCCAGATCCAATCAGTTGCTCATTCCTTCCATTACCCTGTAATGATGAACGCGTATAAAGTCAATAAGCCTCGTTCATGTGCATTGAGAAACTGGCTCGAGGTGATCCTTGTATGCGTGCGAGCATGCGAAGCCTGCGAGCATGTACTCACATAATAACTGGACTTGACTAATTCACAGGTAGTATACCTAATTGATTACTTCAAGTTGTGGTACATTAATTAATGTTATGATGGCGAAGCGCATATGCGTATAACGTTAATCTCCGTTGCTGGTCCTTTGGCATCGGTACCTGCCCGACGTTTAGTAACAGGAGTAGAAGTATCGGCTACAGAGAGCGACCAAAACGCACGAGTGCCATCACTGTGCGCTCCGAGCGTTAGTCGTCATTTCCCGAAGCGTTATTCAACCTAACCAGCAGACATTCCGTGACGATAAGCCATAACGTTAAGACAGTGCCATCGGTAAGCAGGCGCGTCACCGGAAAACTTCGTTGGTTGAACTCGGACTTCAGGTGGTTGTCGAGTGCTTTAGTCGAGAGGAAAATGCGTCCGGTGCGTCGCCGAAACGTTGAGTCCGAAACGTTGCACCCGGTTCACGCGTGCCTCGCTATTGGTGCATCGCGCGGAATTTCGTCACGGGCCCGTTGGATTATGGAACGTCGAAAACCGACGTTCTAACTGTGGCGAGGCGAGCGCGTGAAAAATGCGTTTGTGCTAATGCCCCGACCAGTTGGTGGTCCGCCAACGGTTCTTCGACGTAGACAACGTGATCACAACGAATTGTCTCAATTCTAAAGCGCTAAATTCCCGAATCTGCAAGCGGCTCTGTTCAGGCATGTCATCGTACAAATTGTGTAAGGTACTCACGTCCTGGAAGTCGGCCATGTCGGCAGCCCGTGGTCCATCGCCGAGACCCATTATGTGAACGGGCGGGCAACCCCAGGTCGACTGAGTTCCGGCGAGCATCTCGCGGCACCACCTTGTCACCACACCGTCGGCAAAAGAAACACACAGCACAACGACAGGGAAGACGTCTCAGGCACTACACTCCGCGCGCGCGTGCTCTGTAGTGTGGGCAACGGGACGCACACGTTCTACGGTCCCAGATGCATCGGTCACACGTTGAGACAGAATGAACACACGTTGAGGCAGGACTCTTACTTCAACGGATCACAAGGGCCACCGCACAACCTCGCCGCACAATCCGGTCGCCGGACGTCGCCGATGCCTCATGAGGGAAGATCCGAAACCGAAAGCACACGGTTCGAGCACGAAGGCACTGTACACTTTGAAAAGGTCAAGCGCAAATCCAATGATGCGGCGGCGAGCGAGAAGTCCTTGTCGACGTCGCAAACGTCGATGAACAACGTCACTGATGGTTCGACGGGCGAGCGCGAGCGAAGCGGCCACGCCGCTCCGTCAGCTGATGCGGTGTTGCTGCTCCCTCCTCCCGTCCTGGTCGCACGACGCGACGGCGGCGGCAAAGAGTCCCAGCGGCGGCGACGGCGTCTGATCGTCTGATCCAGTCTCCCGACGGGCACCGATCCGCTCGGGGTGCGTCCACGCTCGCACCTGTCTACCCTCGCGAACAGGTGCGCGCGCTGGCGCGCGCGTTTCACCGTAAGCGTGGCGCTGCGTAGCGGCCGGCCGGCGAAGCTTCCCGCCTGGTCCCCGTAACGGCTTGGGTGAGTGAGGGTGGGGAAAGGGATGGTAGTCGGGTCACCCCGTCGTCGTCGTCGTGGTGCCCCACTGCGATGCAGCTGGTGCTTGTCCGGTACACCACTATGGAGCGGCGAGAGTCGTCGTGGGTCCCATCGCCGGCCGAAGGAAGGAAGGTGCTCCCCTTATTCTCGCCCAGCGCGTCTTGGCGCCCCGAGAGAATGGACCAAGGCTGACGGGCAAGAAGAGTGGGGTGTTCTTACCTGCCCGGAGCGGCGGCAGCGGGCGGGACCACCCCTTTCTTTTTCACCCCACTAGGCGGGGAAAAAGGGCTATCGAGGTGTGTGTGCACGCGGCTGACGAAATCAATCGGCCCCCAATCGATTGGCTCCCTAACGACTTCGCGAGGCCAAGGGAGAGGGACGCGTGTCTTTGTTCCTCGTCGCTCTTCGGGGTCCTCCCCCCAACCTTCTGGAACAGGTGAGGGGAGCGACGTCTTTCCTCGCGCTCTTCTTTCGTCGACGCCGACGACGCCGCCACCTCCTCCGCTTCCTCGCCAACGTCGGCTGGCGTCGAGTGTACCGTTATGAGGAAGAGGAGGAAGAGGCGAGAGTTAAAGCGACGATGAGGAGGCGCGTTTCTTCGTCGTCCCAGCGACCTAGTTTGGGAGCGCGGCCGTATGGTCCCGCCGCACGTCGGCGGTGGGCAGTTCCGCGCTGGGCGAGGGTGGCTCTCGACGTCGGCCGCGCGTGGAGGGGTTGTGCCGGCACGTGTGCGCTCAACCTTCTTCGTGGGGTCCGACGACGACTTCGCCCCGGAGAGTCGAACGTCTCTTAGCGGCGGCGGCGGCGGTGGCCAAACGGTGGCGAGAGTGTAAACGTGTGTACGGCGCCGCAGTGCTTTATATGCTCCTCGGCGTGCGTGTGTCCTCGACCGAGCGCCGGCGTGGTTCCCACCTCCCAGCCGCTTTTCTTGATTACACACACCTCCTACCGGTAGCGGCGGCCCGCCTGCAGCCTTCCCCTTGTGTCTTTCGGTTGCCTCCCCTCCCCCCCCCCCTTCTGTCGTCGTTTAGTGACGCCGCCGTGCTTGCTTGTTGTCGTTTCCGAGCTGTCGCTTTGTCTTTCACTCTTTGCATCCGCGAAGGGATCGCGTTTACGCTTCTTGTCACCGGTGAGGTTTCATTGTCATCATCATCAGCCTGACTGCTCCTACTGCAAGGCAAAGGCCTCTCCCATGTTTTGCCAATCAACCCGGTCCTGTGCTTACTGCGGCCTCGTTATCCCCGCAAACTTCTTAATTTCATCTACCCACCTAACTTTCTGGCTCCCCCTCGCGCGCTTGACTTCTCTTGGAATCCAGTCGGTCACTCTTAATGACCAGCGGCTGTCTTGCCTACGCGCTACATGCCCTGTTCATGCCCAATTCATCTGCTTGATTTCGGACAAGATTTCCTTAGCATCCGTTCGATTCCCGGCAACTCTTATAGCGCCCTTTTCCACCGACTTGATTATTACGGACGCTTCATTAATTCGGACAGGTGCCATCTTCGGCGTCGCTACCAACGAGTTCTCCGGCCACCTTGTCAACCCTCAAGGTATCCAGCCTTTCGCCAACAAAGTTAAGGCAACTCAGAACTTCTCACCACGTTGTAGCCGCGTATTCAGGACGGTTAAGAAATTTTTACGTTCTAGCCTCGTATCATTCCACATTCTTGCTAGGCTACTTGTTAACCACAACCGTCGTGCAGTACAACTGACGTTTCGGTTATCTTGTTCAGCGTGAAAAGGTAGTCGACATGAGTAAGCTCACCGACAGTCTCTGAGAGTTCTACGAAAAACGTGCAAACGTGGAGTCGCTCGTTAAATTTGCAGTGTTAAGTGCGTCGTATCGTCTCTCTGGAGTGTCATTTCTGTAGAGTGTTTAGGAACGATGGACTCTGAACGCCCTATAGCGAAGGTCTGGAAGCCGCGGTCAGTCGGTTAATCGCTGCTTTTATCTCTTTTATTCGTCATGCTTACAAACTACGCTGTTCTTCACGCGTACTTGTTATATGGCCGTTGACCTCCTCTCGCTACTACAGTCACGCCGAATTGGCGTGAAATCAGGAGTCGCTGGCATACCTTATACGACAGGCGCAGACAGCCGGTCTAGTTGGTCGCGCCCCCCTAATCTCCTAAGAGGGGGGCGCGAAAACTGCCCCGTACATTGACCCTTCTAGTCACATAAGAGGGGGGGGGGGCGCAAAATCTGCCCCATACGTTGGCTTAGTAACGGACGAAGAGCGGTAATCATTCCGTGTCATCCTGTTAAGCAGTAATGAGGTGTACTTGAATTTACGCGAGGACTGCGCACGTGTAGTTTAGCTGATGTTGATCAAGTACACTGCCCGGCTGATAACCTGACGTTATACACCCTGGCCCTATATAGTTGCTCCTCCTGGTGTAAAAGGCCGTTTTTGTGTGCAATAAAATGTAGTTGAGTTACGCGGTGTTGGTAGGTCTCTATATACTCGTCCCTGTCCAGTTCGCCAGTATCATGTTATGCAGCTATACCTTACGAGATGGGCCACGGCACTTCTCGGTTGAATGTAAGCCAGGGGAGCTTTATATGCTGATTGCTTATCTGTAAGTTTGGGAGCGTGGACCCGCTGTTGTATATATCTGCCTGGATCAAGTTTTTATTGAGGACAATACAGGTATTCAGTGTCCCCCTCGCCCCCCCCCCCCCCCCCTCTCTCCTTGGGCATATGAAAACAGGTACAGCCGGGCGAGTTACCGCAAATTCAGATTTGAAGAAAGCGCGACAAAACACCACACAGAGAAACGAAGGGGACAGGATGACGCGCTACTATAGCAATTGAAGTTTAATCGAAAGTGTGGAATGATATATGCACACGGTAGAAAAATAACAATATTAAAGAATCGAACAGTCCGCCGCGGTGGTGTGGCGGTTACGGTGCTCAGCTGCTGACCCGAAGGTCGCGCGTTCGATCCCGGCTGCGGCGTTCGCATTTCTATATGGAGGTGAAATGCTAGAGGCCCGTGTGCTGTGCGATGTCAAAGCACGTTAAAGAACATCACATGGTCAAAATTTCAGGAGCCCGCCATTCACTACGGCGTCTTTCAGAATGTTATCGTGGTTTTGGGACGTAAAACCCGAGATAGTATTACTAATTAAAGAATCAAGCAACAGCAGAATGAGTGTGCATATGACAAAGAAAACGCCAAGCACGTTTAGGCCATCACATTAAGTGACACCAACGTATTCCAACTCCCGGCATAGCGCCATCGAAGGACAGCTGATGCACGAAGCACCCGCTTTTGCGATATGGGCGGCTTCAACAATTTCTCGAGTCCTCTCATCTCGGTTTAAAAACAAAATGCACGTTTCCTTCAACGCTTTCGATAACGGTTTAGTTGAGTTTCTATATAGTTTAGCGCGTCGTCCTGTCCCCTTCGTTTCTCTGTGTTGTATTCGCGCTTTCTTTAAATTTCACATATGAGAAACGTACACCTCTGCGTTCAAGGCCACTGCTTGCCACAGACTCAGTGTGATTCTCCATAGACTGCGCTTCTTGGCGGAGTGATTGTTCAGGATAATTAGTGTTACTTCCAGTAGAAAAGTACTTACATCCTCCTATATATATATATCGCCTTACCCAATTACTATCCTCTAAATATATATATATATATATATATATATATATATATATATATATATATATATATATATATATATATCGCCTTACCCAATTACTATCCTCTAAATGTATCTTTGCAACAGTGTAACTCAACCTATATTTTTCCTTCGTTTTATTTATTTGCAAGCGTTGATGAAACGCTCCACAGGCAAAAGCGTATGTAAAATTATTCGAATGTATGCAACCTTTCGACATTATAGCGTTAGCTAAATACTTCTCGTAATCGTTGCAGAGAACCATTTATCATGTCGCTCCATGAGCCACTGTCGCGTGTATACCTTGAAGGAGCCAACAGTCCGGCCACGCTTAACACAGTGGTGTATACGTGCACACAGCTGTTTCGCAAACCGCAAATAATAAGTAATGACGCCTCTTCGGATGAGCCACTTATTACATCTTTGCGTCGTGATCGCTGAGTCGTTTCTTTCGTCTTCCGTATGCCAGTAGAAGATCGGCTATCCAATGCTTGCTGGTAAAATCGGGTGTGGGCGTTTTCTTCAATACATTTGATTTCGGGGTTTTATACGTGCCAAAACCAGAACTTGGTCATAAAGCACTCCGTGTGCACGCGTTCGGGGACTCCGAATTAATTTCGACAAACCGGGCTTATTTAATAAACGCACATAAGTATAAATATACACGTGTACTTTATTGGACTTTATTGGACCGCCGCGGTCGGGAATGTGCGCGTGCCCTCAAGCTTAGCAGCCCACACCTGGAAGCCATCTTCGACGGGTTAAGGTGGAAGTCTTATATGTCTCATTAAACGCGGAAAGTGATCGTCGCGTCAACAAGAGTAGGTATGTAGTAAACTTTGTTCGGGTCCGGAAGAATCTTCAGCCCGTTTCTATAGGGGCAAGAGTGCGGGCCGTTCCCACGTTGGGACGGGAAGGCTGCGTCTCACCGCCGCGTCGTGGGCCTTCTGGACAGCGCGGAGTTGATAATACCAGTCGTGCCCTATCAACCTCCTCACAGACAGCCCCAGTCGAGAAAGCTCGAAGGGCTGATCTCGAGTCCGTAGAAATCTCTTCCCTGTCCGACCTATAGGAGCGCCATGCAGCGCAATGGCCAACTGCCACCGCCTTGCAAGCCGACGACGTCCTGATTGACACAGATGATAATACTCGGCCATTTGTGTCCACAACGTTAGCAACATAGCGACTGGAGTCGCCTTCGTACTGGGCAGCATCTACAAAACACGACTCTGCCTCGTGCGCATGCGCGTACAGAGTGGCGCAAAAAAAAAAAAAAAATGGCGAAGCTTGCACTACGTCGCGCAAAGCTGGACGATTATGAAGTCTAATCTGGTTGCTTCTAGGTTTTTGCTAGGCTTTAGCTATAGGTTATGCTATGGGTGGTTGCTAGGTTTTAGCTTGACGATGCTAGGTTGTTTCTAGGTTTCTTCTCAGCGCAGAGAGGTTGGAGTTAAACCACAGAGAGCCACAGACACGACACTGATGTAAAAGTTCCAGAGACAAAAACTCGCGCTGAAACCGAGCGTTCGCACCTCCCGTAGATCTACGGGAACGTCGTCGTTCGCGCGGCTTCCATCGCTTCGGGGTCTTCTCGCAGTCGCCGTTCCCTTTCCCGTTCCCTAGTATTCACTCGTTGTACGTACCGCTGAAGCACTTCGTACAGATGCTTCCGCGAAGCTGAAACGTGCCGCCATGGTGTTTACGCCATGGGTTAATCCCGACAGTTTACTAAAGCTTTTCTCAATTACTAGTTATACGTCTGTTTGAAATCTTAATTTCTGTCTGCCGCCCGTCTGCTGTCTTCTTCATTTTTAGTGGACCAGAGGTGAATAGTGGGATTTGCCCGATTTCTGTGCCACATACCCGTTCATGATGATAGTTTCATCATTTTCATCAAATGGTGAAACTATCATCATTTTAGCGAGTATGTGCCACTTGCGGCCTACCAGAAAACTATCGTCATCATAAACGAATATGTGCCACATAAATTAGGTAAATCCCACTACTCACCACGGTCCACTCATGTTCCACTAAAAAGGAAGAAGGCAGCAGAAGCGACGGCGTGCTCATTTATAAAAGCTAGTGTACACCTTTGTACGCACCAAGGTTTTTACGGCCGGCTTAAACAGCGTGGCTGTTAAAAATCATGTGATTATGTCACCATATTACGTCATCATGACCTCAATGGTCTCCATAATTTGCGGCATAATTTGCGGCACGCACAGAGAGAGAGAGAGAGAGCTTCGTATGCGGACAAGTTTGTAGAAGCCGATGATGGTGACCTTTATTGGTATCTCCTTTTTCGTGAGGTGGCGAACAGTAGTCATCTAGCCTGTTCGTTACAGTCGTGCACTACTCAATCTGCTACAGTCTAGCAGCCTCGTTATCTTTTTCTTCCCACATATTTTCATCATCTCCAACATCTCCCGTTCTATGAATCTCACCCCTCGTTTTTACCACCAATGTCTCAAATTTTTCTTCTTTATATGAACCGCTGAACAATTGATAATACATTACGAAGCCCAGAACTTCTCAAAGTTGCGAGCCTCTCACTGTGTATTGCTGAGTGAACATCCTGGCATTCCGTTACAGCGTGCTGAGTAGCGTCCGGACTTTTCTTGACGAAGGCACGTGCCTCCTCCTGTAGTGAAAATTCTTTTACTGTGATAGAGACTTTCCCTTAAGGTATAATACTTCGTATGTGTATTTTGTTTAACATGTGTGTATATTTCTCGTGCCCAGCACCTCCACCGCGTATGACGTCTCTGTTGGGCAGGCATTTATTTGGCCCGAGGACACGTCAGCGAACAGGCACAGCTTGCCCAGGCACGGCGATGAAAATACATAGCCAAAATGTATGATGATGATGAAAATATACAAGTGAGGAAGATGTGCCTAACAAACGTCCACAATATGCGTATTAGGTGTGGGCTGTAGGACCGGTGTTGTCTATGAAGTGAATCAGTGTCTTGTGGAATCTATTATTATGCATCGAGCGGTCATAGCTACACCGAAATGTTCTTGTCCCTCCGGGCAGCAAGCTAGAGCTTCATATAGGAAAGTGTTACCATACATACTATGTTACCACACGCCCGTACATATGTATGCGCGCGTGCTGTAGCGAGTTCGCGTGGTGCGTAGAAAACGGATGACTCCGGACAGGGCTACACGACAACGGAAACCGCGCCGGCCAATTTGTTACCCCCGCGGCAGTGTCGCATAAATGGAGATAAATGCTCGCTTTTTCCTCGCAGCACTGGACACAGGCGAACGCAGCCCAACACACTCGATCCCGCGCTGGCGGCTCGCCGTGTGCCGCCACGTCACGGACCGCTGCCCGCGGCGCAAACACAAGCGATCATCTTTACTCTGCCTCAGCAGCCACACGAGGGCGCCACCGTATACAACCGTACGGTGGCGCCTGTGTTTGTAAACCCGCCACAGCTGGGGGTTTCTTTAGAGAGTTCTCAAAGGGCCGATTCATTCACGAAGGAAGGCGGACCGAAACTAAACGCTGCGCGGACAATGATATACACGTAAAATGCACACGCGCGCAACACACGCGAAGCCCGCAGCGCAATTATAAACTTTTTCCTCGTGTGGGATACTTTAAAGGAAGGGCGAATGCTCCATAGGGGCTCTCGCAGTTAAGAGACGCCGTTTTGTAGAAAGAGTATAAAAAAAAAAGTGTAAGCGACAACACGCTTGGGGAGGCAGCTTTAAGGCAGCGGGTATTCGGCGATTGTCTACAAATAGTCGCAACGATTCCAGGCTAGCCTAGCTAGGAAGCGACATACCGAAGTCTGAAGGCAGCCATGACACCCAACTTTCGATAATCCGTGCCATGTGGGCTAATGTTTGTACATTCACAAACAAGCTGGCGAAATTTTAGAGCATTCGGTGAAGCACTGAACGTATAATGGAATATTTGAGCGGCCTGAGAGTCGGGCAACACTGGCGCACTCACGAGCCGTGACGTAACAAGCTGCTTGCTGTGGGAGCGCGGCTGCATTCCGGCGAACGATTTTCCTCCCTGGTAAGGTGCGCATGCAATCGATCCATTGCAGTGGCTGCAACTTTGGTAGAAGACGACGGCTACGCTCCATGCAGCGCATGACGTCACTCACACCATGGCAATATAGCGCTCGCCGGTGGTGGGCGGGGTTTTAGCCGGCGACTTCTAGAGTGGATTTTGTACTGAAATATCGCCGTAACGTGCAATTGTCGTATATGTATAGGTACAATGGACCCTCTACTTCTATTTTTCGTTGAAAACCGCAGATTGTTGAGTGACCGTGTCATGGCCCCTTTAAGCGTTATTCGTCGCTCATTTGAGCGGGCGCGTCCGGATAAGCTTTTTTTGTGCACTGTATGTAGGTATGCGGGTATCGCTCGAAGCTGAGCACACTGTGCTTACTCGTTTACAAATTTTGGTCACGCAGGAACGTAAAGCGGGAAAGCAAAGAAAAAAAAGTAAACAAACAAAGCCTAAACCAATTCTGTTCATGCCGAAAGCATGGCGGTATAGACAGGGTGTCGGAACGAAGTGCTTTTCGTTTCGGTTTCAGTTTCGCTCCAGCGCAAAATTTCTCATTCCGTTTCTGTGCCGGAACGAAAAAAAAAAAATGTTCCGTGACGGTTCGTAACGGTTTTTTTTCTTTTTTTTTGTATGCAGAAATTTGAATTTAAAGGGGTGGTGCCATAAAATTTGTGGCTTGCGCGTTCTTTGCTGTAAGCGTTTCTATATAGCTCCAGGAAGCATGATACACGCACCAAGATTCGTGTATTCTCGCTAAATAATTTAATATTTTGCGTGGACAACTTTCGGTTTCGGTTTCTGGGCGCCGAGGTTGGGCAGTGACGTAGCAGTGTAGGGGGCTTGGTCACGTGACCACACGAGGCTGTGACTACAGTGTACTGTGACGCACCTAGCCAGGAAGCGATCGAAACTCGGCGAGTCATGTAGCAACCGATGCTTTGCCGGTAGTCAACTAGAATATATTCTAGTCCACTCTAGCCGGTACGTGCGTTGTGGATGTGGCGAAGGCCCGGAGGTCACTCACGTCACTACAGCAGATCTGGTGTGACGTCACTACATCTTTCGTTGCCCCTCCTATACAGCTACGCCAGAGTTGGCGCGCTAGCGATGGGTCTCGATCGGGAGAATGGGCATTTAGGTACGCTTTCGAAGTGAAATAAAATATATTCTAATCGTTTGCTGTGTACGGCCTTTCGTGTGGAGTGTCCTTGCATACAGAGGAAACCCACAACAGGCTTGTTATAGCCTCGAAATTTGATGGCACTACCCCTTTAAGGTAACCATAAAAAAACATTGCATTTGTGATATAGTTACATGCCCTTCTCTTAATTAAGACAGTGGGATAGGGGTAAAACACGTTCTTCCTACGTTCTTCAGAGGAGCGGAAGTAAGTGTACGACGAATTCCTACCAACTATCATAAACCAGTATACCCTTCAAAGTCATAGTATTTATTTTCTCGAAACTCAATTACGACTTTTTTTAGCGGGCTCGATGCTTTGTGTCAAGGGAGCGAGCGCGATCTTAGAAGTAACACGTCACTGAGTGTACTCTCTGATGTGCGAGACCGCTGATCTAATAAAAAAATCGCCAGGCCTGCGCGGAACACGCAGCCCAGTCACAGCGAAAGCTGGAAGAGCGGCCTTTCTAGAGCCCGTTGTAGGCTTTCTTGGGGCAGCTAATACAAGTACACATGCAGGGTACCCACTACGCCATAAATAATCGTAATTTTTCTGAAGTAGTGAAGCACTATGCCATTTTTCGTAATTCCTCGGAGAATCGCGGTACCCGCAACACATCTGTAAGGTATTATGTGCACTTTGTGCTGTGGCTGATGAGGATGAAGAATTATGGCTGAGCCCTTTGTAACGGGTTGAAAGCATTCAACGACCGACTCTGCGCAATTCGCGTTGTGTGACGCCAGGTTGTTATTTTAGTCTCTTGCCACGCTATATTACATATGTTAACATGATTCCTTGCCCGACATGACGCCTGTATAGAGTATTTTTGCGAAGGAGTTAGAAGGACCAGCATGGCACTGTGGTGGAATACTCGACTGCCATGCAGAGGGCGCGGGTTAAAATCAAATCCGATCCTAGAAATTTGTTTCTCATTTCATTGTTTTTCTTATTTCACGCGATAGCGGTTACGGGCACCGGCGGCGGCGGCGGACGACTATGGCGTCAAAATCTGCTGTTATGATCTGATACCAGCTTTCGCTGTAGCATACTTCAGTGCCGACAATGCCCTCTCCACGCTGGCCTGCGTGAAAGGCGCGCAAAAGTCTACTTGCGTTAATATAAACATCTCTGGTTGCCACTGTTTTCGTTTTTCGCACAATTTCAACATACCATTGCTTTGGAATTCCTGCCTGAGGTACGCGCTAATACTGTACTCTGAGATAAGCATGATTGCTCACATGGCATGACCTCAGTTTTTTCCGGCTAGCCAGTTTTCTCGTGAACCGAGGAACGATTAAAAAAATTTAGGTTTCACTTCAGAACGAAATACGAAATAACAGATAAAGTTCCGATTAGGTTTTCGCTCCGGTCAAAAATATCGGGTTTTTTTTTCGTTTTTTTGTTTTTGGTTTTCGTTCCGTTCCGACACATTGAGTATAGTCGCTGTCAGTATCGGTACATGACACTAGCTATGCCTAGGGCGTTGGAGCTTACGCCACCGATGCTGTCTGTCGGCAGTTGCTTAACCCGCGCGAAATGACCGTTCATGAACGTCTCGACAAAAGGGCTTCTACGAGGCCACGACGTGCCAATAACAGAACAAGCAGTCCCCGAGGTACCGGCCTCTTCTAAATATGTATCGGAGCCGCAATCGGCGATCACACCATCGATCATACAACAACAGTGCGAAAGTTCGCGGGCCTCCGCAGAATACGCGAAAACAAACAGCACGAAACGAAACGAAACATCGACGAGCTTTGAAGCACACTATATCAGCAAGCAGCGAAGACGGCGAAGGACGACGTCTTACAGAAGGATCGAACGGCAAACGCCGAAGCCGTGGGTATACAGTCGCCGTGTCAAGAGCACGAGTCCGTCATAAAAACAAGAACACCCTCGGCAGCTAAACAGCGAACAAAGCTTGAGACTCGGCTTGTCGTGAGTTCGAATAGATGATCAACGCTCCGAGCCCGAAGAGGCGTGAAGCAAGGTGTGCCCTGGGTGGACATCTCGCTTCGTTTTCCATAGTGTACATCATTACTCCGAGCGCTTAAGGCGCGGCAGCTATAGGACGTAGCACACAAAAGACCCTAGAGAGCTTGCAGACTCTATTCTGCTCAATCACAGCGCTCACGCTCGGAACAGCCCAGCGCATCTGGCCACTCCAGCAAAGACTATGGCTCTCTCCATAATCGTGATGCATGATAACTGTATCCTTGGTGTTTTATAAGTATACAAGAAAAAAAGAGAGCGTTTGCCCTCCTCTGGAAACAAGGTGTACAGTGAGTGATGAGGGTTTCAAATTGCGCGAATTCCAACATATTGCCCCGAGGCCCGTATGGGCTTCGCGCACGCTGCTATTGAGAAAGGGGGGGGGGGGGGGGGCTGAGTGAGGACCTTGAGGTGAACACTGATCTAGTAGCGTCGTCGTGAGAGTGTGTGCGCGCGCCAAAAAAGGAAGGGGGAGTGGTCTTTCGCAGCACCGAAGAACGACGCTAGGCCCAATTAGGACGTCAGAAGAGAGCAGCGAACGAAGAGAGATGTAAGAATAAACAGGAGGAGGGGACAGTTCGTTCCATAAAGGGGCTACACGAAGGTCAGGCGCAGTTATCGCACTATGTTTGGACCCATTGGTACACTTGCTTCGATGCGTTTTCTCATTTAACGCGAGATGTTTATCTTCCGCAAGAGTAGCAGTTTGGGCGAGTCGGTATGACGTTCTGAGAGATTAACGCAACTCAAAGTGAAAGGAAACAAAGGTAGTGATACAAGGTATAATGGAAGGTAGAAGGAAAGATATGAAGTAGAAGCCTTGCACACTGGTAGAATGTAGAATCCTTTCTATGAATATGGATCAGCAGAACATCGCAAAGAAGGCACTTGCCCCCTCCCCTCTTTAAGACAGGTTCCTGCCGAGGCCAATGCTTCTACTTTTGCTCTGTGTGAATTGCGCTAAACAGGCACAACGTCGTGTTTTTCTTTCAAGTACAGGTATAGAATACAAAAACGAAAGCAAAAAAAGGGAAAAGTGAAAATCTGTCAAGAGTGGCTGCTAGCTGGGATCCACACAAACTGAAAAGAAATTCGAGAGTTCATGTGGCATTGGAGTCGCTGATGTTCTTAGGCACCGATGATAAAGGCACCTATTGTGTCAGTAACAATAAGATCTACGAATACGAATTCCCTTATTCCTCACGTACTTATGCCAAAATTGATTCCGGAGAAAGAGAAGGAAGGAATGTGTTCATTATTTCTTGCTACGGGAAAATTATTGGCAAATCAAAATGTGCCACAGTGAAGGCCACTCGTGAAAGCAACCACCAGGCACGAAAATGGTTTTCTCGAAATGAACTGAATGCTGTAGAACGTATAGAAATGGAGTAATCGAGTTTACATAAATGTCATCCTCTCCACAGCAAGCCAGTTATAACAAAACAGAACAGAAACTGAAAGCAGGTTATTCACTGTATGTGGCATAGTACTCGTGTTTCGCGCCGAGATGTCTACGGGTCCAGTCCCGCTACGTGTTTGCTGGTTTTCGCGAAGACTCACGCGAGCGGCATATTCTTTATTATTATTATTTTTTTCTTACGTGGGCATTGTATCCTAGCCTCGGAGCCGGCCTTTGTGTTTCCTCAATGGGTTTCGCTTCGCTCGCCCACTCCCTCGCCACTGTCATAGTCTGGCCCGGGGGCCGGTCATTGTCATTAATATTTGTCATTACCACACCTTTTGAGACTGCTCAGCCAACCGCGCGTCCGCGCAAAGAAAAAATAATAAAGAACGCGTGACACATAGCCTCTTCTTTCGTTTTTTATACCGCGTATTGCCGTAGTTTGTTGGGCGCGTGCGCGAGCGCGTGTCGCACGCGTAGTTCGTGCATTCAGCAGGAGGAGCGCGTGTCACATACAAAGAGATATGAAGCGGGAAGATGGCCGTGCGGTCAGCTGAGCGTCGTAGTAGAAGAAAGGTTGCGAGAGCGAGTGGTTTGTGGAACCCTGATACGTTGGTCTGCCTCGTGTTTTTATTTTGTCGGCGCTTCCTTTTCACATCGCAATGCTTTCAGGCTCCTGTGCACTTGGTTGAACTCGAACAACACGCTGGTTAACTAGCAAGCTGCCGACCGTATTGAGTAATCTGGACTGAACGTGAATGACTTCGCTTGCGCGGCAGTAGAGAATGTTCTTTCTTTCTTTCTTTCTTTCTTTCTTTCTTTCTTTCTTTCTTTCTTTCTTTCTTTCTTTCTTTCTTTCTTTCTTTCTTTCTTTCTTTCTTTCTTTCTTTCTTTCTTTCTTCCTTCCTTTCTTTCTTTCTTTCTTTCTCATTTAATTACGACGAAAGTGGTAGGTGCCTCATCAAACGTGAAAATTGACCGTCGGCGTCGACCGTCGTCCCCCGGCGTCGGCGTCAGCTCGAGTGATGCAAAATACCATCATCACTTGATGACGTCATTATGGCTCACTAGGGTAGCTGTTTGGGCTTGTTGGTTTGGCATGACACAGGTTGAAAGCGCAAAAGACGAAGACAGAGAAGAGGCTTGACTATATATGTGGTTTTGAGCTATATATGTGGTCGCTTGGTTCCGAATAAAATACTATTGTAAGTCAGCGCTCGTGTGTGTCAAGCCTCTTCTCTGTCTTCGTCTTTTGCGCTTTCAAGCTGTGTCATTATGGCGTCTCATATGCGAAATTTCGTGACGTCATCGCATGACATCGTCGCTTTGTCAAAGGTGGGCCGATCATCGAGGCCGTGCAAAACCAGGTGACGCGCAGAAAGCTTGCGATGTTTCCGATCCTGGAGGCAGTGCAGAACCACTTTAGGCGCAGTATGCTTTGGAAGGGGGGGGGGGGGGCAACGATGCATCGATTAAGAAAGGGATGGCTTTCACCTTCGATTTGTCTTAGGCGAATGCATAAGGGACCCCGTGAGATTTTTCTTCTTTTTTTATTTTATTGCTATCCCCTGCGCAATGCCTAAGGCGTGTGGCAGTCTGTCGCCAATATACCGTTTTAATCATTCATACGCACAGTGCGAGCAAAATGGCGTCGACTAATGCATTCGGTAAGCAGGAAGTGCCAGTTCCACGCCATCATTCGTGGCTACGCACCGTCAGGTATATGGTCGTAGTACTCATGGAATGCTAATGCCGCGCGTGGAGCGGGTTGCCATTTTAAGGAGGCGACCGACTATCGGGCTCCGTGCGCTGGCGAAAACTTCTCGCTCACCACTCTCGCACATGCGTGACCGCTCTACTATAATACAAACCATCTAGTGTACACATGCCAGATATGCGCGGGCCGGCACACACTAATGGAGGCGAAGCACGTTCTGCCCACGAGGTGGCGCGTGTCAAGTTGAGTTGCCCGGGGCGCGTGTACGAAATAGACCGGATCGTGGGACACTTAATCTCCGCATCGATGATAGTAAAGATCCGATTTGGTGTACTTTTACGGCTTGGCTAGCCAAATAAAATGAAGAAGGGGGTAGGAAGGGGGGGGGGGTGGCAGTCGAGTACGCTTCGCTCGTTGACTTGGTGATAAAAGTTTTACGTTCCTTCGAAGAAAACGGGTTCTTTGAAACTCGTCGGCTATAAGCGTAGCCACCGGGTGTCCCTGTAAAGAATTAAAATGGGGTGTCGCCCGCGTTTAAGGTTCATAAATGGATGCTTTACAGGCGAAGGTTAGAGGCAATAATCGTTATCTTTTTTTCTGTTTTTGGAGGGGTGGGGGAGGAGATTGGATGGGGGAAACTTGCGAGATAAGGAAGGCGGAATGCTGCTAACCGCATCGTAACTGTCTAACCTTGAGGTTAGTGCGTGAACAGTACCGAGTATAGGACTAAGGGGAAGGGAATGCAAGAAATGAAAAGACGACCAGCTGGGGCGGCATTAATGCGATCATCTAAGAGCAATTAGACAGCGCACACTCCCGTAACCAAAACAAAAATTTTGGGAGAGGGGAGGCGTGTGTGTGCGCTGAACCCTCTCCCCGAAATTTTTAATTTTGTACAGGTCTATATGTACGTACGCATATGTTCTGGCGCCGCCCCTGACAACGTGAGGAGAACTTCATCTTGGCCTAGTTGGTTTTGCTTACCGTATAACATTTTGCCGCTAGTAAAGACAACAGACACAAGAAAGACACGAACATGACGACAAGGGCGGCAAATGTCGACAAGCCGCCCTTGTCGTCGTGTTCGTGTCTTTCTTGTGTGTGTTGTCTTTACTAGCGGCAAAATGTCATAAAGTAAACCTGTGACCACGGAAGCAGAAGAGAGTGGAAATCACAGGAATACGCTGGCATTGATACCCCAACCTTTTTCTCTCTCTCTCTCTCTAGATGTAATTTGCAACTTCTCTTTGGCGTCACCCCTTTCATACTTGAAAATTGGGCCTCTTAACATTTATGCTGCATGCAGCAGATGGACATATATGTCAGAAACCTAAGCCCGTTGACTGTGCGGACGACCGCTTTAGGTACTATAAGCTAGGAGAGCGCTTGGCTGTGGTTCGTGTACAGCGTTGCGATTGTGGTTATGTAAGGTTAATTTTATGTTTCCATCCAATGAAATCGTACAATTTGCTCGAGCGACCTCCTTATTTATTTTTTACTCCAGCTTAGTTGTGTAATGGGAGTAGGAGGCAGCGATAGAACGACGGAGGCGGGGGGGGGGGGGGCGTCAGGCTAAGGAGCTGCCCCTATAGAAGGACCAATGCGCAAGCCTATGTTTCCCGTTTCTATTTACACTTCCCTTTTCATTTCGCATAGTAGTGGCCAACAAGGACAAGTGGGATGATTGTGGTAGCGAGGGACAACACTTCCTTTGTGACTGCCCTCGCTATAACGTGCAGAGACGATCGCTCGCAGCAGTAGCATATATAGCTCGCTTTGACCGGAGACCGATACCCGAGGTCACCATTTCGGAGTGTCGTCCGCCTCGGTGGTATAGTTGCATGGGGTTACGCTGCTTGGATGCTGACCGGAAGGTCGCTGGTGCACTTCGGGCCATGGCGGGCGCATTTCGGGGAGGCGAAATGCTGGAGGAACGTGTACTGTGCAATGTGTAAGTGCACGTTAAAGAACACCCGATGGTCGAAGTTTACCCGAGCCCTCTACTAGGGCGTCGCTCATAATCGTGTCGTGGTTTTGACGCGTAAAGCCCCAGTTATTTTGGTTTCGGAATGTCGACCTCATAAGTCGTTGCCGCTGAGGGCACTGCAGGCTCTGCTGTAGTACTTAAGATCAACAAACATGCACAACACTCTGTAGCCTCTACTGGTGGTGTCTTTTGTGATCAAGTGTCACTGCGCAGTGACATTCGCATGTGATAGCAACCGACTGTGATGGCGTGCTTGAGCTCTGTCTATGCACTATCTTATCCTTCAGTCTCCCTTCACCCCGCCCAATGTGAAGGGCAAGGGTCTTAAACGCGCGGCCCGCGTAGGGTTACCAACCTTTCAATGATGGGAGTCGGGCCGGGGGGAGGGGGGGGGGAGGGTGTTGCAACACTAACATAGC
The DNA here is from genome assembly GCF_013339695.2 of Rhipicephalus sanguineus. NCBI lineage: Eukaryota > Metazoa > Arthropoda > Arachnida > Ixodida > Ixodidae > Rhipicephalus > Rhipicephalus sanguineus. Next base: position 24,384,747 of record NC_051184.2, read on the forward strand.
GAGTCAGTGAAATCACTTTCTTTTATTGCGGTATCTTTCAGACAAATTCATTGTTTCTTTATTGTTTCGGCTTTTTGAAGTGGTACTTCAGCTGCTGGATACGTGCTGCTCGCAACACTTTCTTTTGCTGGAGAATGTACTCGTCAAAGTTTGTCGCGCTTCACGCCGAATTTCATCTAACGTAGCTAAAGCCCTTCGCAGCCACCGCAACATTGCTTCGTGCGTGCGATTGATGAGAACTTCGAGTTCTTCGCGCGTTGTCGGGAGTGCGTTGGATCGCATCAAAATTTCTAACTGGATGGTCTGGAATAAATCCGGGACATATATCTTGGTAGGAAGCACACAACTTTTTATAAGCGTGGAAACAAAAGAAGAGACACAAGTGCTTAGCTTCAACTAAGCGTTTATTGCAAAACGTCTTCTTTTGTGTCCTCTTGTAAAAGCTGTGAACTTCCTACCAAGATGGATCCATACCAACTTGCCCGATATAATTGTTAATTACGGGACATATAGTTGTACCGACAGGGACGGCGTGGCACTCAGGACGCTGTATGATAAGTCGGGACAGTCCCGCAAAATCCGAGACGGTTGGTAACCTTAGGCCCGCACATGACTGTTTTCGTCCCATATATATTTTTTTTATCTTTATGATTATGTTCATGAGCTACACAGACGTGAATGCATACCTGCCAAGTCTCCCGGATTAGCCGGGAGACTCCCGGATTTTGAACGTTTCTCCCGGTTGTACGGGTCATAGCAAAATCTCCCGGAAATCCAGCTTTGCCCCGCGCGTCCAGTGCATTGCGCGCCCCATGTGTCGCGGTGACGCGAGGTGGGACGTTTCGCGTACAGATGCGCTACACGCAATTTAAAAATTGATCCTAAATGTGTTATAGGTTATATCAGCCGTTAATATTTCGTAGATGATGCGTTTGTGTACACACAAATCGATCCCACAAGTTGTCTCGCCTTCAAAATTTTGTGTCACTACTGCTTTAAGTGGAGAGCCCAGCACATAAAGGCTGTTACCGATGTCTGTCGTGATAGCGTGTTCGCCAGCGCTTGCGACCGTCCCCGTCTCAACGGCGCCCCTTATGGTCTCTTGCCCGACGAAATAACTGGTAAGCAAGCGACGACAGGCCTCGCACGCGGAGCGATGTTATCGCATGTGCCCTTCGCGCGACGGTGACGGCCGGGTCGTTTCATCTCTGCTTCAACCGCGTTCGTCCCTAGCGCTAGCACACTTTTACTCGCACGTGAAACAGACGATGCGTAAGCGATGTTATCGGTTTGGACTCTGTACAGATCAGCGGCGACCGCAAAATCCCGCTGACAGTGTCCATATAGTTGCTATCGCAATACCCCCCCCCCCCCCAACTTGGCAGGTATGTGAATGGTCTCAAGCATTTTTTCTTCGCCAGGCACCCCATGCAGTCCCTGTGTTTTAAAGCATTAGCATGCAACAAAAACTGTACACTCCAGAATCGGCGTCCAGATTTCAGTCCTCCTGGAGATGAGTATCGAGATGTTTCTCGAAACCTGACGTCGAGTCCCCTTCAGAAATGACCATAGCATGAGATATGGGAAAGAGCTTCTTTCAAATGGCAACGTTAGCTGACATTTTGTTCAAACTCCCTCCTCCAGCCATTGCGGGTGAGTAAATTTCGTTTGTGACTGCGGCTTGTTAGCTCAAGTAAGCTTGAGGCCCCTTGTGTAGGGCATAGCATGCTACCAGATTTTCCTTCAACGCTTTCTGCGTTCAACCGGTCTCTCAGAACGGCTCTCATTGGAACGTCTTGCGTGTGTGCATGTGTGCGTGTTTTTTTTTTTTTTCGTTTTCATTTTATCTCTCTCTGTGTCCTCTTTCTTACCCCTATTTCCCCACCCCTGTGCAGGGCAGCAAACTGGTCACTGGCGCCAGGTTAACCTCCCTGCTTTTCCTTTTCATCTATTTCTCTCTCCCTTCTGGTCCGGGCCTTTGACACCTCCTTTGTTTCTCTCCCTCGCTCTCTTCTGTTCTGTTTGTAATGCTTGTGTCTAGTTGCACAATTAGTGGCTCTGACGCAATGAGAGAACTCTGCGCTTCGCGTTGGTTGCGATAGATGGCGCCACTTGCCGATCCACTGAAGAAACGGCGCGATGGACGGTTTAATCGCAGAGACGCCGCGTCCGCCAACCGAGATTGCCCCCGGCTTTGAGAACGAAGCTTTGCCCGAGGCACACCTGGCACTCTCCGAACGGGAGTCGGGCGATTATCGTCTCTCTTGCATAAATAATCCGAACTTGATTTGTCTCTCTGCTGCTCTGGGCGCGAACGCGTTCGTGCGTGGCGTTTACAGCGTGTATGTCCTTCATGTTTATAGGACTGCACACCGACGCATTTCTTTGTCCTCTGCACTTCAGATCACAGACTTTGCTCAAGACGCGTCTTTTGTATACAAGATAGTGTAGATTTGGTTACTTATACATCGAGATTACAGCAAGAGTCAAAAATTTAGAAACCCACACACACAACACACACACACACACACACACACACACACACACACACACACACACACACACACACACACACACACACACACACACACACACACACACACACACACACACACACACACAAACGCGCGCGCTACAAGAACATACATACATACATACATACATACATACATACATACACACACACACACATACATACATACATACATACATACATACATACATACATACATACATACATACATACATACATACATACATACATACATACATACATACATACATACATACATACATACATACATACATACATACTACATGAACACACAGGAGCGAAATATTTCCTCCGCTTCGACAGGCAGCCTTGAATTAGGACTTCCGGCCTGTTCTCAAACGAGCTAACACGGTACTGCGCAGTTCCATCGAACACAGTCACAAATTGCTGAGGACTCGTAAGCTTTCTGAGACCTAGTGGTCTCTAAACCTTTGACGCCGTCCGTACCTAAATGGCTTATCCTTGCGGTTGAATTCCTCGAACGGTGTTTCAGGAATTCTACAAGGCCTCAATCCATCTACGGGGTCTCAGACGCTGTTCAGGAGTTGTACACTTAGAAATCCGTGGTTTATGCATTCACTCGTTTAGGTAGACTGAGCAGTATGCTATTTAAGGGTAGACGTCAATTTGAATGGACCTAATCCTTTGATTGGGAAAGGCGCAGGCGTGGGTTGAGAAAAAGCGGTTGGACTCGTATCTCGCGTACCATCTAGGTTCACAAAGTCTCCCCATAGGCCGCGATGGAGAAGAAGACTGGGGCGAGGATGGGGGGAGCGGGGGGAGGGGGGGGGGGAGGGATTGAACAAAATGTCAGCTAAAGTACGTTGCCATTCAAAAGAAGAAACATATCGATACTGAACTCCAGATGACCGAGATTTGGACGGCGATTCTGAAAGTAGAGTTTTTGTTTCACAGTTATGTTCTAACACACTGCATGGGTTGGTTGCCTCACGGAAAAAAAAAAGACTGTTGAGACCAGTCAAGTCTGTGTAGCTTAGCTCATGAACATACTTACTAAGAAAATAAATAAATAAATAAATAAATAAATAAATAAATAAATAAATAAATGAGACCCCTGATCTTGGTGGTATGCCTGCCTGCTGCCGGCATTCCTTACGCAGCAGTGCTGTGACAGGCATGACATCTTCCAGGGCGCGGGCCCTGTTTCGTAGCAGCAGCTGACGCGCATGATATAAGCGAGTTGACTCGTATTATGCGTACGCAAGAGAATAGCGTATAAACCCCTTACGTGATTTAAGGAGGCGGAACTGTAGACGGTGGTGCCGTACTTACTCACAAATTGCCAGCACTTGTTAGCAGTGGCTAATATTGGCTATGTTGCCTATAGTGTTGGCTAGATGATGGATAATATATTGCTAACGTTGTTTCAATTCAAGTAAATAATTGCTAACTTTGGTTAAATTATGGATAGTGCGGGCTAGTGCTGGCCAAATGACAGTGTTACTTAATGTAATGATAATAATAATAATAATAAATGTTTGGGTTTTACTTCCCAAAACCACGATATGATCACGAGGGACGTCCTAGTGGCGGGTTCCGGAAATTTCGACCGTCTGGGGCTGTTTAACGTGCACACGGGCCTTTAGCGTAGTGTTACTTATAATGTAGGCTAGCCGTTTTTATAACAGCAACGTTCGTTTTATTTAAGCTCATTCCAACGATCCTCTCGCATATACGGAGACAGGAACGTGTGTCAATTCCGCATCACTATACGTCGTTGTTTTCGCTCGATTTTACCCCGCTTTACTGTGGCCAAGCAATCATTTTTCACGGCTAAGATGCATGTTTATGTTATTTTCTTTTATCCTAAGGGTACGCAGTACATTACAGATGGGTTGGGATGTCGTGCATGAATATATCAGTAATAATCGGCAAAAAAAAATAATTGTGGAACTTACACGGGTTACACAATATAGCAGCAATACATAAGCATATAGGTAGAATAATATATATATATATATATATATATATATATATATATATATATATATATATATATATATATATATATATATATATATATATATATATATATATATATATATATATATATATATATATATGAACATCATACGCGCATGCGCTCGTCTTCCGCTAAGAAAAGGAGCCAAAGAATATATTCCCCTCCCCCTCCTCTTCTTTTTTTTCGCGACATGCCGATCAATTCCTGGCCGATAATCATCGTCCCTGCAACGACGCATTATGCTTTAGCTGCTCCGTCCTTTTTGTTTTGTTTTGTGTTTCTTTTTCATTGTGGTGGCTTGCATCGTCCTTACCTTTGACAAATGATACCGGGAGCATTTATCGGTTTCCTTTTGGCGAAACTCAATCTCGTCGCGCGCTGCTCGGTGCGTATATGCCGGCGCGCCGTATGTATACAGCGCTCTCGCGTAATCGCAATTCTTCCAGTTTCAAGGGGGCGCTGCCGAGGCGGTGAGTTAACGACCTTCGTGCACATTTGCGCGGTCGCGCGGATATTAAAGAAAGAGATGGAAAAAAAAGAAAAATACATCGACATAATCGTTCGTTCGATGAGTCAATCCAGTGTGGCCGATGCACGCTTAGGAATACGCTTGCTTTGCTACATCAAGCGAATAAGAGGGACATCACGAATGGCTTTTTCGAGCTAACCGCAGCAGTTTAAGTTGTGTGCCCGCACCACACTTTGCGGTGGTTAATGCGGTCGGTCTCCCTACCTTGCATTTATTTTTACGCTCGCTTATTATCGAAGAACCTTCCTTCGCAAGCTGTTGACAGAGTATTTATCCTAGAAAGACGCAGATTAGCGCCGAAGTTCGAGACCAGGTTGTCCCAATATTTATTCATTTATATATTTTTTCGAGTGCTTGCACTTCCTCGTCTTGCACAAGCAATATGCTCTTTCTCACGGACCGTTGATGATAGAAAAAAATGGCCTTGCAGGGAAATGTTGTCGCATGCCTTTATAGATTACCGCGTAGTGTCAAAGCCATGAATCATATCACCAGCGGTATGTAGATTGAGGAAACGCGGGTTTCTGTTAGTTTGTTACGGCCTTTTCTTTTTTTTTTTTCTTTCAGACCATGCGCTGCCTTTTTCCCCCAGTGAGATTCTCCTCACACATATCTTTTTTTCTTTCTACTAGTGAATTTCCCGAAAGTTACCATCACTTCGCCTATCACAAACTGTTCCGCATTCTGCCAACACTTGCGGTCGCTGGCAGCAGTCCTGTACTCCCTAAGATGGTCACTCAGGCCCATAGGCCTGAGTGACCACGGGGGAGGGGGCTGGGGCGCCCTACCCTAACTGTCAAAGTGGGGCGCCAAGTCTGCCCCCCCCCCCCCCCTCTATTCAGCCGGGCCTGTCCCGTCGTTACACGCAGGTTTTTGACATTGATGGCGGCCGAGGACCGCATATGTATTGCATTCGTAGAATTGCTTCCTTCCCATCGTCACCCCCGGAAAGCGAGGGACCAAAGGTAGGTCATTGTGATGAAGCACGTCATTGCTTCATTGTCATATTTGCAGCCATCCCCAAGCCTATGTTCTTTAGGACTCGACCAACAACGGAATGGAGGGGGGGGGGATGAAACTAGCCCCCCCCCCCCCCCCCGCCTAATAGAGGACCCTGCGCAAGACACTGTTCAGGTGATCTAATTTTACGCAACAAGTGGGCTGACTGATAGCGTTCACGTGACGTGCCGTCGTTTCCACAGCATCTGTTAAGCGGGAAAACAACTGCAGTAGCAACAACAACCAGTAACAACTACACTGTATCATCCCTGTTGTCAATTCCTCGATCACCTTCATTTAGCAATCAAGCTTTCCTATAATTGCGGGCATCTCAAAAATCCGAGCCGTCGCTTCGAGAAAAGCCGCTGTAACAGTATTAACAACGGCAGTGACAGCAATAAAACCAAAAACTACTTTCTTATGACAGCTTGCGCCTCAAAAATGCTTCTCATGGCTGATACGGCAGCCACTGAGCGGAGCGAAAACAACATCAGCGATAAAAATGTCGCGCGAATCATCTTCGCTCTAATTACTGAGCGAGGTAATGCGAACACGCATATATGAGATCGGGAGTTGGACGCGCGGGCTTGCAAGCTTGTGCAGCGATTATAATGAACACGGTCGTAATCTGTAGTAGCACCGCGCAGGCAAATTATAGGGTGTGCCTAAAGGGGGCCTTCCCGGAGGTACATGCGGAATCGTTACTCGCAGTGGTGCTGCCGTGCATTGTCGTTAAAAAATAAAATAAAAAACAAATACCTCTTAATTAAGCCGCATGCCGAAGCCACTGCCGAGGCGCCTCGTTGCAAGAATACTTTTTGATCGCTCATTAAGGGATGAGGCGATGTACCAAGTTCGATATGATATTGCCGCGTGATAGGTTCGATGACATAATCTCATTACTTGGTGCGCGAAGCGGGATTCAGAGCGCCATCCTTGTGGTATGTGCAAAGGCCAGTTGCTGATGTGGAAATCCTCATAAAAAAAGAAAGGGCCAGAGCTCAATCATTGCATTTAGATCGAATGATAGTAATCTGCGTGTTCCAGTAGTCGCGCGTATAGATGGCAATATAGACGGCTATGCGGACAGAGGCCATCTTAAGACCGATTCCTATTCTCACGTAGCCGGCAAAGTCGACAGCTTCGCGAAGATATAGCATCACAGACAAATACGTTACAAGCTATTTTGCTGTCCAAGGAACATGGCGGCGGAGCAGAATGCTTGGATCTCATTGGTATAAGCAATTATATCGGGCCAGTTGGTATGGATCCATCCATTATATCGTGACAGGGATTTGTTAACCCGTATGATTGTGGAAGCAGCTGAAATGACACGTGATGACTTTGAGTGTGTAAGCGCACCGTCTATCTCGCTCACGCGGAAAGAACTTTTTTTTTTTTTTGATGGTGTGGTTGATCATAATGGATGAGTATTGTATGGCACGACACGTGGGCTTTTGGTTGGCTGTTCTTCGTTCCTCTATCTTTTTTCTTTTCTTTCCCCACTATATATTCTGACGTTTTGCAATAAACGCTTAGTTGAAGTTAAGCGCTTGTGTTTCTCATCTTTCGTGTCCTTTGTAAAAGTTGTGCGCTTCCCACCAAGATGGATTCATTGGTATAGTCGTCTACCGAAGACTAGATGCTTTCTTATGCGCGTTACGTAACTTACGTTAAGTTTTTCGTAGATTGGAACGTGAAAGAGGTTAAAGAAATAACAATGTTGTTTGTTGAAATCTAAAATGTCAGCTAACGTTGCCTTTGAAAGAAGGCCTTTCCCATATTTCATAAACACATGGGTCATTGGTGAAGGGGATCTGATGTCAGGATTCAGGAAACATGGCGATGCTGATCGTCAGAATGACCTAAATCTGGACGCCGAACCTGAAAATATAGTTCTTTTTCCACGGTCATATTTCAGCATCTACATGGCGACCACAGGGTCGCCATGTAGATGCTGTAGATGCTCACGAAAAAAAAATAATGCTCCCGACCAATCGTGTCTGTTGAGTGATTGCAGCGAAAAATTAGACGCATGGACGAAGGAAAGAAACGGAAACGCGAAGGCAGTGCTGACTAACAACTGTCGTTCATGGAAACCCTCGGCGGAATGTATAGGCGCGGCTATCTGCACTTAAAAACTAGACCGTAAGATAGAGGAACTGATTTTATTAGAATTGGCCAATGTATTTTATATCATGAATCAGGAGAGCCCACGATGCTGCGGTTAGTCATTCCCCCCCCCCCCCCCCCCCCCCCCCCCGCTCCCTCCGTGGGAGCGGCCCGCGATGCGGCCTTAGGGCAGTGCTTCTCAGGACAAAATAGGGTTTGTATTACCCATGCCTGTGTTGCTCGTGAACATACTCATTAAGTACAACAAAAAAAGAAGTACGGGACGAAGACAGTCATATGCGGGCCGAGCCGGTACCGAAACTTAACCTTTGCTATTCAACGTTCTCTTTATGGTACAACACTTCCTTTTCTCCCGGGTTGCGGCGCTCGGCTGTTGACTCGAAAGACGTGGGTTTGATACCAGCCGCGGCGGTCTCATTTCGATGGAGGCGAAATGCTAGAAGCTCGTGTTCTGTGCGATGTGGTAAAATTTATCCCAAGTGGTCGAACTTATCCGGGGCCTGTCAGTGCCTCCACTACGACGTCCCTCATACCTTGAGTCGCTTTGGAGCGTCCAACCCTGAAACAAACACTTTCTTTTCTGCGAATGGCACATATGGTGCGCTTGCACATTATTCAGCAATTTTTGAAGTGCGAAAGGGCGAAGAAGTTGAAGTTGAAGGTTGAAATTTATTTGCTTCTATTACAGAAAGGAGCAGATGCAAACAGATACAAAGGCCTGAAATTCCTGTTGGTCGGTCACTCCAGCGACGCAGGCGGCGCCACACGGCCCTCCTCCGAAGCTGGTACACGGTGATGTGACCGGCGTTGAACGTCGCTTCGCCTTCATTCAAACATCTTTGCGCTTCTTTAGCGATAGAAAGTATCGCCTGCAGCGAAACTAGAGGGCCTGACGAGCTTTGCTGCTCGAGACGCGCACGCTTGCGAGATCGCCTGATCACCGTCTCGTCCGCCATTTTTACCTACAGAGGCGCCGCCTATAGTCGCTGGAATGAACGAATAGCGGCACAGTACGAAGAATTTTATTTGAAAATTGTCCTGAGAAGCACTGCCCTAAGGCAGCATCGCGGGCCGCTCCCACAGGGAGACGGGAAGGCCTTAGAGCTGCGCACGGGTCGTATTTCCGAGCCCGAGCCCGGCCCGGGCCCGCTGACTTTGCCGAAGGCCCGCCCGAGCCCGACGGCAAAGGGCTGCGAGCCCGCCCGGCCCGACCCGACATACGAAAACACAATCCTGGGCCTGGCCCGGCCCGGCTTTTTGAAGGTTCACTGCGAAAACAAAACATCGTTTTCCGGTAATTTGGCATTTTATTGAGCATATCGAATATGATCAAACGACACACGACGAGCAATCTCTATTACACAGATTACAAATTGTCGCGAAATAACAGCAAGCAGTCCAACGATTCCGGCTTCAACGTAGTGCGGCGCTTTTGCAATACGTAGCCCGCCGAACTGAAGTTACGTTCGCTGCTTGTACTCGTCGCCGGAATTGCTAATATCTTTTTTGCCAGCCTGGCAAGCTTGGGATATCTGTGCTGCTTGTTTTTCCAAAAGACTAAAACTTCAGATGGACAGGAGGGCGATTCCACAGAGAGATAATCGGAGAGCTCATCTTTTGTAACTGCTACATTCTCACCACTGTTGCTCCACTCGCTGAACAACTGCAAGCATTGCTTTTTTGTGGCAAATTCTTCCTCACAATTCCCGCTCATTCTCTATATTTCGGGCTTGAGTCGGGCTTCGCGCCGGGCCCGAGCCCGGTCTGATAAAACTCCAAGTAGCCCGAGGCCGGCCCGGGCTCGCGGTGAAAATACGTCGGCCCGCCCGAGCCCGGCCCGCGGGCCGGGTCGGGCTCGGGCTTTCGGGCTACCCAGAGCCCGTGCACACCTCTAGAAGGCCTAACCGCAGCATCGTGTGCTCTCCGGACTCATGATATAAAATACGTTGGTCAATTCTAATAAAATCAGCTCCTATAATATCTTACTCCCTCGCTAACCGTCCGAACACACGTGTGTTACAGGAACACGCGGAACAATTACACATTTGACACTGTTCAGCCGAATCACGTGACCAGTGGCGGCTAGATGGCTTACAGCGGTCCGCTGCTTCATAAGACGGTCATCCAATCCACTTGATTTTACATAGCCACGCGTTTGGGGCGCCTCTTGACAAATTTCACGCGATGCCAAGCGCACACGTTCCCAACGTCTTTTTGCTATATTTTGCTACACAATGGCAGGCGTGACGACGTGGACGCAGGGGCATTCGGGGCTGCGGAGCGGTGGCGCCTGTGTCAGAATAGCGGCTGAAGCCACGCGCGCTGTACGGATGCCATCCGTGTGACGTCACGGGTACGACTTCCCAACCGTGCTGGTGTTTCAGTATGGCGGCTTCGATGACGTCATTTGAAGCCATCTATAGGTCATTGTTGCCCCGGGCAACGTCTCTCTTTCTCTTTTTCTCGCCCTCTCTCAAGCCATTCGGCTGTGATAGTAATCCTTTCCAGCCATCCTTTCAAGCTATTCATTTCACGTGACAAAATTGCGCTGTCTGACACGGACGATTTTTAATGAGTCTCTGTTCCACCGAAAATAATTACCTGCTGTAAGAAAGAAGAAGAGCGTTTAATTCGAGCGAACGCAACCGTGTCTAATGAGGCTTGGCCTTAAATATCATTAAGCGAAGGAGCTCCTAATCCTACGCCAGTATCAGCTTGCTACCAACTTTCATTGTCGCATCGATCAGGCACACTCTTCGGAACAGCCACCGTGGCGGTGTAGCATAAACAAAACGTATACGTCTTTGCCAGGCTCGATGAGGCAATGAAGGCGACACCGGCGCCGCAAATTAGGATTCGGTTGCTCGCTAGCGCGTAGCTTGCACGAGCTTCGACCGCAAGTGTAATAGTGTGTGCACGCCCATCCTATATAAATCGTTGCGCGCTCGGTTTCTACCACATTTTGGATCGCCGAAAGTAGAGCGTTATCGGCGCACACTCGAAGGTAATCACTTTTTGGCGTCAAGCCGCCGTCGTCGTCTCTGTATCCACTTGCTTTTGCAGTTAAGTTTTTTGTGTTTTTTTCTTTGGTATTTCGTATCCTTCAAGGTACCCGGGCGCACGTAGGAGCTTGTGGAGGCAATCCGTGAAAACTGGGTAGGTGTACCGGGGTCGTTCATCATGCGTTCTGCGCGGTTGTCGCCACTCTGATTCGCCGGATTCCGACCGCAGCGTGCATGCTGGGAAGGCTTTCTCTACCTTTTCTTTCTGCTTGTTTGTTTGTTGCATGCCGGGAATTGTTTCTCCGTTTTTCATTTGTTTGTTACTTGGTTTTTTTTTGGTTTGGATGTTTTTGTCGTCATCTTCTGTGTGCACGCGTAAGTTTTGTGTGCGTTCGTTTACAAGTAACAGCACCACGCCTCGTAGGAGATGTATCGATCCGGCCCAAATTGGCTGCTCTCTTATGCAGTCCACTCCTCGTGCTTCAACCTCGCTTGACCCATGGACGGCTCTATGGAAGGCCGAGACTGACCGACAAAGCGTTAAAACAGAGTGGTTGCTGGTGCAAGGGCGTAGGCGTGCGCACAAGAGGAGGGGTGGGGGGTTGGCAGGGCAGCGGGGGTGGCCGCCTCCCCTAATTAGTAAGGGGGGGGCAAGCCTCCCCCACGTATTTACTCAATCGGACCTCCCCCATCATCCCGCCTTACCCACTGACCGCTGGGTACCAATGGCAGGCCGTTTGGAAAGCACGTCATTGCTGAAAACACCGGGGGGGGGGGGGGGGGGGTACTTGTCCCCTGTGCACGCCTATGAGTAAGGGACTAGTACCGGACCTCGCGCAGCTCAAGTTACTAGATAACCGTGCATGCTTTCTTTACGAAACGAGCCGCTCGCGGTGAAGTCACACATCACTCCGCAAAAGGCTCGTCAAAACTGCTCGTTCACACATGTGTGAACGAGCAGTTTTGACGTGTTACTTGTGCGCTAACGTTTCCGAAGCATCGAAATCGTCTGAAAGCTTGCTCTGTGCGCGCCACAAACGCGAGGGAGCCAAGCTGCGTGCTCCACGAATTCTGCGAAGCTCAGCATAATCGAGGACATACGGGCATTTATTACATTTTTTTTTTTTTTTGGCAACCGAGGAAAAGGGAATCGCAAAGCTAAGTCACCTGGTTTTACGAAGGCCCTTTCGTAACCTGGCCGGATTATGAGCGAGCGATTTCGATTTGCTTTCACGCTGGGTGACGTATAGTGCGAGAAGACAAATGTCCCGGCTGTAGACTTTTCGCTTCCACATGTCGACTGTCTTAGCGCGTCTGAGTTATTCCATACGTTGTTTCGTCGATCCCAGTGCTTATCGTAAGCGTTCCCAACGTAAGTTCATTTCTCTTGCGAAGACGGCTTATGTCTATACCGACGATAGCAATAAGTGCGCGCGGGCAATCCTTGTTTGTTTGTTTGTTTGTTTGTTTGTTTGTTTGTTTGTTTGCTTGCTTGTTTGCTTGTTTTCAAATGCCATGCAGTGTTTCATGCAGTGTTTCTCATCACAGTCAAATGCCATGCAGTGTTTCTCATCACAGTCTGGATCAGTCGCTATAGCAGCATACACTTTGCCGTCAGCCGAGATATTTGTGAAGTGTAGACGCGTCTGCATCTATAACAAGGTGGCTCGGGTGTTGCACAATTTCTGTACGGCACATTTCACGAGACGATGTACTGTCTTCAATGACATATCGCTTTAAACACGAAGAGATGGTGAAGGTGCAAATACCACTTATGCGCCAGAATTACTTAGCGAGTTCCTCTCGTACCGCTTATGTTACAGACGTTCGCAACTCGCCTCACTTAAAGGGTCTATCGGTCACCCAACAATTTGCGGTTTTCAGCGGAGAATAAAAATAGAGGGTCTATTGTGCCTATGCATATATAAAAAATGGACCGTAAAAGAATATTTTAAGGCAAAATAAGCTATAGAAGTGGCCGGCTATAAACTCCGCCCACAGCCGGTGACCGCCATTTTGCCATGGCGTGCGTGACGTCATATGCTGCATGAACCAGAGTAGTCGTCTTATGTCAACGTTTCAGCCGCTGTTAGTTGTTCAATTTCAATGCCAGGTTGAACAAAGCTGAAATATAGCTCGATAGCACGCGCAGCTGACCACGGAACTAAATAGTTCGCCGGAATGCAGACGCCCGCACAGCAAGCAGCTTGTTACGTCACGGCTCGCGAGTGCGCCATGTCAGGCCGCTCGCATGCTTGTAAAAATATTCAATTATAGGTTAAGTGCTCGACCAAATGCGCTAAAATATTGTCAGCTTGTTTGTGATCGCACAAGGATTAACCCACATAACACAGATTACGATCGAAAATTGGGTGTGTGGCCCCTTTAAGCATTGTGTATACCGGAAGACATCTCGGTTTCGCTTTGCAAACAAAGAAGTGTTCACCTTCACCGCTTGGCTTGCGATGGTCCAAAACTTCTTGCGTAAGACGGAAGCGATGGCAGAGCGCTAAATAGACTTTGTAGAGGTGTAGCTACGCTTCACGTGGAGAGGAAGATGAAGAGGACACAAAATGTGGGTGGGCTTTCCGCAACTGCTTATACGTGAGGTGTGGACTATGCGCCACTCCGCACCTCGAACCTCCGCGAAACGTTTGAACAGCTGCAGAGAGCGGTGATACATTACAGGCGGTAACGGAGGTCATCCCATTACGAAGCCCAAGTGTACCCTTCTCGCGAATATTATACCATCACTTTATAGGAAACGTAGCCTTCGGCATAGCCCCGACTTAGGCGTGGCAAAACTCGAAGTCAAGAGATGTATTGCAACGCGTACTGCACGTTTTACCTGTGCACAGCGGGGTCATCTCATTACAGCTCCGATATACTCATCCGACCATTATTACGAACACATTTAAAAACATTGCCTTCGGCAGAGCCCTGACAGGGGAGTGGCGAAGATTTCAAGTGAAAATGTGCGTTGCAATGCATACTGCACATAATACCTATTACTGGCGCGAACAGTGCCTGAAGCTGAGAACTGCGGGGTCCTGTAGACTGTTACGGGAAGCTAAATCAAGAACGCCGTGTCTTCAGTGCATAGCGCCAGAAGAAAGCATGATCAAGAAAGGAACCCATCGTAGCCCATGCATGATCAGCCGCGACTGATCGAGACCGAGTCCAATTATCAGTGCATCAAGCCTAAGGCAAATTTGCTTTGGCCGAAAGTTCGTTCGCAGCCCCTCCTCATTTGCTGATAGCTGTATTTCCAGAAAGAAAAATACGGAGGGCCCCAACATGCCTAATGAAGTAGGCAGTGCTTCGAGGGACCTATTTGCTACCAGCACTCTTGTATGTATGTATGGTAATTTGAATGGTCAGTCTGCGTAAACATTGCTGGGGCTGTCGTCGCCCAGCTGCCAGTGTATATAATAGCTGGCTGTATGCATCGGTTCATATCGAGACGGACGCGCCCGCGTATGTTGCATGTTTAGCTTCCTACGAGTTTGCCAATTTGCGCGTCCAATTACGAACCATAGAGAGCAGTCAGCCACAATTAGGGGCAGCTTGAGAAATGGCTTCTTCCGGACTTCCTCATCCGCATGATAATGAATCTTGTTCCGAGTTGAGAGCCTAATCTTCCGATATGATATCCACGATGTAAACCCCCCTCCTCTCCCCCCTGTGCTCTCTGACGTAGAGGCTGTTTGGAGGCATGCGCTGGCTGTGCTTGCAGCAGCTCGCACACCTGGACGAAAGGGTATCGCTCACCGCTTATCCGAGAGAAATCACAGTGAAGAGGACTTTCCGCTACTTGTCTTGATTTCAGGTTCGTTTTACAGCTTCGTGCGATTTATTTGGTGCGCAGCGCGCCTGTTGTGCTGATTATCGCTGATTACGGGTTGCTGACGCTGTTATCTATAAATACCTTGAGACATGTGGAATGCATAGGCGCTGTGACATGTCGAAAATGGGCAGTCGCGAACCTCCGAGGCGTAGGGTCGTACACAAATAGGTGCTGCACGAAATATCGAGCTGGAAACGTCCTGCTTGTTCACTGGCATACCGTGCACCTTTAGGTGTAGCATACTTCTCGACTAACCAACCAAGTAGTGCGTATAACGAACAAAAAACAAACAAACAAACAAACAAACAAACAAACAGGTTTTTGTATTCATACTTTAGTTCCCAGCTATAATTTATTTCCGTACTCAAGTATTCAGAACAAACACGATGTTTGTGTGCATTGTCAAACTCGCGGTCTATAGAGGCCCGTGTGCTTTACTGTGCGATGTCAATGCACGTTAAGAACACCAGATGGTCGAAATTTCCGCAGCCCTCCACTAAGGCGTGCCTGATAATCACAGCATGGGTTTTTTTGTGCGTGAAACCCCGGGTATTATTAAGGTATTTTTATTAACACCGTCCCCATCGCTCGTTGGTCCTCAAGGCAGTGAAGGTAACTTTTTTGCCTCAGGACATTGGGCACTCCTGAGTGGTGGTGGATTCCCGCGCGCGTGTGCGAATTCACACGTTTTCTATCTCGTGATCGGCGAAGGACAGGTAATCAGGCACGTAGGCAAGCCCCCTACCCCGAAATTCGTCCAGCGTTCTATATTCCCGGGAAACTTTTTTTTTCTTTTTGCCATGGAAAGACTTTCTTTTGAGCAATTAGGCCTTGAGACCCCCTACCCCCCCCCCCCCCCCGTCCCCCTCCGAAAAAAGAATACCGGCTACGTGCCTGCAGGTAACTGATGGTTAGTTAGAGCGACGGAGTGGATACCAAGAGATGGGAAACACATCCGAGAACGGCACAGCTTTAGATGGAGTGACGGAATCAGGAAGTATGCAGGCATGAAATAGAACCGGCTTACACAAGATAGGGTAATTCGGAGATCACTTGGAGAAAGAAGCCTTGGCCCTGCAGTGAGCATAAACGAGGCTGAAAAAAATTCACATGGTCCCTTATGCATCTGTATGACGACCCGAAGGCGAAATCCATCTTCGTCTTTTTCTTAGTCGATTGTATTTACTCCACCCCCCCCCCCCCCCCCCACCCAACCCTAAAGCTTTCTGCACCCATCGTGGTTCTACGCGGCCTCCGGGATCGAATGCCCTGGCATCTTTCTGCGCATCACGTGGTTTTGCAGTGCCCCCGGGATCGGTCCAGCTTTGACAAAGTTACGATGTCACGTGATGACTTCATCATGTGACGCCACAGTAACGTCACGATGACGTCACAAATTGTGGTAATCGGCGACGTCATGGCGACTGCATAGGGTAAAAAGTCACACGATTTTTAGCATCACTCGTGTTGGTGCCGTCGACGCTGCTAATGCCGACTGTCATTTTCGCGTTGGAGGAGGCATCTCAAGTTTTCGCCCTAATAATGATGATGATGATGATGATTGTTATTATTTTTTACATCAATCACTGACCTGTTGCAAGCGTGCCCCGTATGCAACTGTTGGAATTGCATTCCTGTCGGCGGTAAACTAATTGCTTGCCGACTTCCTTGGTCCGTGCTCAAGAAAGCAGATCAGCGAATGAAATCAAACATGGCCGGTGACCCACTTCATGAGAGGCGCTGTGGGGAGTGCCGGAGGGTTCATCCACGCGCCTCACGGCATTATTATTCCGCTCACAAACTCCTTCGGTTACCATATTGTAGTGATGTTTGCGTACGAAGAAATGACGTGGGACTGATAAATGCCCTGCCGGAATTTGTAAATATCGGGTCTGACAGCCAGGAAAAATGTTCTTGCGGAAGGTGTGGGTCGAATGATTAATCTGCACACAAGTGGAAGCATGCTGGCTTGGAAGGGAATCAACGGCCGTTTGCATTCATCTGGCAAAAGGAATTATAAGGCTCATCGCCACGAACAGCGCCTCGTTGCCACGTATACGGCTTTCTAAAAAAAAAAAAATAACACTGTTCCCCATGCATTTGCCTAAGACTACTCGAAGGGAAAGCCATCTTCTTTTTCTTCTGAGTCGATATCATTGATAACCCCCTTCCTCCCTCCCCGAAAACTTTATGCACCTAACGTGCTTCCGCATTGCCTCCGGGATCGGAGCCGTTGGAAAGCTGTCTGCGCATCAGGCGGTTTTGTAGCGCCTCCGGGGAAACAAAAACAAGTCGTTACCTCCCAAAAATGAAAAAAAAAGCAAAGAAAAAGCTCCACTAACGTGAAACCTGGGGAGGTGCGAAGCATCGGTGTTTCCCATAGGGGCAGGTCAATAGCATTTAGGGAGCCTTCATGTGCGCGCCTCCGTGCCTCAGACGGAGGCACGGAGGCGCACACATGAAGGCTCCCTAATAGCATTGAGAGCACAGCGTCCTCTCATTGCTACAGACAGCGTCGCAGACAGCCTCCATCGCAGAAACAAAGCTTTTCCTGAGCCAACGCGCCGTCTTAATTGCCGCTTGCTTTAACGTGACGGGCGACGACAGAAGACGCCGACAGCCCAAGCGCTTAAGGTGCTGCGCACCTAACGAGCATGTAGCCAGCGCCTCCTGGGCGTTGATATAGCAAACTGAAACAAATAAAGAAAATAGCGTGGCCACGGACAGCTCGCTTGCAGGAGTTCGCAGTGCAATATAACGTTCACACGCACAGATTTCTAAGTTCTGCCCACAGTATATTGTTTAACACATCACTTCGTATATGACAACGCATGGCTGTTCATCACAAGCACTTATCTAGGCCATTGTCCACTAAAGCATCTTTTAGGAAAATGTTCGCCTTTTGCTGAAGATGCTTTTCCGGTCACGGTCCATGTAGTTTTTGTAATGTGAGAGGGCGTCTGCCGTCGTGCGTCATCGTATACATGCTACCGCACCAACCGGCGCAATTTTACACATCGCTGACGGCATAGAAGTCGACACGGAAGGAGAATCGATTTGGCAATGCGGCATCGAAGCGGATGGATTCGTGCCGAGTTGCAAGGGCGTGAGCGGGAGCATGGCGGGACGTTCGTTATAAATCTTATCTAAGCGAAGAAGCTCCAACTTTACATACGAGCTGCGCTTCAGTGTACGGGTGCTTTCTTGCAGTTGTGGGAGCTATAGAGAAGCGCTTGACGCTGTTGCTAAGTGCCTCACGACCGGGTGGTCGCGTCGCCTTCCGCTTTTGTAATGGATTTCTTTCTATTTTCGTGCCGCCGTGCCATGGGCTATAGGTCTTTCTGACACCTGTGTACACGTGTAGACAGGTAAGAAGTCCTACGCAGGGCGTTCCCCGCCTTGCCACGGAATGTGTGACGAAACCACTGGAAAAGCTATCGGATGATCCGCCCATCCCATCTGCTGTCCTCGCTTCCAACGATGATAGCCCGTTAATTGTTTTCAGGGTGCGCCTGTTCGGTAGTCATTTGAGCGGATTAGCGTCTTGTAAGCGTCGTGGAACTTGCATTAAATATCATTCGCGACTGACAGGTTGCTGTGAGATCGATACCTTATATTTAACGTCGATCGTGGTGGGATTGTACAGTCTTGACGGACTGAAACGTTACATCAATATCTTTAGCATAACGACTACTGTCAGCGATTGCTCGAGATAACCACGTCATATTCTTACGAATCTGTCCGCTAAAGATAATGTTGGCTCTGATTTAAGTGTTCGAATCGACATTACGCCTATACGACACAAACTGAAGGCGCTGGAAACGAAAGTGTGTGCATTACTTAGCTCTAAATTTTCGCGTTTCATTCTGTGAGTATACTGCATTACTTTGTCTGTCTATCGGCGTGCCTATACCGTCGTTGTCATCTCGTGTGGCGTATTAGACGTGTCATCACACAGCCGTCTCTGATTTCGAGTAAAGAACGTCCCTGTTGGTTCATGTTTCCTGCTGGGCCTGGACTCAGCATGCCTATGAAAACTAATCAGCTTCCGTTCTATAGATTATGTTCGAAGTATACATGGCGTAATCATGTAAAATAATTGTATAAATTTTACACCCCAAAATCACGTTATTATTACGAGGGACGCTGTAGTGAAGGGCTCCGGAAATTTCGCTAACCTGTGGTGTTCTTTAACGTGCACCTTAATCTAAGTACACGGGCCTCAAGCATTTAGCCTCCATCGAAATGCGGCCCCTGCAGCGAGGATTCGATCCCGCGACGTTCGGTCAGCAGTTGAGGTACACCCTTTTAGGTGGAAAGTGAATGAGTATTGGTAATTTTGGCAATTGTCCATTAGCTTGCATGAGTAATGTACATCGAAGGATGTTAACTACGTTAACTGCTGTTTTCGTTTAGCCCCCCCCCCCTTTATCTCTCTCTCTCTCTCTCTCTCTTTTTTTTTACATTCGATGATTCGGATCTTTACGATACTGTGTGCGCAAGCAGCGATTTCGTCACCCACTTGATCATGAAGATCGCGGTGGCGACATCTGTAGACGCCGCTACGCTATAAGCAAAGTAATTGCGCCGTTATTCGCACTCTGAAAGAAGGTAAACGCATCGATACGCTTACGGTACTCAAGTAATGCAGCCAACAACACTAAGAAACAGGGCACCTAGCTGCTCCTCGCTTATGCGTATATCGGTGTTCTTTTATACTACGTAAAGCAGTGGAAACTAGCCAAACGGCGAAATGCATTCTGGTGCGGCCGCAGCATCAGTGGATTACGTGAGAATATCGGCTACGAGCGCGGGGTAAAAGCGATTCGTTTCCAATTATAGGCGGCGCCATCGCGCTTTCTATTCGGGAGCCGTATGTAAATTCGAAGGCCATTTTGGGTGCTGAGTATATATATATGTATACCCGTGTTCTGATCATCATTTACCATTTATTATGACAACAACGACGCGTTCTCATGAGTCGAGGAATCGCACTGCTTTTGGAACGCTGACGGCGATGCCCCGAGGTATTATCGCTCTGATTGATAGCGTTTGTTTCTGGTTTCCTTAGTTTTTCTTTATCGAACGTATTCCCGAGATCACCTCATGTTCGCTGCGTTAAAGGCGTGATTTGCCAGATGGCAGCGAGTCTTGCCAAGACTGCCTGCGGCACCCGGCTGTGGATCCCGTCGCTGTATAGAACAGCCGTTGTCCTCGATGCACCTGAATGCTGTATATGCACTTTTTTTTTGTACGCGTATTTGAATTCTTTTAAACGTTTAAATCAGAGAACGCGGTGGTTCTCGTGGTTGTCGCGAACGATTTCGGGCGCGACAAGCACGGTTTTGAAGTCGAGGGAATTATAATGTAGAGTTTGCAATTCGGTTGCTATAGGGCTTGCGTTGCTTATGGTTAGCGTATGACGCATCCGCATGCAGTGGCGGGAAAGGTCCGGTTTTGCCGAGGCGATCCGTTGACCTCTTGTGGCAGTTGCGACGGCAACCTTTCGCTTGCGCGTTGCCCGCGAGTTCGCGGAGTGAAACGTCAAAGCGTCACTGTATACCTTTTGCTGTTAGCGGCGGGGCTGACAATGCGGTGACCCGCTACCCCTTCACCCCGACAGTGGAAGCAAATGTGCGGTGTCATCGAGTGAGAGGGGTTCGTGTTTGCCTGTGCGACCGGACACCACGTTAGTTCATTTAATCAATGCGCGAACGTTTTCTCCGCCCGCCTACTCGCGTCGTAGTTCTTCGCTCACACGACCGCCGCGACGCTTCGTCTTCCTTCGGCTTCGGCGTTGACTTTCACGGACACAATCCACGACGCCCATTTCACAGATGGAGCATGTACGCTTGCGCGTAAAAATTGCCGCTTGGAAGTTAAGTGGCACGACAAGAATGTCCACCAGGGCCATAAGTGCCACAGTGCCATATGCCTCAGGCCTGGCCGACCACCCTACCTCGACCGCTGGATCCGTGGACCTTATCACCGATCATTATTCGACATTGTACACGAAGCAAATTTACATGTGTATTCTTTGTTTCTCGCTCTCTTCTTCTTCTAGGTGCATTTATACCATGAGGTAGATAGATTGATCGTCTGCACTCCCTCCCACCGCATAACATCCGCGCGATCCCGAGGAATGTGCGCGCCCCGAAGGGTTAATTCCTCATTCGTATTCGGTTTCTGTCTGTCTGTTCATGTGACTGCGTAACACATGCATACGCGTCTGTGTGTTCGTGCGTTCGCACTCTCTTCTTGCGAGAGAGGCAAGGGTTTTAGCGGCGGCTAATTGTTTCTTCAGCGACTCTCGCCAACCGTATAGCTCGAGCCAATGAGGGGGTTGCCCCACATAATCGCCCTCGGAACGCGCTCGGAAGCCAACGAGATTTGTAGTCGGGTATGCTCCGTTCGGACCCTGTTGCTCAGATACGGGGAGGCCGCGAGCGCAGAGCGATTTTCGCGGTTCTTCGGGTCTATAGCTTTCCCACTTCGTTATATGGGCGCGTGCCTAAAGCCACTCCGGCGCCCATTCAAGGGCGTACGATGTCTCGGTATGAGCGGGATCAACTATGCGATATTCGAGGAAACTGTCACGTTGTGCTTCAGGCGACGCTCTGCACCCCACCCCTCCCCACGCGCAGTGCGCGCAGATATGTCGGTAACAGTTAGCTAGTCGGTAATCGATCGACAATTGCCGTAGGTATGTGATATCAAGCTTCATTCGCCAGTAGCTCTCGGATAGCTCTCCAGTCGGAGAAAGCACCAGTTTGTGCTCAGTATTTAGAAACTGAGGGTCGAGTACATGGAGGTAGGCAGGATTTTATCTCGGGGATTGCAAATCCATGTTACATCGTGGTGGGGGAGTGGGGAGAGCGCTGGTGAGTTTTTTTTTTTCGGGGGGGGGGGGGGGGGGGGGGCAAGTGCACTTTTTGCATCCCCCCCCCCCCCTGCCGACATTCCATGGTCGAGTATGGTGCTTAGGCGACGAAAGCCTTCGATACCTCTTCGAACGCGAGAAGTGACCGTCGGCGGCGTCAACGCGAGTGACGCAAAAAAATCATAATTATGTAATAACGTCATCATACGACGCCATCATGACGTCACATGTAACCACAATTTGTGACGTCATCATGATGTTACCTAACGTGACGTGATGGGCATCGCGGATTAACTCGCTTCTTGTGCTGCGTTCCGCTTTGTTTTCATTTTCTTCAATAATTAAGCGCCTTCTATATTGCCGGATAACTTTTTTTTTTCTTTTTGCCATGGAGAGGCTTTCTTTCGAACAATTAGGCCTTGCCCCCTCCCCTTCCCCCGAAAAAAAATTCTGGCTACCTGCCTGGCATCAGCGCTCCTTTTCCAAAATGGTACCACGTTTAAGGTGCGCTTACTCTCTGGTTGCTACACCTCACGAACCATCTTCATGGCCTTGTGTATGTCACACGCACGAGGCCCAGGTCACGGGATATAAATAATGTTCCGCACACGGACTATTTAACTTATCCTCGTCACAGATCGAGTGACTTCGAGTTTCCTTTGTGCGACGTGGGTAACAATTGGGAGTGCCCGACATTCCCGTTCGGAGTGAATAGGCGTTCGTAAAAGCAGCAGCTATTGGTATAGAGCACAAATGTAATGTATTGAAGTGTAGTCATTTGTCGGATTGTGACGAGTGCCGTATCAACTACCCGGCGTCCTTGCTCTTACCACCTTCCGCGCCACATTGAGACGTGGGTTCATGGCGTTTAAATGTGCCCATCGCTACTAGACGTAACCGAACTCGTTGCTCTAACACCGAAGGCCCCAGTGAATCTGCGATCTTCGACGGGACATATAAGCCGCAATAACTAACACAGTCCCTTATACATTTGCCTAGGACGACTCGAAGGCGATAGCCATCTTCTTTTTCTTCTCGGTAGATTGTATTGATCGACCCCCCCCCCCCCCCCCCAACCCCAAACGATTCGGCACCCAACGTGGTTTTGCACTTCCTCCGAGATCGGAGGCAGTGCAAGTTTTTTGCACCTGACGTGCTTTTGCAGTGTATCCAGGATCGGCCCACCTTTGACCAAGCGACGATGTCACATGATGATGTCAACATCTTTTGGCAACCTTGATATACGTGATGTCAAGGTTGCTAGACGTGATGGTTGCGCAACCCTGACATCACATCATGTCGTGTGACATTATCACGTGACGTCACAATATGTGGCGTCAGGTACGTCGTGAAGACGTAACAACTTTTGGCAACTTTCGGCATGACGTCGTGTGGTGATGTCATAACGCGGCTTTTTTTTTTTTTTTCCATCGCTCGTGTTGACACCGACGATCGCTTCTCGCGTTTGATGAGGCATCTAAGGCTTTCGCTTTAAAATAAATAACATGTGTTCCGTATATATACCTATTCTTTTCTAGCCAACAGGAACAACGCCATCCGGACGACGACGATGCCACAATGCTTAATACCGCATTAAGGGGCTGGCCACACTCGCGTCGTTTCCGCCCGGGGTGAGGAGGGTGGAGAGGTGGAAAAGGAGAGATCTGTGTATAGCGTGATTCAGGCCGATTAGTATCGCGTGATTCGGCGCGAAATTAAGCGGGCGTCCTTTGCGCAGAGGAAAGCGCGCGACCACACCGCCGACCCTAGGCCGCATGGACACCTATGTCGCCGTTTCCTTACTTTTTTTTTATATATATACAAGATGTTCTGCGGTCGGAAAGCTTTTCATCTTCTCGTTCGCCGCTTAATCCATCTTTCGTATTTTCCTTCGACATCGCGTGCCCGCGAAGAAGCTCCGCACGGCACGAGCCTAGCATGCGACCCGCTAATACGTGATACGTCCGTCTTTTTCTTTCTTTACTTGTTTCTTCGTAGATATGCGCTTTAGTTCCCTACATTCCCCGCTGAAGAAGCGTCCGGATCACGCGAGGAATAGCCAGTGCGGCGATGGGCACTGATTGGCCCTTCCGCATGGTAAAAAAGAAAGAAAGAAAGAAAGAAGGAAAGAAAGAAAGAAAGAAAGGCACAATGGGTGACGATGACTTCTCTCCGTTTCGATCTTTATACCGCTCTCATCCTCCTAATTTCTGAATCTTCATTTTCATGTCTTCTTTTCGCTTGCTTTTTACTTTTGGTCCGTAATGATGGGCATCTCAGTGCGCCTGCGCTTACGAAAGCCCCGAAACAGCGCACTCTTTTCTAATTGCCTCCATTATTTTTAATTTTTTTTTTTACTCCGAGAGCTTGTCCATGGCTCGTCGCGTGATAGTAGGCAGTCTCTCTTGTTTATGCTAAACGAAGAGAAGAGACGACCGATACGATGGTCGAATCAGAGAGTGCCCCGATGCCTGTCGCGAATCGTTCGTCGATCGCTTTCTTTCCTTTTTTTTTTTTTGTTTCTTCGTGATTTTGCGTCGATTGCCGTCGTCGTCAATGCTGTCGCGGAAGTCAACCGGAGGTGATGTCGTCACGCATGTGTTTACACGCATGCACCGCGCAAAACTGTGGTGGCGGGCTATCGTTTTTTTTTTTGTTGTTGTTGTTGTTTGTGCTGGCCTTTGCGTGCACGGATCTGTTCGCCCTTCAACTCGGTCGCGTGTGTTTCCACTCCCGCGTTTGTTCAGGTCGGTATTTGACCCCCTCCCTCCCTCCCGCCTCC
This sequence comes from Rhipicephalus sanguineus, assembly GCF_013339695.2. Lineage (NCBI taxonomy): Eukaryota > Metazoa > Arthropoda > Arachnida > Ixodida > Ixodidae > Rhipicephalus > Rhipicephalus sanguineus. The sequence continues at coordinate 24,409,457 of NC_051184.2, forward strand.
CCCCCTCCCCCCTCCGCTCTCGCTCGCTCAACGGTTGTCGTCTAATTAGCGCGTCGCGTGCGCTGCAAACCGCGCGACCGTCGACATTGCTGGGCGTGTTCGCGGTCGTTTCTTATTTGCGCGACCCCCTTGGCTTTTGCCTCGCTTTACCAGCCGCGACCGCTCAGTAGCCGCCGCGGCTTCGTCTAATTACCGCCCAATAAGTTGTTTTGGCGTTGTTCGTTTCTGCCGTTTCCATCACTCCTTGTGTCGCGACTGTCGTCTCTTTCCGTCGCGTGCTCGCAAAGTGTCTAATCGCTTGCGTGGGTCTTGCGTTGGAGACGTTGTTTGAAGGAAAGAGTCCTTTCCCGTGACCAGTAGGACTGATAATGAGTGGCGTGCTTTCGGTTTGGTCGCTTCTCATTAGTCACAGTGGCGCCAGGAGTTTCGGTTGCGGTTAGATTCGCGGTCGTCGCCGTCGCGTCGCGGTCGCGCAGTTTGGTGCCAGTGCGAACGGGACGTTGCGACGACCTTCGGTATAGTAATACGTACGTGGCTGCACCGTGGGGCGAGGAGGTTCTTCTGCGGAGCGCCGCCCTCGGGCTGTTTACTTACACTCTAGGGGTCGCTGGTACAGGCGACAGAATAACGTCGCCGCACGCTATTCTGCCCTGCGCATATGTATGCAGTGCTGCTGACTGTTAAGCAGAACGCTTTGCGGGGATGCTTGCACGCACTTTAGCGGCAGATTCCTGCTGAAGTTATGCCGTTGTACTGCGCTTAATTGAGACTGGATGGATGGATGGATGCTATAAGCACCCTCTTTGTAATGTGGCGGTGACCTGTGCGCCACTAAGCTCGAAAAAAAAAAATCATTTTCCTTTTTTTAGTCAGCCTAGTGCCTTGTCTACTTCATTTAAATTGACCTTCCTTCGAAAAAAAATATATAAATTCACAGCCTATTTCTCTGCCCCTTACGGCTGAATGACCTTATTTCTTCCATCATTTCTTTTTGCGCTTTCTCCGTTCCTTTCCGCCACCAGTCCTCTAACCGTCTCCTACTTACTTCTATCGCGGACGTGTTTACTATTCCATTGTTGTCCTTAAAACACAAGGCTTCCCGTAGGCTAGTGCCCAAACATACACCCAAGTGGATATCTCCACATTCGATTGGGACATGCTCCCTCGTTTCCTTAGCTTCCCTGCAGTAAGTGGGAAAGCTCTGCAAAATAGTGAGCGCCTCCTAGGGTACACTCTACAACATCTGTAAGTTGGCTTTCCTGCTAGAATGTTTTACACACGGAACCTCTCGTTTCCAGACTGTTTTTCTCGCCGCTATAAGCGCGTTCATCCCTCCACACTGCTGCCTAAATGCCTCGCCGCATTGTGACCTCCCTGGTGTGCAGAGAGAAAGGGAGAAGCGAAAGAAAGGAAAGTCAGAGGAGTGTTGAATGGAAAAGAAAGTTTGTGCTGCTAGTGTATGGTCGAGGCTGTTCGTTTGGAAGACAAACTTGCTCGCGCATGCGTAGTAACTATTTTGCAAAGTATCAGTAACTATTTTGCAAAGTGCTGCATAAGATGAGCGATTGTACGGTTCCTCGAGTCTAGCATCCGCACGTTCTCTACATTCATTACGCAGTATTTGCTCTTCAACGGGGCATCACTCGGGCTATGCGAAGAGTGACGAGAAAATTGATAGGTTGATGTCGCTGAAACTCGTGTTTCTTTTGATTGTACCTCCTCGATCACAGTTGAAGAGAAAGCCCCAAATATGTTTCTAAAGTAGATATAGGCCATGTACAGTACAATAGTGTTCGGTGAAATAAAATGTTTAGTCGTAAGGCTAGTTGCTGCAGATTTGATAGGTGTGCTTAACTCCGCGCATAACGAATATCTGTGGCTTGGAAACGAGCTGGCTGGTCCTGTCAAGTTGCTTCCGAATGAGTGTAGATTACAAAAAGTTTCCCAGTGGTAATAACGAAGAAGTCAGTGGAATATAAAATGGGTAAGGTAATGCACTTTGCATAGATTTAACTTCGTTGGGACAGGATTGTCCTGTCCAAACATTTCTTCCGTAAAATGTTTTGCGATATAACGACTATGTCGCAAGAAATGCATCGATTCGAGGAAGACGCTTGTTTGGGCCTAGTTTCCGCGTCGTCTGAACGTGCTGACTTCTCGCTAGTGTCCTTAGCACGCATTGTAGCATTGGGATCTTGTTTTAACGGCGGTCAGAATAACATTTTCGGAGGAACAGTACGCTTTCGTGTATAGTATAGCTGGTCAGTGACAAAGCAAACGGGTTATCAAGGGTGCTGAGGTAGCACATGTAACACCTAAACCTCACTTAAAACCTCACAGCTTATTATCTCGCCTTGCGCATCGCCTCCGTTGATAGTGGATAAACTTAGACACGGGCAAAACGCTCCGTCCAAACAGTCCCTGAGGACATCACAGCGTAGACCGCTTCCGGTCCTCGTCTCGTCTTCGGGCGGAGAGTCGTGCTGGGAAAAGAAAGAACGAAGGGTCAACGATTCTACGTCGTAATCGCCCCAGTAACTGGACCACGATTCCGAAGGACGTTACTGAGTGAGGCGCGGCGCGTTACGTCAGACGCACCGAGAGAGGAGCGCTTGGTAGCCGGCTATTCAAGATGGCGCACGTGACGAGGAGGAAGAGGAGGCCGTTCATGTAGAGAAGACGATGCTCCGAATCGAAACGATGACTCGGACGGAGAGGGGTCGCGCGCGCCATCCGGGAACAATGCGCATCCAGGCGCGGAGACGCTAACGACGTTTCGTCGCACGGGGGCGTGGCTGCGCCTCTTTCCGGCGTCGTGCTCGGCCGTTTAGGCTTAGCGCGGTGGGCGTAACTGCCGCGAAAACAAAAGGGACAGTGCGAACGGCGATTCGGCGGTGCTGTCGCGAACCCTCGAGGGCCGCCTCGCGCTTACCGGAAGGAAGTGTAACCCAGCTTGCGCGGTGCTAATGGCGTCCTCTTCGCTTTGTCCGGAGGCGCGTGCGCTAAACGGGGGGCACGTGGCACCTTTTCCCGTTCCCGAGTAAGGACGAAAGACGATGTAAAAAGTGCACGCAGCGTCCTGAGAGTAAAACGGCATAGGATCGTACGCAGCACAGAAGGTGTTGGAGGTGCATATCGGTCATAACGCCACCCATGTTCTGCATTCACGAGCAGCCTGAAGTGCTACTTGAAAGTGCTATTTCTGAAGTGCTACTTTTAAAGCTTCATCCTTCCAAAGCACTCGGAATTCGGTTTTCGCACTCTGTGTTTGTAGTTATAAGCTACTGGGTGTGTGTTCTCATTTGTCATAACAACAAATCAATAGTTCATGCATGAGTTGATGCTTGAAGCGAAGAGAACCCGTTGAATTGGAAACGTTTTAAACCAGGGGATTGTAGGCTTCGTCAGGGCCCCAGCAAAAACAAGTGCCCCTGTCGAAACGTTGACTCCAGCGGCATTCCCTTTCGCCGAATTCGTATTTCATTGACAGGTCTGTGTTTTGCCGCCGCTGCACGTCCGCTGGGCGATGTGCGGGAAAAATGGGAGCTTGCTATTGTAAGCCTATTCATCAGGAGGAGCATTGCACGGCTTCGCGATGAATGTCAGGGGCGGCTCAATCGCAGCAGTTTGTCTCCACGCAAACAAAGGTATGACGCGACGACCGGGGATCCGAAGAGCCCCGTTTCGAATGTGGTGGGAGCCTTCTCCGGCCGCGACGCATACGCAGTCGCGTACGGGACACATACTCGTTGTTGTCAGTCAGCGCTTGGTCCTGTCCCTTCCTTCTTTGTTCCGTTGTAGCGCCGTTTACCCGTAGTTCACGCAGCCGCAGCTGGGGGATGCTTGCCGTGGTATCGTCGTTACGCCGAACCGATGGCGCAAGCTTGCACGCTCCGATTGTTCCGTGATGCGGGTCCGCTCCGAGACCCTCTATTCGATTAGCGGTTGCGTAAACGCGGTAGCTCGTGTGGTCAAAACATGTACGAACGCAAGCGGACGGCTTCCCTTGCTTCGTACGTCGTTGCAATAGAAGATGTTACTCTGCTCATATGCGCGCGCATAAGGGGGGGGGGGGGGATGCTCGGAGCCCCCCTCCCCCTCAAGTTAGCATTAAGGGGGGTGCCAGGTCTGCTTATGAAGCAGACTTCCCAGTTGGACTTGTTTGGGGATTCTTTAATGTACATGGTTATGGCGGCACAGTTTATTTACCGTAACGGCGGCCAAGGGCTTCTTATGTTGCATTCAAAGAACTGTTTATTTTCCACACTAAAACCCGAAAGCGAGGAACCAAAGGCAGGTTGTAGTGAGAACCACGTCATCGCTTCATATTATTTTTGCATCCATTGCGAAGCTTGTTTTCGCTAGGATTTCGGAGTCGACCATAAGGGGGGGGGGTGGAGGGTGGTAAGGGGGGCTAGACAGTGTGAAACTCCCCCCCTTCCGCCCCCTAATGGACAACCGTGTGAACGCCTGTAAATCCACGGAAACGTTGTTGGCATATAAGCAACAAGTAGCGTTCCTCTCATTAGTCTGCAATGCAGTGATACAAACGCGATAGGACTGCGGCGCCCTACGGCGGTGAACCGAGCCCAGGTAACCTGGCTCACATGGAGCTTAGTACGCATGCGCACTGTGGTTGCTAAAGCGGTATTCACACGAGGCAGAAATCGGCGGGGGACACGGGGGATTGCGGATCACGTGAAAACGTCGTCACGGATTAGTGAGTGGGCGCGACCCCCCCCCCTCCCCGCGACTCCTCGGAGGAGACGGGGACCTTATCCCCGACAGGACGAACGATCCCCCGGTGGTGGGGGATACGGCGGAATTTCGGGATCTTGTTTGGCCACATTGTTGCACTTGCTCCTGCAGAGAGCGGCAGTGGGTGTCCAGTCTGCAGCTGCATGGTCGTCTGCAGCTCGTCGTCAGCAGCTCGTCAAACGGGTGGTGCAAGCCACCAGAGTAGTCTAGTAACACTGGTCTCCCCCTCCGTTCGCCTCGTCCGTGTGAGTGGGGGGCATTTGTGGAGACTTCTGCTCGCGAGCTGACGTCACTAGGCTCCGCCTTCATCCCCCGACGATTTGTCCCCCGTCTGAATACCCCTTAAGAGAAAAGTAATCATTACTTTGATGATGACGATGATGATCGTTTTCATCGTCCTATCTACACGCAAGTGTGGAAGCTCTGGCAATTTCTTTCCGGCGAAGGTGAAGCCAGCATTTGCCCCTACTTTACCCCCAGAAACACCTTGTTTCGAGAGATTCAGAAACCAAGAATGTTGCCCGCCGAGAGCTTAAGCGATGCGACTGACTGAAGAAAAAGAAGACAAAGAAGATGTCTCTCACCTTCGAGTCGTCTTAGGTGAATGCGAAAGTGAATTAATTCTTTAAGCAAGGCACCGTCTGATTCATGGCCTATCCCCCGAAGTGGGTTGCACCAAGTGTCTAAAGGGGTATTCAGACGGGGGAGAAATGCTCGGGGGATAAAGGCGGAGCCTAGTGACGTCGGCTCGTGAGGAGAAGTCTCCACAAATGCCCCCCACTCACACGGACGAAGCGAACGGAGGGGGAGACCAGTGTTACTAGACTACTCTGGTGGCCTGCACCACCCGTTTGACGAGCTGCTGACGACGAGCTGCAGACTGTACATCCACTGCCGCTCTCTGCAGGAGAAAGAGCAACAATGTGGTCAAACAAGAGCCCGAAATTTCGCTATATCCCCCACCGCCGGGGCATCGTTTGTCCTTTCGGGGAAAGGTCCCCGTCCTCACCGAGGAGGCGAGGGGGGGGGGTTCACGCCCCCTCGCTAATGCGTGACGTCGCGGTCACGTGATCCGCAATCCCCCCCGTCTCCCCCGAGCATTTCTCTCCCGCCTGAATACCCCTTAAGGAACAACAACAACATCATCAACAACAACAATATAGGACACTGACTTTTTTTCTGCAGATTTGTCTGCCCCGCCTTACAGCAGTCAACTGAATGTGAGCAGCCACTTACCGCCCGCTCGACGTGGGACATTGTATGCGCTATTTGCCGACTAAATCTCGCAACGTTTGCCCGGGCTCGTTCGACCTATTACTCATACGCGGAGTCGAAATTGGCAGCGAGAGAAACGATCGTCCAAACTCTTATCTGCGGCCGGTGATTGAAGTGGACGTTTCGCAAGCAATGGCGCTGTTGCGAACACGAAAAATTGCCGCGTTCAACGGGCGTGCACGCAGAACCCTGCGTTTCGCCATCAGTGTCCGAGTCTGTACGGAACTTGTATATATATAAGCGAGAGCTCTTGCTTGCATACGTTGAGTCGTTCCGACAGGGGGCGCGCCGATCCACAAAGGCCGTAAACACTCGGGTAGTCAGCAGGTAAGAAGAAGGATAACTACGAAACACGGTGAGTTTCGACCCCGTCACATCGAGTGATGAATGGTGCGGCTGTACAGGAGGTGAGGCAGCGAAACCCGGGATGGCCCTCCGTACTGGACTGGACGAACGAAGAGGTCGCAGTCTGGCCTTCCACGTACGCCTGTTGCGGACAGAAGCTTTGCATATCCAAGTACCCGGGTTGGCTGGTTGGTTGGCCGAGTGATTTTCGCGGTGCAACTAGATGAGGAGCGCCTGCCCTTTGAGCGTAATTAGCCGAGTTCCATGAGAGATGGCAAGCTCAGCCGAGTCGCTCGGGTACGAAGGGTGTGTGCAGGACGGGGGGGGGGGGGGGCTTTTTCGCGCTATGTGATTGATTATACCCGTCTTGTGTACGGTCCACCGAGCCCATCGTGAACTCGGTTTTGAGAAACTCCGGTAAAGAAAGGTGACCGGGCGCTGTTCACGGCGCCTAAATGAAAGGGTTGAAAGGGTAGAAAAATGACTTAATTTTTCAGGACGCATGGCACATCCGCGTAGCGTTCCGTTGCTTGCGCAAAAAAAAAAGAAAAAACGCTTGGTGGTACACTTTAAGGGGAAAAAGAGAGTCTTCTGACTCCTTTTTGTAAGTCCTGACTTGCCACGTGTATATATATCGGGGTGTCGTGTAACCCGCAAGAGAGTTAACCCTTCTGTTTAAAGACAGTCATATTGTGACGCAACGGTTAGCGCGACCTTTATTAGGCCCCGAAATCACGATGAAGCGACCACACCCGAGGCACAGATCACAATCAAGCCGAGTTCCCACTACAGATGAAGACGACGAACACCCATGATGATGACCATGTACGAGGAGGGTAGATGTGTCTAATGAATTCCCACACTGATGAATGAATTCCCACACTAATGAATTCCCACAAGACACGTGAGAACTTCGTCCAGACGTTGCAAGTGCTGATGGAATGTTGACGAGAAAATAACAATATCGTCCAAATAGCACAAGCAAGTTTTCCATTTCAGGCCTCGCAAAACGGTGTCAATCATGCGCTCGAATGTTGCTGGAGCATTGCAAAGGCCGAATGGCATGACGTTGAATTCGTAGAGGCCATCTGGTGTTGAAAACGCTGTCTTTTCTTTGTCGTCCTCGTGCATGGGTATCTGCCAATAGCCCGAACGCAGGTCTAGACTTGAGAAATACTCGGCACCCTGTAGCGAATCCAAGGCATCGTCTATGCGCGGCATGGGATAGACATCCTTGCGGGTGATGTTATTAAGGGCCCGGTAGTCTACGCAAAATCGCACCGAGCCGTGTTTTTTCCGTACTAAAACAACGGGAGATGACCAAGGACTCGCGGAGGGACGTATGATGTTCCGTTGCAACATATCGGCGACATTTTCTTCAATGACCTTCCGCTCGGATGAAGAGACGCGATATGGTCGACGGCGTACGATAGAAGTGCCATCCGTCTCGATCCGATGCGTGATAATGGACGTTTGTCCCAAAGAGGAGGAATGGGCATCAAACGATGTTGCATGCTTTTGTAGCAAGGCAAGCAACTCATCTGACTGCGATGATGTCAGGTCGGGACTGATAGTCGCAGCGAGAGCAGACGTGCCCGGGGAACGTTCAACAGAAGGAGGGTTAGAGGACGCCGGCACGAGCGGAACAACAGAGAGAGGCTGGGATTCCGTGACGCAAGCCATTGTGCCTTTAGGGATGAGAATTTTCTCGGACGTCTGGTTTGTAGCGTAGAGAAGTCCGCAGCCATCGTGGAACCGCACTATCCCTGAAGCAAAGGCTATCCCTCTAGCGAGACAGCGTGCAGATGGCAGGACAAGCACGTCCCCATAATCGATCACGTCAGAGGCGATGGTAACTATTCGTTGATGACCAGGTGGTATCTCGGTATCCTCCACAGCGAGCAAGCGAAGTGGCTTGTCATCCAGAGAAAGGGCATAGTCGGTTTCCGTCATGTGAAGAACACGTTCTCGACAGCAGATGGAAGCGTTTGCCGTAGACAGAAAATCCCACCCCAATATAAGCTGGTGGGCACACGAACTCAGCACGGCGAACTGTACATAATGGAGAAGTCCATCAATGAAAACACGAGCGGTGCACATGGCGGAAGGTCGAATGGCGTCCCCTTGAGCAGCGAACAATGTAGGTCCATCATAAGGGGTGGTGACTTTCCGGAGACGGGAACACAAAGAGCGATCAATAACCGATAAACAAGCACCAGTGTCTATCAAAGCGTCCACGTATAAACCTTCTACTAAAACAGATACCATATTATACGGACGCACTGGAGGAATTTCTGTCTTGTCGTTCAATGCAGCTTTTCCTCCAAAAGCTGCATAGGTTAGTTTTCCGGGCGATGGTCGGTGAACTGCGAAACAGGTCGCAGTGGTGACGTAAAGCGGCGAAGGGCGACGGTGAGCGGCGTCTAGTGGGGCGGTAAGTTGGTGCCGTCTCGGATGTTGCACTTGGGGATGGAGAGCGACGTGGCGGCGGAACGTAAGGACGGCGTTGAAACGTGGCCCCGGCGGCACCGTCATCTCGTTCGTAGGCGTCGAATCCACGGCGCTCGTCCTGCTGACGCTTACGACAAAAGCGTGCAATGTGGCCACGATACCCGCAGTAATAGCACACCGGACGAGGCGATCGCCATGTTGGGTGAAAGGGCTGGCTAGGTGCACTCGGTGTCATCGAAGCCAGGTGGACCGGCGTCGAGTGTGCAGACATCGATTGCACGACGCCTGGTGAACCAGCGACGACTTGTGCGTACGTTGGCTGGAGTCGAGGGGTCAGAGAGTCCACATACGCTGGAGCGGCCATGGACGTCAATTCCTCCTTGATCACGTCACGCAAAAGAGTGCTGGAGGCGTGAGGTGGACTCGGGGTCGCTGATAGGCCTAGAGATTGCAGCTCTTCCCGTATAATCGCGCGGATCATAGCACGCAACGAGGGATCGGCGGTGGCGGTGTTGTCAGGGCTATCCGGCGACAACCGCTGAGACTCGAGTTCCTCTAGGCGTTGGCATGTGGCAACAACGTCGGCGACTGTGGTCGGGTTCTGTATGGCCAACGCATTGAAGGCGGTAGTGCCGATGCCTTTCAATAGATGGCGAACCCTCTCCGATTCGGTCATGGAGGTGTTGAAACGGCGGCAAAGAGCAAGCACATCCTCAATGTATGAGGTGTAGGATTCGCCAAGTTGTTGCTTGCGAGTGTCCAAGGTCTTCTTTGCGAGGGCAGAACGAACTGCCGGAGTACCGAAAATTTGGCGAAGCTGTTGCTTGAAATGGGTCCAGTCCGTGAAATCAATTTCGTGATTGAAATACCACGTTTTCGCGACGTCTGTGAGGTAGAAAGATACACGGCGAAGCTTGGCCGGATCATCCCAGTTGTTTGTTGAACTCACTCGGTCGTAGTGGTCCAACCAATCTTCCACATCTTCACCTCGAAGTCCGGCGAACATGGGGGGGTCACGCTGGTGGCCACTGATAATCCAGGGTGGATAGGCCACGGTAGTCGGGGCCGTGGAGGTAGATGCAGGTGTGCCGGTTGGCTCGTCCTGAGGCATGTTACCGGACACCTGGTACAGACGGCGACCTGAGCGGAGCTCCAGGAGGTAGAGCAGGTTGGGAGAGGCAGGAAGATCGATGAGCAGCCTCCACCACTTGTGACGCAACGGTTATCGCGACCTTTATTAGGCCCCGAAGGCACGATGAAGCGACCACACCCGAGGCACAGATCACAATCAAGCCGAGTTCCCACTACAGATGAAGACGACGAACACCCATGATGATGACCATGTACGAGTAGGGTAGATGTGTCTAATGAATGCCCACAATATAAGTGGCAACTACTCTTCGGAAAGAGTAACGCATACTCTTTTTTTTTTCTCAGAGTTTAATATTCGTGTTGTGCCAACGTCCTTTGGTATCGGATACCACGAAGTGACTCTGGTCGTACTTACGGATTTATTAGTTGTGCCGCAGTCTTCCATTATCCGCCTAGAAATATTTCTCGAGTAAGCACGTATTCACTACCTTTATATCGCTTCTTTGAACAGTCGATTCTTAACAGCCTCACATAGTGTGTACACAATGGTCCACTGCTAAAAGGGGAACGTCGGAGCGCATGGCGGCCGCTCGGCGGCACCACGGACACGCGGCTGCAATGAGTTTCGCGCAGGCGCAGTGAGCACCGTTCGCGGTGCCTTTCGTCGCATGAACGGTTCGCTTCGCGACGATTCGACGCGCGGCCGTCGCATGTAGTGGACATGGACAATATGGTAGCGGACGACGAAAAAGCACCACCGACAGCGCGCACTGCGCCTACATGAAAATCTTAAAGGGGCCCTGCAACACTTTTCAGCATGGTCAGAAAACACTGCCGATTGGTAGTCGAGGCTCCTGAGAACGCGCGAGCCAAACAAAAATTACAGCGCGTCACGCGGCCTGGAATTTACAATTAATTCTCAAAGTCAGCTAGAAGTCGTTCCCTCTTCTCTCGACAAATGATGCCATAAACCCAAGCGACCGCGCCGTATACCCATAGTCCACGGTCATTGGCTGATTTGAGCATCGTGAGCTGCATAGTTACCGTGGGCGCCGCAGGATGGCCCCACGTGCCCGCGCGCTCGCTCGCGATCGCACTGGAAGTAAGCCTTGCGTTCGTAGAAAACAAGAAAAGAATGAGCTCAAGGTCATGATGCGCGCTGATGAACGGACGCATCTTCTTGCCCCCTTTTCATCCCCCTCCCTACGTAGGTTTCAGCGCGCTCGCTCGTACGAAAGGAGTGAGAAAGCGCTTGAAGCGTGCGACAGATCCCTGTAACTCCGCTGGTACTCGACGGATTCTCAATATTTTTGCGGCAGTCGATTCGTGAGGCAATGAAGTCATTTGATGATTACCCTAAAATATGTTGCAGGGCCCTTAACCCATATATGCCCAGTGTCCTACATATAGGACGCTTCTTTGATGCACTCTAACATCGCTATTTCTTTAGCTGACGACCAGCGCCACCTACAGCGCATCAAGCAGGCCTCACTGCTTGATGTGCTGTTGGTGGCGCTAGTCATCAGCTAAAGAAATAGCGATGTTAGGGTGCATCAAAGAAGCGTCCTATATGTAGGACACTGGGCATATATCCGGCGGTGGCGCCGAGCGGCCGGCACGCGCACCGATGTTCCCTTTAACAGTGAACCGCCATGTACTTCACACCATGGTGCGTAGAAACCTGACCTCTATAAATGTTCTCCTACATCCACGTCATCAACCAACGTGCCTCTCCTAATAGCGTCTCCTGATTACGTCAATCCAGCGCCAAAAAAAAGAAAAGGGTCGAAGCGCGTAATTTGGTTTTATCTTCTGCAAGAAAGTCTACGAGAACGTTTCTTTTTTTTTTTAACCAAGGAAGCGAATCCGGCTTTAGCTTCTTTTTTCTCTGGTTTTGGCTGTTTCCACAACCTACGATGTAAGATCTCTAGTCAGCGGAAGCTGTCAGTAAGGCAGGGTGTGTGTGTGTGTTTTCACGTAACAGCGTACCGCATTGTGCGGTTTGTAGCTGAAGTTTATTAACCACTGAACCCTGTCGTTGAGTCGTGTAAATTGGAGCTACATTTACGAGTAGACGCATATTGCAAGAGCCTATTGTGGACGTTAGGATGCCACCGCTTCCAAATTCGCTTATCTTGCAAATCGTAAACCAGAAGCTTTCAGGCGCCATCTGTGCATGTCTCCTTCCCAACCTTGCCCGTCCTAACATATTCCCTTTGCCACCGCCGTGGTTCATTGGTTACGTTGCTCAGCCGCTGACCCCAAGGACGCGGTTTCGATCCCTGCCGCGGTGGTCGCATGTCCACGGAGGTGAATTGCTAGAGGCTCGCGTGCTGTGCGATGTCAGTGCATGTTCAGTGCATGTCCGTGCATGTGTGAATGACCCCAGACGGTCGAAGTTATCCGGGGCCCACCATTGCGGAGGTTTTTCAGTATCTGAGTTGAAATTTCAAGGTTATCGGCCTTGTCTTCTCTTCCCATTTTAGTTGTGTGTTTTACCTTTTTGAATTATTGATAATCTGTTTTGTACGCCTGTAGGGCTAGGTTTTGTCACTTCAGAACGCGTTACGTATGTATGGTTCATCTACTAAACTTTAATTGGTGGTCAGCGCCGTGTTGCGTCCGTTTCCTTGCTTCTTGTCTGTTGCGCCGTGTAGCCACTATGAATGGCTACGGCGACTCTCGCATCCTGCTTTGCTTCGGGACGTTAAACGACATAAACCAACCAAACCAACCATCCATTAGGGCCTGGCACTTCTAATGACCACCGTCACTACGTCGCTGGAGGCGCGACTCATACACTACACCTTTCACTCTAACCAAACATAACATACTGTCAGAGTGGATTCGACTGACGAGACATAATTACAGTGCTGCTGTGCTGCTCCTCGGAGTCGTCGAAATGTAGCCTAACCTAACATATTCAATTAGTTTAATTTCGAGAATGACTGATTACCACGTTCCCTGCCGCGGAACTAGCCTAACGACAACGAAAAAAAAGATGTATTGAAGAGAAGCACCACGTAAGCAATGTCACGCGTAGGCTTGCAGGCGCGCCCTCTATCATGACACCAACTAGGGCGCGCGAACTGCGACACGTCCCAAGCTAAACACCCTCTCTCCAGTCAACGTCACGTGTGCTGTCGCGCATACCATAGAGGGCGCTTCGTAGCACCCTCCCATTCCAAGGAAAAGCAGTTATTTGCGGCGATCAATCATGTCCCGCAGACAACGGTGCTAGACCAAAGCCTCCTAGAAGATGGTGTTGGCTAGAGTGAGTAGAGCGTAGTGTTGAGGCCCGCGTCTCGCGAAGATGTGCGCCACGTTTCGATGGCGCAGCGTTAATGGAGACCGAAGGGGTCTATAGACCTTGTCAACGAAGGCTCACTGGGAGCCGCCATAAGCCTCTCTGGGCTGTTGTTAACATGCGTGACCCCCCAAAAATGCACTGACGAGGCTGTGACGTCAGCTTTTGTATACTATCATGCAACAGCCCAGAAAGGAGGGGAGCCTTCTCTCCGTTAAAAAGGTGTATATAGTCCACGGCCGCAAGTTTCGAGCTCGCTCGGCGAAATAGCACGTATATTTCGAATTGGCCGCCGCATTTGTTGCGCTACGGGACCAGAGGACGCTGCGTTTTATCAAGACTTCCGGCGCTCCTCATGCGCCAAGTTTCGGTTTCATGCGAAAAAAAAAAAAAACTTGATTGTCGCGGGCTGCAGAACTTTACATAATGACTTCTTCTTTGCTTCAAAAACTGATACGGCATCGTCGTCTCCGTGGCTACAAACTTGCCATTGGCAATAACCGCCAAACGTCGCTAATTAGAAAAGTTCACTAGGCAACCTTAGTTAATTAACGATGAATTGATTAACTATTAGTTTATTAACAATGTGATTCACATGGTCCTCACAACTGCTGACGTCCGCCGAACCTGAGAGCTTTCCTATTTTTGTCGAAAACCCTACCTTTAAAAACTTTGGAAAGCTTTCGCTGAAACACCATGTATGTATGTATGTATGTATGTATGTATGTATGTATGTATGTATGTATGTATGTATGTATGTATGTATGTATGTATGTATGTATGTATGTATGTATGTATGTATGTATGTATGTATGGAGTAAAGAGTTCGTTTAGCGGAAATTTCGGTGTCGATGTCGGCGTCGTTGGTTGTGACTTGTAAACGAAAGGTCAGCGTTTTCCATGACGGAAATTCGAGATACATGCAAACAAAGAGATAAAAATTTGCAGTTCGATTGGAAACCGAACCCAGGAATTCTGCGTGGGATGCAGGTGTTCTACCACACAGCCAAGCCTGTTTGATCCAATTGATCCAGGCAATTCATCCAACCACTTGATCCAGGCAGAGGAACCACTCTGGCTTATCATCTTGTGCCTCGTATGCAGTCATCAAATATTGCACACTTTCAATTAAGTACTCTCGAGCGGGCAGGTGATTCATGTCTACGTTTCGCGCTGCCACGGGCACGCCCGTGCTCGAAATCGCTTCGGAAAAACACTATACGAATGTTGGGCAGTGCGAGGAGTGTCGTTAACACATTCGTGGCAGAAGCGTAGAATCGCAACAGGCGTGAAGACATGTGATTTGTGCAACGAGTGGTTGGTTTCCAGGCCCATGGATTACAAAGCACAGACATAAAGAAGCCATGACACGGCTACCCAACGATTTGCGGTTTTCAACGAAAAATAGATGTTCAGGGTCTACTGTACCTACCGTAAATAAAAAAAAAATGGACTGTCAAGGAATATTTTCAGTGCAAGATAAGCCCTACAAGTCGCAGACTATAAACCCCGCCAACCGCCGGCTACCGCCATTTAGACCTGGCGGGTGTGACGTCACGAGCTGCGTGCAGCGGAGCCGACGTCTTCTGCCAAAGTTCCAGCCGCCGCAAATCGTTAAATTTCAATACCAAGCAGCAGAAAGCTGAAGTAGCTTGACTGCACGCGCAGCTGACCAGGGAACAAAATCGTTCGCTGGAATGCAGACGCTCGCGCAGCGAACAGCTTGCTACGTCACGGCACGCGAATGTGCCTGTGAATGTGCCCTGTGTGTTTTTATAAAAAAATATTCAATTATAAATAATGTGCTCCATCAAACGCGCCGAAATTTCGCCAGCGTGTTTGTGAACGCACAGAGATGCTATGTGAACCCACATAGCACTGATTATGATCGGAAGTTGGGTGTCATCGCCCATTTAATTACCATTCTCTACAACAGCATCAACATTGCTTGCAATTGCGCGTGTTGCCTTACGGATTCGCCAACTCGCAAAAGGAAGAATTATGTCGTAGTGGGCACTTCACAACTGTACTTGCAGTAGGGCCGATTTTAACAGGCGCACGGACGTTCCTTTCCTTGCGGCACGGCCTAGGTGTCCAGGAGAAGCGAAAATGCGAGGCTAGCGATTGAGAAGGCGATGAGAACAGGGTCCCATTACGCTGTCGCGTTGTGGTCTTGAAGGCGAAGCTCAAGCGTCCTCCGTGTTTCATTCATTCATTCATTCATTCATTCATTCATTCAGTCAGTCAATCCAATAAAAACAAATAAAAAGTCACAAGTAGGAAGTCACTGTGGCACGTCCCGAGAAGGCGGTACATACACTTCACGCGATGCAGGCGGCGATGTCGAAGCGCTGGTCGCAACGTTCCTTCGAGGGAGCCGCTAACAAAACGCGACGAGTGCCACGCTTGTTCACACAGAAACACACCCGCGGCATGTTACGCGGAATCAGGACCGCCAGATGGTGACGTTGATGTTGAGGTCCGCGTGGTCGGCGAACCGCTGGGCGGTGCTGCCATCGAAGACTAGGCAGTCGATGCTCATGGTGGCCCCCTCGACGCCCTCGCAGATGCTGCGCGGTGTGGCCTCCCAGGCGAGCCGGCGCGCGTGAGCGTGGAGCTCGAGCCGGTAGGTGAACTTGTCGGCCTGCCTTCGCGACCCGATGAGCTGCACTCTGCCAGAGAACTGCTGGCGGCCGTCAGGCTTTTCCTCCTTCTCTAGCGCCACAAAGAAGTGGTGGCCGAAGCACGTCTGTATCATCGCCCAGTCGACCGTGCCGGGCCTGTTGATTCCCGTCGCTTGGAAAACTATTGACTCTTCCTCGTGCCTCCCGATGCCCTCGTGCATGTGGCCTAGGTGGGTCATTACATTCACAAGAGGGCCACGCCACATGCACCACCCTCCCAGACATGGGCACTGGCACGGCGTGAACTGGCAGTCCTCATCGTGTTCGGGCAAGTCTGAGTAGGACAGCAGTGCTGGGCACCCCTCGAGCGAGTATTTGCACGGGAAGAGCGCCATGCTGACCACTAGCTCCATGGCCAGGTTGCGGATGCTGCCGATCGGGCTTTGGCAGGCTACGCAGCGGGTGTTCTTCTGTCGGCACGCTGAGCACATCAGGTGGCCGTTCGGGCATTGCACGAAGGGCGGCAGAACGTAGTCGTGGCAGACTAAGCACTTTAACAGGCGAGCCAACGCCACTGCAGAAACGTACGCGGGCCCAGGCAACGCGCTAGCCCTAGGAAGTGGCCCCGCCGCACCCTGAGCCTCTCGGACAGGGTAGCCGCTACCGGCCTCGGACATGCCGTCTCTTCCCTTGCCGCTCGCCGACTCGCGGTCCTGACCACTGGTCGCAGGACACCACCACTTCCTCAGCAAGTGGACGCACAGCTAACGCGTCTTCTTCCGCTTGAGGACAACGTCCTTCTTCGGCTTCTGCCGCATCGCGGCCTCTCAGACGTCGGCTGTTGTCACGTACAGTTCACTGTACTTCACTGTCGGCTGCTTGCTGTGCAGTGGCAGCGTCTACGACACTGCTGAGAACTGGTAACGAATTTATAAGATAACGCGAGTCACGTGACGCCTTTCATTCGATATTGTAGACTAGCTATAGCCGGCTCTTCGATTCGTTCCCCTTCTTTCGGTCGTATTGTATTGGCACGCGTACTTCTTGTTCTTTTTTCAATCAGATATAGGGTTGCACCGACTAAAATTGCGATACTTGTTATCGCTCGGCGAAACCCTTACCTGAATGTATCGAAACACTCGAATGTTTTAGATTATTGTAGCCGCCGCGGTGGTGGAGTGGTAGTGCCTCTCGGCTGCTGACGCAAAAGTCGTGGGTTTGATCGCGGCCGCGGCCGTAGCATTTCAAAACAGACGAAATGCTAGAGGCCCGTGTACTTCGATTTATTTGCATGTTAGAGAACGCCAGGGGGGTCGAAATTTCCGGTGTCCTCTACTACGGCTTGCCTTGTAATGATGTCGTGGTTTTGGCAAGTAAAACTCCAGATATTATTATTATTATTATTATTATTATTATTATTATTATTATTATTATTATTATTATTATTATTATTATTATTATTGGATTACTGTAATGTGACGACGTGCGCTAAGTGAACAATGGCGCTTGTATAGCCCCGGCCATGTCTGCTTAGAGTGCGCGAGCAGCCAGCTTTGCTCTACGGAGCGACACCTGCCGGCGTTAGCGGGGACTGACGTGGTATGCTCAGGAGTATTTGAGCATATCTATCTATCTATCTATCTATCTATCTATCTATCTATCTATCTATCTATCTATCTATCTATCTATCTATCTATCTATCTATCTATCTATCTATCTATCTATCTATCTATCTATCTATCTATCTATCTATCTATCTATCTATCTATCTATTCCCCCCGCCTTTTTTTTTGTCCATGTGCCATGTAAAGCGCCATCTTATGTCACATGCTAGGCAATTAAAAAAATAGCGCACTTTACTCTCGCTTAAAGCCACCGATGTACTGATGCACTTTTCTTGTCTCTTCTTGACATAAAATGCTCCCACAAGGCCACGCTCTATTTTTTCGCCACTGTTTACCTGCACTAGATAGATAGATAGATAGATAGATAGATAGATAGATAGATAGATAGATAGATAGATAGATAGATAGATAGATAGATAGATAGATAGATAGATAGATAGATAGATAGATAGATAGATAGATAGATAGATAGATACGCTCAAACTCAGCGGACATTTTGCATGATCTGATTATTTCAGTCAATTTTTTAATGTGAACCAAAAGTGAACTTCTGCGACACTGAGCGTATCTATCTATCTATCTATCTATCTATCTATCTATCTATCTATCTATCTATCTATCTATCTATCTATCTATCTATCTATCTATCTATCTATCTATCTATCTATCTATCTATCTATCTATCTATCTATCTATCTATCTATCTATCTATCTATCTATCTATCTATCTATCTATCTATCTATCTATCTATCTATCTATCTATCTATCTATCTATCTATATTTAATTGAAAGTTTCATCTCCATGTCTCTTTCATTATACATCGCAAACGCTAGACCATAGATTTCGAACTACATTCGCTTCCATCCAGCGTGTGACGCAATACATTCGCGCCCTGCTGCACAGAAATGATCGATAAACTGTTGTATTAGGGATTACCGTCCTTCGGTCCGTACCTATGAATGATGACTTCGGATTCTTACTGCCGAAACACGAATGGCATACTGATTTGTATTCTGCTTACAGGCGAATTCTGAAAACCGTTCGAGACAGCTGTTTGGCCTCAACCCCCTTGATCATTATCTTGGATCCGCAAGGCCTGCGCCTGCGTGAGGGTTTCCGGTGGCGCTCCTCAGCACATGCATCCTTATAGCCTGCGCAGATCATCGACTCGTAGCGCGTGGCTGTTGGATGAAAAGCCCTGCAAGTTCCCTCAGCCAGCCATTTTAGCAGCAGCGGCTGCGACTACGAATGGCATATTCTGCCTACAGGTGCGAATCCCACCTTCTTTCTTCATTCTCTTGTTTCATGCCGTTTCTGCTGCTTCTAGAATTTTGTACAACCTAGTATGTCTACATGCGCTGAACTTGCAAAACGCATGAAAGTGTAAGAAAATGCGTTGCAGAACAAACTTACTGAAGTTGATGAAGTTCTTTCCCGTGCTAAGTCAAGGATGGATACTCACCCACATCGATCGACAGAAAAGTTGAAAAAAGAAATCGACGAATTCAAGATCAGTGTGCACTTCATGAAACAGTAGAAAAGCTGAAGGTTAAACAAAAGCATTCGCTAGCTGGAAACAAGACTTTGAATGCTCGGAACTCTGAACTCGAAAAAACAATATTGCTCAGATAGAACAGTAGTGTCGTAAAAATAATATAGAAATCAGAGGAGTTCCACGCACTCAAGGTGAAAGTTGCCGAGCAATTCTTCAGAGCCTTGGTAACAAAATCCAATGCCCCATTTCTGACACGGACGTTGATATTGTTTATCGCGTACCCTCGAGCTCGAATTCAAAAAAATTGATAGCGCGTTTTTGTTCTGGATCAAAAAAGGGCTGAATTCGTAAGCAAGGCACGAAATACACGACTGGAGACCAGCGATCTTTGTTTTTCAGGAAATGATGTTCGGCCTCTGTACGTAAACGATCACCTGACCCAGCAATATAAGAAGATTTTCGCAATGGCCCCTAATCTGAAAAAAAGAAAAAAAAAATATGGCAATTTTTGTGGATGGATGACTGTCAGATCAACGTACGCAGACCAACTCACAGCCGTGTATTTCGAATTCGAAACGAAGCATGTTCACAAGCTAAGCTCATCTCATATTCTGACGTCACAATGCCTTACATTGACACTGATAACCTTCAGTATTTATCATCTCAGACCTGTAATTCAATCGTTCACTTTAACGTGCGTAGTCTCCGCAACCACTTCGTAGATTTCCAGGCCCCTTCTTGCTCTTTTCGCTTTCCGCTTCCGATAATCTCTGTGTTTCCGAGAATTCGCTTACCTACTCGGATAAAACCTTATTTTGCTTTCCAAACTACAATGCAGAATACAACCGCCGTACATCCTCGTGTCATGGTGGCGCAGCGATATTTTTATCTAACCGTTAGCTGCGAACGCAGAACTGACCTGGTTCTTGATGTACCAGACTGTGAAGCAGTTTGGATAGCAATTGACAGTCCTGACTTCAATAGCAATACACTCAAAATTGTGTTCGGTAGCATATACGGTAGCATATATCGTTCACTCAGCTCTTCCGTGGCCAACCTTTGCTCCTCTCTTGACGCCTTGCTTCATACACTCACGCGAGAAAACAAAAAATATATAGTTATCATGGGTGATATCAATATCAGTATTTTGGATGATTCAAGCTCAGGTTCTGGCCAATATAAAAGCACTTTTCTTGGATATGGTCTTGATTCGCTCTTATGGTCTTATGGATATGGTCTTGATCCCACTCGATGTGTGGACAACACATATGGTGCTTTAATTGATCACGCCCTAACGAATCTTCTTTACTACTCCCGAGGCTTTTATCATCCGTGTCAATATTACTGACCACATCCCCGTAGCGCTTCGATTTCATCGCGTGGTCACTCCTTCAAATACTTGATTCTCTAAATTGGCCTTTGACAAAAAAAAAAAACGTTATTGAATCAGTAGGTGCAATAAACTGGTGCCCCGGTACTTCGTGCACTGACCCTGAGGCTGCCTATAGAAAATTTTCTTCCCTTATATCCGATGCTATAACTTCTTCAAATTCTAATGTTCTGTGGCAAAAAAAAAGTACATTCTTCTCCCCTAAACCCACGGGTTAACAACGGGACTTCTCGCCTGTTTACGAAAGAAAGACAACCTACACAGGAAATCGAAGAAAAAAAACATTTTAATCTGGCTTTAAAAGGCCGATGCAAAAAAACACAGTAACACGTTAAGCCTTATATTAAGTAAATCGAAACGAGATTACTATGAACAATCAATGTTTAAAGCTGGTAAGAATACAGGAAGGCAGTGGCGTATACTTAACTCATTTCTAAATAAAAATAAATCTGCAACACGTATTACCGAAGTAAGTCATGATGGAAAGACCCTTCGTACTTTTGATGTCATTGCAACCAATCTCCCCTATTGTCGCCCATATTGTCAACGTAGACTTTAATCACTCCATCTTTCCTTCCGAACTAAAGAAAATCATAGTAATACCTGTTTATAAGAAAGGTCATAAATCAGTCATAAATAATTATAGGCCCATCGCTATTATTTCCTTTTTCAGCAAGGTTGTTGAAAAACTATTTTCCACACGTCTTACGAACTACCTCGACAAATTTAAGCTCTTATCGCCCCATCAGTTTGGTTTTCGTCAAGGACTTTCCACTAATCTCGCGCTAGTTGCTCTTACTGAAAATATCAGAAACACAATCTACAATGGGAAGTTCCTTGGATCAGTCTTCATTGACTTGAGTCAAGCCTTTGATTCGATCAGTCACGCTATTCACTTGAACAAACCTTCTTCTTATGGTATAACTGGCCCGTTACGAGGATTAATTTTTAGTTACTTAACCGTGCTCAGGTTGCATCTATTTCGGGCGTGCTCTCCGACTCCAACACTATCAACATAGGAGTCCCACAGGGATCCATATTAGGCCCTCTTCTATTCCTCATCTAACTAAATGACCTACCAGTCTGTTCATCACGTCACACGGAATCCTTGCTTTACGCAGATGACATCACCATTTTCACTGCACATGACTCCATTCCAGCCCTAACCTCCCAGCTAAACAGTGATCTTCAGAGCGTTATTAGTTGGTGCCATAAAAACAAGCTTGTTATTAACCCGATCTAAGACTAAGTATGTTATTTTCAGTTCTCGATCTAAACCACGGGGTAACGCGCTCCCGGTGTATGTCAATAACTATGCAATATTTCCTTCTGACAAATGCACATTTCTCGGTGTCGAACGTGATTTGTTTATTGAACATTGATGAACATATTAATCAAATAAAAAGGAAGACCGCCTATGGCATTCGCGTTCTGCTCAGAGCTCGTCAATATTTTAGGCTCCCTACTCCAACGTCTCTCATTTTTGCGTTCCTTCATAGTCATTTGAACTACTGCATTGAATCTTGGGGACTCACATATAAAGCTTATCCAAAAGCAGGCACTCCATATAATAAAGCACAGTACTTATCACGCTCATTCGGCTCCGCTATTCTCCTCACTATATTCTTCCTATTTCAAACATTATCGTCTTTAACTTAGCCGTAATTGCCTACCGCATGGTACGTAATCCGAGTCTTCTGTATATCATAAGTAATAATAATAATAATAATAATAATAATAATAATAATAATAATAATAATAATAATAATAATAATAATAATAATAATAATATCTGGGGTTTAACGTCCCAAAACGACGATATGATTATGAGAGACGCCGTAGTGGAGGGCTCCGGAAATTTCGACCACCTGGGGTTCTTTAACGTGCACCTAAATCTAAGTACTCGGGCCTCAAACATTTTCGCCTCCATCGAAAATGCAGCCGCCGTGGCCGGGATTCGATCCCGCGACCTTGTGTATATCATAAGTAAGAAATTTAGAATTTTCTGTAATAATACACGTTTCTCCCTCCAAAGTAATATTTTACTGCCTAGGGCGCACACAAAGTACGGACCAAAAACAGTAAGCTTCTCTGCAATCAAGTAGTGGAACACACTGCCTTTGGAGGCTAAAACTTCGCCCTCACTATATGCTTTCTAACGTTCAGAATTCGCCATTATTTGAATCATTCTTTGAATCTTTGAATTATGTAAAATCTCTCTAGTTACTTTTCCGTCCCTTCTACAGTGCATCTCGTGTATTCTTTATTTCGGTTCATGGCATTTTTTCCATATGAAACTTATTAGTATTACAGTCCTAAAGATTGTCTCTGTGACAGTTTGTTAGCCTTTATTTATTTACTAACTTATTCTGTATGTGTATTTCAGCATCAAATATTCTTATTATCATTGCGTCCCATGTTGCCGCTCATATTATTTTGTACGCATTTTATGCATGTTTTTCGCTATTCTGCTCCTGATTTTAATTTTATTTAATGTATTTTATAACAAGAGGTAACGCAGTGTTCACACTGAGGGACCTCTTCCTGTATATCCCTCCCTATATCTAAACCCCCCACCCAAGTACGTTCATTGGCGAATGGGCTCACAAACCTCTTCTAGACCGTCGTGGCGCGAGGTCGTTCGACTTGTCATGTCTCCGTCAGGGTCTCCGCTTGTCGGCGTGTCATGCCGTCGTCACGGTCCATCATAAACGGGTATACGCCACAAAAATTGGGTAAATTCTACTACTCCCTATCGGTCCATACTATGCATATTATGAGCAAAAGGTTCGTCGTTACTGCCTAAAACATTATTCGTTATGTAACAGCGCGAAAAGGACGAGAAAAACTTCCTAAGGCACACATAAGACAGGACACACCGCTGTGTCTTGTGTGTGCCCTAGAAAGCTTTTCTCGTCCTTTTCGCGCTGTTGCATAATGAATGTATACCGACTAGACCGGTTTACTGTACTCCTAAAACATTATGTTTGGCTTAGCAGCGGTGTCGAAATTCACCAAGGCGCTTGCAAGTTTCTTATCTAAAGCCAGAGATACAAACGTGGATGTCTACGGTAGAGTTATCTGTTTGAAACACCACTTCTTGAAACATATCTGCAAAGTTATGGTGCTTTACTCGCCACCGGTCCACTAAGAATGAAGAAGGCAACAGTTAGCCCAACAAATAGCCGACGACGTTGGCGGAGCTGAAACACCCTTCCCTACATGCCTGGTTTCAGGCTTGGCACCACTAGTTCCTCATCAGAGAAATGTCTCTCAAGACAATGTGGCCAATGTGCTCGGTCAGACACTTCTTCTTCTTCTGTCTCTCATTGCCCATCAGCGGCGCACCGGCGCAGACTGCATTAAGGTCCCTAGATAAAACAATATCTAGGGACCTTAGACTGCATGCTTCGCCCCTCCCCAGGTTTCACGTTAGTGGAGCTGAAACACCCTTCCCTACATCATTCGCCCCCTCCCCAATTTTATATATACGCGTCACTTCTTCCTCTCCCCATCATCACCCTTCATCACGTTTTTTTATTTAATTCCCCACTGTAGCTGCTGCTCATTGTATACCCGTGTCCTCAAATCTCGCTTCGCGCGCATTTTACGGCGCAATTCCTCCTCTGTATGCCTGCAGAACGACAACATTCGCGACATAACAACTCGTGCTCCAGTGGCATTCAGTCGACTTGCGCACGCGCTCGCGTACAATGGCGGCGCGGAGCGTCTTTTTGATTCGCCAAGCGTGTCGTCCTCGCCTGTGTCGGAGTCCCGCCAGCTTTTCGAGTCCCCGCAGACCCCCGAAATCTCCCTTGAATTGTTCAATTTCTTTTTGGCGTTTTCCGTATCTATGGTTCTATTTCACTCTCTGCACACCCTTTGTCTTTTTCTTGCTATATTTCCTCCGTATCAGAAACCCTTGCAAACGTGATTGTATGCTGTCGACACGCGCTACTTATTGTGTGGTTCGCCCGGACGCTCACACTAAACCATTCGCTCTCTCGCTCTCTACTTCTTACGTCCCTTTTCCCTCGTCGTTGTCCCTTCTTCAGCATTCATTGTGTCGTTCGCGTTGTACCTTCTTCGTCTGCGTGCAACTGGCTCGCACTCACAATGACGTCGTTCTGGCGGGTCACGCGACGACATCACGTGACAGGTGGTGATGTTCTTCTCAGTCGGGGTTCGTGAGTTCCTTCGACTTCTTTCTTTCTTTTTCATGCTGGTCCTCTTCTGAATAAGCAGCAGCGCAGAATCTGGAGCGAATTTGTTGTTTGTAGTTCCTCTTCGTTGATGTGGTTTCTTTTCATGCCGTTCGTGTGGCGATGTCGCGACGAGGGGTCGCTCTGCGAATCGCATCGCTGGCACTGAAAGGACGCTGACGTCTCCGATGATGCAACTATCCCCCCCTCCCCTCCCAACTTTTCTCCATCTCTCCAGCCACCCACTTTTTTGCTCGAGAAGCGATCGGTTCCTTTGAGGTGCGTGTCAGCTGCAAGTGTTATCTACTGTTGCGGTCGTCTCCGTGATGAATGCGTAATCGACGTCATTCTGTATTTGAGCCAACGGTATCAACAACGCGCCGTCGCAAACAGTGCGCGTGCCCGCGGACCGGAAGTCGAGGAAGCTGCCCCGCATTTTTTTTTTCGTATACCGTTAGGGTGACCGTTTTCCGCATCTTCGTAATCTTCCCATCCTGTGTATGGATTCAGCAAGTTCTCTGCTGTGGAAGGCACACCGTTAGTGTGTTGCGTGTAGTTACGCACTTGGTTTACGAACATTAGAATAACAGAGAGCTGAGCTATTTGGTAAAGTATTCATTCTAAAAAGACAGGGCGTGCAAACACGGACACAAGAAAGAAGTCAGGACACCACAAACACCGAATAACAACTGAAGAGACGCACAACGGCGGAAAAGAAAGAAGGCACGAAAACTTATCTGCGCATGCTCATGCAATAGGCGAACCTATCAATCCGGCGCGCGTGGGGGTCTGCGTGAAAGATAACTGTTAAGGCATTTGATTTCACCTTTATGCAAGTTAATCGACGGTTGGCTCACGCACGCGCTACCACTGTTCTCGATATGCCATGCCTCATTCATCAGGCGCGTTTCTTCATTTCTGTGCCGGTACAAAACTGCGCATTCATCAAATTTTGGCGTGCGCTTACAATCTCGACAATGTAAATATATATTAGAAGGTGAGCCTCCGGTTAGCAATCTCTTATGTTCCAATAATCTGTGGTTAATGCAGAGGCCCGTCTGTTCAACGTAGAAGCGGCCGCAGCTGAAAGCGACGTTATAGACCACACTTGTAGGGCAATCAGTCAATTTGTTCGTGTGTTTTACGAAACAAATATGGGTCCTCTTCATATCTTTTACTCGTTCGTTCTTCCTCTGCACAGCGGCACAAATCTTACCTAGCTTATTTCTTGTGTCCGTGTTTGCACGCCCTGTCTCAGTAGAATGTTTACGAACAATTACGAAAGACGGGCGATTCCCCATCGGAAGCGTCCACTGTAATGCCGCACGCCATTCTTGCACACATGACGGAGCTGTGGAAGACATTACCTGCCTCTGTTCGTTGCATAATGTTGGCAGCGACCATCATATTGCTCAACGTACAGTAGTCTCAGTTGCTTAGACGGCAGACCACTCTCGAATTAAGATGGTCGCGAGGCCTCGGAGGTATCTAGCATTGGCATAACCAGTAGGGTGCGGGGGTGGGGGGTGGGCGGGGTTGGACTCCGCCCCCCAAATTTTTCAGTTTTGACTGTGTATACATACACGCACTCATAACACAGTCAAATACACAGTCAAATACATAGAGATTGGAACATACATAAAGATTGGAAGAAAACGTTTGTTAATAATCCATTCTTTATGTATGTTCGTGAACCTAACCAAACCAAAGGGGAGGTGGGAGTAGTGAAAGCCGTAATAGATGTGTACAGAAGGCGGCGCACAAAATAAATCATTGTGATGAAAATTAGGAGCTTATTATTTACGCGATGACTTTACTACATGTCTAGAATTAATTATATCTGTAATTGGGGATGGCAAGGTTTACAGCCGGGTGACGAGGTGCTCGCACCTTTGTCCCCTGAGAACTTGCGCCTCTGAATACGACATTGTAAGCCGTTATGAATTTCGCAGATTGTAAATTGCTCATAGTGTCACTGGTAGCGTGCGCTCAGATGAGGTTTTGCGAGCAATTCATCAGGAAAGGGTGAGAGAGAGAGAGAGATAAATAGAAAAGAAAGACGAAAGCTTTCAATCAGAAAACAGAACTAAAGCGGCCCGGACGAGCGCCGCCCATGGCTTCAGCGAGGACAAGTCTTCACTGGCGACTTCGCCTGTGACGGCCGCAGATGAGCGAAACGATTGTTCCATCAGCGCGGCTGAAAGGCAGCAGCGAAAGAGGGCGAGAAGGAAGAGTGGTGAAAGGGGGTTAAGTAGTTCATCACGCGTGACGTCCGAAATCACGGGCGGTCACGTGCGGGAGGAACCACGCTTGGTCCTGCAGCCCGGCCAACCATGACGACGCCTCGGCCAACCTGTCTGACTCACAGCGTGCAGCGTCTGGAATACTAATGTGCGTCGTTACACCGCTGAATAAACGTATTCCCTGTGCTGCTGCTTTTCTTCTTTATACAGAGAGATAATAAAATTTTCGACGAGTTATCTAAGGTTATCTAAAGTACCCTCTGAGGATACCCATAGCCGGCGATGCCGTGACCGCGACGACACACCGTGAGTTAAGAGTTTTAATGCCAGGGCCCCAAAGGCGGCTTGCGTACGTACAACGTAAGCCCTTGCGTTCCTTTGTATTTAACTTGGATGAGGCTGGAAGTCCAAAGGAACGCAAGAGCGTGCGTATGCAAGCCACCTGGGGTCTCCAACACTAAAACTCTCCTTTTCTTTTTTTTTTTCCTTTACAGCGAGGCTGTCTCACCATGTGCCGTCGTTGTTGCCATCGTAGTAGTAGTAGTAGTAGTAGTAGTAGTAGTAGTAGTAGTAGTAGTTGTCATGCAGGTCACGTGAGCAGATAGAGAAGAGAATAAAAAAAAATACTAAGGGATGTTGATGATGCTCTAAAGGATCACGATTATGACGAAGATGTTAATAGGGATGCTCGAAATGGTGATGACGATGATGATGCACGTGATCTCGCTAGCCAATCACGTACACTCGCGCGCTTACGGCTTCGCTTTCCAGCGGTTTTCACGGCGTGGAGCGTGCTGAAATATTTTCTTTCGCTTTTCGTTTCTTTTCTCTTTTTTTTTCGTTTTTTTAGCTTGAATGATAGCTTAGCGCATAAGGCGTTTCGTTTCTGAGCTCACAGACGCGGCTTAGATTCTCGGTCATCGTGACCTGCATTTTGATGCAGGAAGATGAAAAAAAATTTTTTTTAAATAACTATATCGTGAATTTCGATTTATGTGCACGTTAAAGAACACCATGTGGTGAATGTATAATGCAGAACTGGAAGTTGGCGCATGCGTTGTCCCGTATATTCAACGGGATTACTCACGTGCAACTGGTTTTCTCCGAGAATTGCATGCTTAATATCCCGTGGAAGTCAGAACCTCACGGGTCTCCTTATCAGTTCGCTTATTACGACTCGAAGGCGAAAGCGACCTTCATGTTTTTCTTCTCAGTGGATGTATTGCTCCTCCCCCGCCCTCCTCCGAAAGCTATCCACACCTAACGTGGTTTTGCATTGCCTCCAGGATCGGAGGCATTGCAAGCTTTCCGCAACTCACGCTGTTTTGCCCTGGCGGTGTGATCGGCCCACCTTCGGCCAAGTGACTATGTAAGTGACCAAGTGACTATAGCCAAGTGACCGACATGTACTTCCACTCCTACGTGCCGAAGACTTCATCCGAATGGAACCACCTTCCTGCCTTCATCGCCAGCAACCCTGATCATGCATCATTCAAGACTGCCATCTATAACTAGTAACCATAGGCATACGCACAGGGGGGCAGGGGGGGGGGGGGTGGGGCGGCCGCCCCCCCCTAATCACCTAAGGGGGGGGCGCAGAATCTGCCCCGTACATTGACCTTTCTAGTCACCTAAGAGGGGGGGGGGGACGGCGCAAAATGCTGCCCCATATATTGACTTACTACGGTGAGGGGGCGCTGCGATGAACCTGCGCCCCCCCCCCCCCCTAATGGGGAACCCTGCGCACGCCTATGCTAGTAACCACTCCTCTCTGTAACGCCGCAAATGGCACTGAGAGTATTTAAATAAATAAATAAAATAATGCGATGACGGGAAAAATTTTGGCGTTCTGCGACGTTATGGTGACGTCATCACGTGATGATGATGACTTCTTGCATCACTCGTGTTGACGAAGCCGAGGCCGACGGTCAATTTTCGCGTTTTATGGGGTATTTAATAAACAGGCAGTGTCCGCCGCGTGCCTCCTGCGCATTGTATAATGCTGCACCTTTTTAACGAGACTGGAGGGCACCGAAGCGTCCAAGCGACGACGCGTACCTCGCGCTATCTGTGGCGTGACGCCGGCCCCTCCTCGTTTCGCTATTGATCGCTTCGGCCCCACATCAAGTTCATTAACACGGCGGCTCAGTCTCGTCGCCGCGTGTCGTGTCAGCTTGTTTTTCGGCACACTTTTGATGCTCGAGTAAACACGCACTCCGCCGCCCAGCGTTGCATGCGCGCCGAGCGGCCGGCCGGACGGACGTGCCAGGATTTGGCGCAAACCGTCCTCCTCTGACAGCAGTCGCGTAACAATGGGCAAAGGTAGCCGCAGTCGTAGGCGCGCACAGGATTCTCCATAAGGGGCGGGGGTGCAAGAGTGCAGTCCCCCCCTCCCGCCCCCTCCCTTTCCCCCCGGTTGGTCGAGTCCGAAAGAAAATAATCTTCGGAATGAACGCAAAAATGGAAATGAAGCGATGACGTGCCCTTCACAACGGCCTGCCTTTGGTCCCCCGGTTTTTGGGACTAAAAGAGGAATTTTTCAATGCAATGTCAGAGGTGCTCGGCCGCCATTATCGTCCAATTGAGCAAAGTGGCGGGGCAGACTTGGCGCCCCTCTTTCATTATTGAGGAGTCACGTTAACACCTGTAAAATTGCGTGGCAAAAGCGTGAAATCGCTCCAGGCATCACAACTTCTGAATTGCACAACAAGTGGGTGGTTTAAAGCTCAATCCCCGCTCATTAGAAAGGGCTCAGCCATAATCATTCGTCGTCATCCAACCACAACATCAACAAAGTGCGCATAATGCCTTCCATACGCGTAGTGGTTACCTCGCAATTTCGCGAAATGGTGAATTATGGTGTAGTAGGCACTTCACAGCTGTACTTGCAGTAGGCATGCTATGAGGTAGTTTAAAAAATCACACCATATTCACGGAATGAATGATGATGAGTGGGGCGAAGCTCGAGAGGGGAGATGATCGGTAAAACCGTAACTCTCCCGTGTAAGTTCGCCCATTACATCATTAAAGGGACCGACAACTGATTTTTCTCGACCCAGTTTTTCACGGCGCGACAGGAAGCTTACCATTCGTAGCGTTTGTAGCTGCAGTGGTTTATCCTAAAAGCACGTAGTTATTTTATAAGCAGTATTTTTATAAGCAGTATTTTTCGATCTGAAAGGCTCCAAACACGCATGAAGGCTTGCTTTAGCAACGCTGAGAATTGATAGCAATGCCGCTAGCCCTTGTGAAAGCTATCGTTCTGCTTTCGCAGGAGTTGCTGTAGCTATGCTTCACCACCTTTATTTTGAGCTTTCCAGCCATTTTTGAAAATAGCAAGCTGTTACAATGAGATTATGTGGCTTTATACACCTTCTCGGTATTTGTACAGCGTTGCGCGCCTGCGACCAAGGTTGCCTGCGCCTGTGTCATGGATGGCTTTTCGCGGCATGGGATCATTACGCCAAGCGAAGGCAGCGCCACTTTGTAGCATACAACTAACGCAGGCCTATATGTACATTTTTATGGAGTAATATCATTTAATATAAATAAATGAACAATATTTCAGTACTAACAGAAAAGTCATCGAACGCATACACCAATCAATGGTCACGTGACCGGCTTCATCGAACCGTGTATGATTTTGCCGCCAGAGGCGCCAAAGGTCATTTTTCGCGACTTTCAATGAAGAAATAAAAATATAAATCCGCCTCTCACGAGATAAACAGGGTTGGTTTGAGTCAATGCGACGGACAATCTTTCCATCAGTGCACTCACCTCATTTCATGTTCTGGGCAGTTGTCGGTCCCTTTAAGAAAGACGTAAGACTCGCAAGTTCACTTCATAGAACTTGCAACTCGCAAGACTCGCAAGTGCACTTCATAGAACTAGGCGGTCACGTACCACGAAAGACATGCATGTACAGACCCACGGCTTTAGGAAGTATAGCGTAGTGGGTTCCTCGCAAGTGCACTTCGCCCCTAAAATTATGATGATTTATAGCGTAGTGGGTTCCTCGCAAGTACACTTCATAGAACTAGGCGGTCACGTACCACGAAAGACATGCATGTACAGGCCCACGGCTTTAGGAGCTTCGCCCCTAAAATGCGAAAAGCTCCTTTCCTCGCGACACGGTTGAGGTTTCGTGAATTTCTCTTGCACAAGAAACTGTGGTAGGCTGGCTCGCTGTGGTGCGCTATTCCTACGGCATACGAATAATGATCGATTTTGCGTTATAGTTGTAGAAAGTAGCTGCGCGTACTGCGTGTTCGACATTATTAAGTTGTCATGCCTCACAGTTCACTTCGTGCGACAGTTGTTGGTCCAAAACGAAGATAGATCTCAGGTTAACGACAATGTAGCGCATAGTAACAAATACAGAGACACAGAACACGACCGTCCGAGTTGCCGGTGTGCGTCTGTCCTTGTATTTGTGACTATATGCGCTACAGTATGTCTTTAAGCCAACAACCACTAGCGCAACAACAGCTTTTCCTAAAGATTTTAGGATTCTGCTGAAGCACAAAACCAGTGCATATCGTGATATTCGGGGGCTTTGGTACTCTTGTAAAATATAAGATTAACAGCTTACGTTAAAATAAGCCAGTTACCTCCTGTCCCTTACTTTTGAGAATACAAAGAACGCTGATATGGCGGCTAGCAACCGTGCAGTGCAGGAGTTAAATTTCTCTGCTTTAGCGCCCTGTTTTGTCACTTACATTCTGTGTAACGTCCAGGCGCTGTCCTCACGTTTCAGTATGTATACTACCAAGAAGCCCGCATCAGCACTTTTTCAGCTACATACAATACTGCCCGAAGTGCAATACGAGGGGATGGACGCTAGTAAGGTATCCTTCACCGTACGCCTGTTCATTGCTAAGCTTTCAGTCCTTATCGTTAAATACGCATGCATACACAGAGGCGCGATATGAACGCAATGGTTTTACACTGCATCACGGCTTGTCGATTTATAAACAATTTTACTCCAATCGCACGCTCGTCGGGAAGCGGGCAAGGCAATTTGTGGCACGCCATCGGCGGCGTGAACAGCTGCGTCATTGGCACGCTCCGTAAGGCACACGGCACTGCAGCGTGCAATTCGGCTTCAGATGCCGTACACGCGTTTCGTGTTCTGACGCACAGCCTCCAGGACCTCGCCGACGGTGGTGTTTCGGATGTTAGCCAACTTCGTGGCCACGTGGATGACCATTCCGGGGTGGGCGACGCTGCTCTTTCCTTTCTCATCCTTGGGCAGAAAGAATGGCGCGTCGGTCTCCAGAAGCAGCCGCTCCAGCGGGATGCGGCGCGCGGCCTCGGCCAGATCTCCCGACTGCTCGAGCTTGGGTGTCAGCCCGAGGCAGAGGTGCGGAAAGGGGTCGAGCCACTGGAGAGCCTCGTTCCAGTTGCCGTTGAAGCAGTGCACGTGGATCATGTAGTTGGCGGGCACCATCTCGCGCATGATGCGAATGGTGTCCGCAGTGGCGTTGCGCGAATGAATGACCAGCGGCAGGCCGCGGCTGGTGGCCAACTGCAGCTGCGTGCGGAACACCTGCTGCTGTTCGTCGCGGTTCTTGTTGGAGTAGTCAAGGCCGATCTCACCGAACGCCACTACGCTCGGGTGCTGAAGCGCATGCAGCAGCTGCTGCTCGATTTGGTCGTTGTACTCGTCCGCCATCTTGGGATGGACGCCAAACGCGCCCCACACCTTGTCCTCGGAGAGCAGCGCGTCCCACATGTACTCCAGCTTGAAGGTGACCGGGTTGCAAAAGTTTGCCACGCAACCCTCGTAGCAGTCCGGGAAGGTGTGCTGGTTCTCGCGTCGGTAGTCGGCGTAGCTCCCGAAGTGGTTCGCCTTGCTAAACAAGTAGTCCAGGTGGCAGTGCGAGTCTATCAGGCCCGTCGTCGAAGCCACGGTGTAAGGCCACTTCTTGCTTTCACGTAACGCCATGTTGACGCGAGATAAGGCGACGCGCAGCCACCGAATCGGGCGCTTAGGGCTACGGTAGGGGCTCGATCGGCCTGGTTATCGTTCGGTCGATCCTGGACACGCTGGCTTCACGCGCAAGCCTGTCACTTCTTTCTCTTTCTGCGACGCACGCCCGGTTGCTAATGGGTCCAACGCTTACAAAGTGACGGTGGGCACGAAGTGACGACTAAGAACTCCTTTTGGCCAGTGATGCCAAGCCAAGACAACGTTTTAACGCGATAGCGTTAAAGAGGTCGTTTCGGCGAATTTCCGGGGACGGCGTCGGCGTCGTTGGTTGTGAGCGAAAAATCATCTTGTCCGTAAGAAGAATCGAGAAAGATGCAAATAAAATAAATAATAAAAATCTTACGTTCAAGTGAGAACCGAACCCAGATCGTCTGCGTGGCAAGCAGCTGTTCTACCACAGAGCGACGCTATTGTTTGAAACTGCTTCGAAAAAAAAAAAAGACATTATGTGAATATCATGTAGTGGAATGAGTCTTCTTAACGCATGTAATA
Organism: Rhipicephalus sanguineus; assembly: GCF_013339695.2. NCBI lineage: Eukaryota > Metazoa > Arthropoda > Arachnida > Ixodida > Ixodidae > Rhipicephalus > Rhipicephalus sanguineus. The sequence goes on from NC_051184.2 coordinate 24,442,750, forward strand.
TTGCGTGGCAGAAGCGTAGAATCGCGCCAGGCATCAAAACATGTGAACTACGCAACCAACAACTGGGTGTTTTAAAGGCCCATGCATTACAAAGCGCTCTGACATATTTAATCATCATCAGCTGCAAAAGCATCAACAAAGTGAGCAGCTGCGTAAGTTTTCATGTTACCTTACGGACGCGTAGTGGGCCCTTCTGTGATTCGCAAAAGGAAGAATTAGGTCGTATTGGGCACTTATTACCTGTACTTCCAGTAGGCATTCTGGGATAGTTTGAAACGACCAATGTTACGCGCACAGTCGTTCGTTTCCTTACGGCACGGTTGAGGCATGCACCGAGAACCGAATCTAGGCTATTGATTGAGGTGATGAGCAAGGGGCCCTATTTCGCTATCGCGTTCTACTCTTGAAGGCGAGGGTCAAGTGTCTTCCAAGTTCTTATCCCTAGATTGACCCCGAAATTCCCTAGATTGCAAGAAAAAAAAAGACTAGATTGACTTTTTATTGTCGTTATTCTGGCTAATTCACATTTAACAAAGTATGATAATAGTTAACACTCTAGCCCAATTCTTCTAAATCTTAATAGAAGTGAAAAATTACACCATCTCCCGCTAAAGGGGATCATGAGGCGATGCGAAGCCGGAGCACTTGCACGATCGCGTTCCGTTGGCGTTCGTTGGGCATGCTACCGACCTGGCGTCGTGGAACGCGAAGAGGAACGCTACGCGCGTCATGTCTTCCATCTAGCCTGGCCGTTAATTCTCAGTGCGAGCGGGGAACACGGTCGACAGGCGCGCGAGAGGGAAGCAGCGTAGGAGAGGACAGAGAGGGGGAGGGGACGCGCATGCGCTGGCGCTCATCGCGGTGCTGCGCAGGAGAGAATTTCGGCATGTCGAGGTAAAGAAGCTAAAGAAGCTGGTAAAGAAGCTATTTCACGTGGATACTGCATGGTCGGTGAACGCACGCGGCGAGCGTGAACTTGGCACGTTTTCATGTACTTTACAAGACAAAATTCCTCTTTGTTTCACAGAGCAGCAATCACTGAGGACGCTCACGATGATACGCGCATGCGTGCTAAACACTTACGACGACAAAGTTTCATTTCCGGAAAGTAAGAGAGACAACATGAAGACTGAAGTCACTCAGGTTAACGACAGCGTAAGCTTTGGTTTGCTACCCTTGAACTGAAAGGGAAACGGGAGAGTACGACCTAGACAGACAGGTAGATAGATAGATAGATAGATAGATAGATAGATAGATAGATAGATAGATAGATAGATAGATAGATAGATAGATAGATAGATAGATATACGCTCAAAGTCGCTCAAAGATTCCGGATGAGCTCGAATCATCATTTGGCTTTAACTCGAGGAACGCCCCGCCACGGTGGTCTAGTGGTTATGGCGCTCGACTGCTGACCCGAAGGTCGCGGGATCGAATCCCGGCCGCGGCGGCTGCATTTTCGATGGAGGCGAAAATGTTTGAGGCCCGTGTACTTAGATTTAGGAGCACGTTAAAGAATCCCAGGCGGTCGAAATTTCCGGAGCCCTCCACTACGGCGTCTCTCATAATCATATGGTGGTTTTGGGACGTTAAACACCAGATATTATTATTATTATTATTATTGTTTAACTCGAGGAACTGTGCGCTGAGAGTCGCGCCCGCAACCTCGTGTGTGGCGGCAAGACCTCATATCCACTGAGACCCACCTGGCGATACACGGCGTCAGGAACGGCTCAGTGCCCATCGTGTCGAAGTGCTTTCTTATTTCAACTCCGTAAAACGAACAGGAAAAATTGCGGGAAGTTAGCACTAAGTCGCGCAAAGCTTGGCGCAGCGAAGCTGGTCGATCCTCAAGTCTTCTGGGTAGCGCCGGTTACTTTCTTTCTATCTTTCTCTGTCTTTCTCTCTTTTTTTATGTTTTCTTCCTTTTCTTTCTGTTAATTTCTCTCTTTTTAATGCTAGATCTTTCTTCCTTTCTTTCTTTCTTTCTTTCTTTCTTTCTTTCTTTCTTTCTTTCTTTGATTCTCTGTATTTCCCTCTGTATTTCTTCACTTTCTTTCTCATCCTTTCTATTTATGTCTTTATTTGCTTTCTTCATTTTTGGTGGACCAGTGGTGAGTAGTGGGATTTGCCCAATTTTTGTGGTATATACCCGTTCATGATGATGATAGTTTCTTGCTGTCATCCGTTTTACCTCGAGCACTAACAGCCTCGCTGTTAAAAGTTCTGTGAATGCAGGCCCCCTCGTTTTAACATTAAAATAAGTTATCAGTCTATTACAGTTATTCTTATGGCTTCTTCTTTATATTCCTACTGCAATTCATACATGTACGTAGTATAGAGATACTGGTTCGCCATTGCGGATCTTGAGATAAGACAAGCCGTATGGCAAACGGCACCGAGTCGTATAGCTTCCGGCATAGGCTGATCATTTCTCCCAGCCTAAGAAAGCGAATAAGAAAGAAACAGAGAGCGAAAGGCGGGCCCGCCAAAACAATCAAGCGAAGCCTTGCAAACGAAGCAATCGACTCGTTGCGAACAGGCAACGCCGACGAGCCCTGCAGTTACGCAACGTTTACAACAAGGGCGAACCACCTTCGTACGGTTCGGTCAGTGCTGGGCAGCCCTTTCACCCGCCCGACTCTCATCACTCATCTCGCGCCGGCGCGCGAAGGCGCGGCCTTTCTTTTTCATGGCCACGAACAGTGACGCTCAGAAGATAAAACTACGCACGGCGCGGGTAGCTGGCCGACCGATCGCTGCACTGGTCAACTGCAGAGCTCGGCAGGGAGGTTGGGAACCGAAAGCCACGCCGACGGGTCGCACGTAGTGCGAAAGACCATCCCTCCATCGCGTATTGACAGGCTGTGTGAGATCAGTTCAGCCCGGGACTTGCTCCTTTGACTATCATAACGCGAAGCTGTCTTGACGCTTACGAAAGCGGAAAGGCAGAGAGAGAGAGAGAAGAGACGGGGAGTTCGTGAGAACCCCTGGAACTTGGCGCTGAGCCGTGCTCCCGCAAGGGTTGCAGCAGATAGCGTCATTTTGCTTCTCTCCAAGAGACGCCTCTCTTTCTCTCTCCCTCTCACCGGAACAGCTAGGTGTGTGCGTCGATATGTGAAACAAGGATTATGGTGTTGCTCAACCCTCTCTCTCTCACACATACACACACGCACACACACACGCACACACACACGTGCGTCCGTGTGCAGAGGGGGGGGGGGGGGGCATGTCAAACCGCAGCCCCTCCCCATCCCCTTCCGTAGTCGAATACGACGGGAAACAAGTTTCGCAATCGATGTAAAAATGAAAATGAAGCGCCGATGTGCTTCTAACAACGGCCTGCCTTTGGTCCTCGCTTTCTGGAATGAAGGTGGGTGTAAGCAGATCTCGGAATGCTAAATCGGGATGCCTCGGCGGCCACTGTCGTCAAAAATCTGCGCCGCCATGACCCTGCGCCTTAAACGCCTATTCTTGTGTCCTGTGTCTCAAGTGTCCTCATGCCTCAGGTGTCCTGTGTCAATTACGCTCCGTATAATCCTTGAGTATGCTATACTAACTATACCACGCAACGCGCTACTTTGATAATCTTGAAATCTGAGACTTCCTCGAGTGCGGGAGAAAGCACCGTTTGAACCAAGAAGCCGAGTGGGCTCGGCAGTAGACTCGACTTGCGGTTGAGCCAAGATCGCTCGGCTGCTGCGGTGACTGAGCGGTGGTCCTTCGTCCCCGCTGACGTCATCGCAGCTTCTCGCTCACCATCTTCTCTCCACCGCTTGCTCTGGTTTTTGGCCACGACAGAGCAGCGCGTGTCAGTGTACGGGGAAGGGGGGGGGGGGGGTTACCGAGGACGACCGAAGGTCGGCACCGAGGGTGATTAATAGCGAGGAGCAAAGAAAATGGCTGCGCCTCCGCGTATGTTACAGTATTTGCGCAGTCCTTCCAAAGAACGTACTCTTTCTTTCTTTCTTTTTTTTCATCTACTGTTCGTTCCTACTCGGTCCCTTTGCGGTCCCCTTGGCACCTGGTTGGCGGGACTCCTGGCTTACCGCCGCACATGCACGTATATTACAATACGCCTCTGGCGGGTGCGCGTAAGCACGCGCTCTCTTTCCAATGCCCAATCGGCGGCGCGCTGGACGCGAAGCGCATTAATAATTACGCCTCCGTGGCGCCGGCGCCGCTGCCGCTGCTGCCGCTTTGCGTGTGCCTGCTGAGCCTGCTGGCAGGGCCCGCGCAACTGGACTGGGCCGGCGACACTTGTCAGGGAAAGGAGGAGGAACGTTCGGAGATGAGAATGAAATGGCTCGCTCCTTGGTGACATTAGGATCGGAAACGTATCAAGGTTGACGGACAATTTGATCGGGCCAGTTGGCAATGATCCATCATTGTAGCTAGCGCGAAAACTTTACTAAGGACATACGAAAAGGACGAACCACAAGCGATTTGTGGTTTGTTCTCACTGTATCTGTCCTTGCTAAAGTTTCACGCTACTTGTTGTCCCTGTATCTGTCCTTAGTGAAGGTTCACACTACGTATCAAGATTGTTTCCCGCTCTATCGATGTTCAGATGCTCCTGGTTATAAATTGAGGGAGCGGAGGATATGCATGAATGAATCGATAGGCAACGCGTCACGGGAACGAGTCTTGCGTACTCGATGTCTTATATTCGTGTGACTAAGTAGAACGTAGTTACCACTGGGGGAGTTGGCACATTTCTGATATCAGCAAGTGTTACGCACAACAACAGAAAAAACAGGCAGGAAGACGTGACATCATTCGCAACTATGTTTATTATCAGTGGAACGCAACTCTCCGACTGATGCATGAACCTGCAGGATCGACTGTGGAACTGAAGAATGTCCTCTGCTGTGAACAGCAGTGATTGCGCGCATGCGCGCTTAGGTTTTCCCTCCCTTTCTTTTTTTTTATCTTCCTATTCACTTGCCCCAGTCACCGATGTATAGGATACAAGAAACCATGATGTTTGTTCTGCTTGATTTTCTGCCTTTTCTTTTCTTAGATTTTCCCTCTATTCTCAGAAAACCTGCGCACTTGTAAACACGCGTCGCATGTTTACGACAAGCGTGCGATGACAGCTTTTACGCATCGCAAGTTTAGGTGCCCTGTAGGAGGAACTCATATTCGCCGTCCTCTCTTTTCGCGGGATTACTCTGTTATTATAGGTCGTATTTACTGAGAGCGTTTAACGAAGAATATCGCGTTGAGGTGCCAGTTGTCGAGACACGAAAAATATATATTCTGAAGCGCAGGTTACAGTTCGTGCATACGCTCTAATTTACACGTCTGTACCAAATCGATTGATTCTCTACCATCTGCAACTCCTTGAGTGGTCCGCGTTCATACGAAATTTACGCGTTCCTCGGGGGCTGTCCCTTTCTTCGCATTGGCACAGTGATTGCCTACTGTAGGCACAACGTAACGTGCTGAATATTTGATTATTGCAGGGAAGCTAGCATACCTCTTCCAGACTTACATGGTTGGTAGGGACGACTGGCAGAATGCAGCTCGTGGTGCAGCCGAGTTTCTAACCTGCGATAACATAATCGATTATTGTGTATTGACAATCACGCAAACATTCCCAGCCCCACCCTCACGTGCACTGTACATTGTTGCGTTCTTATGACGGACTCATGCTGCTATTGACCTCTTCGAAACTTTAATCTCTCGCTGTTCCCCTGCTTTATTCACGACCTCATTATCTACTGATTACATGTACGAAACATGTGTGTCTCTAGCACGTCCGATTACGCATCAGTGTCCGTGTAGCACCCCACTGCAACGTCTCGCGTTTCGGAGGCTACGTGGTTCAACGCCACACCTGTTACATTCTTCCGAGTTCATTACAGTGTTCGCAACGACGCATATCGCGCACTGTTATCAAGGGCGGCCGTCCCACCCACGCCTTTAATTGCACCGCCTCCGAGATGGGCCCACGGGAACTTCGCGCTATCACGAATTAATGGCGTTGATGTTGCAGTAGTTGAAGATACGATCGCATGCTTGTAGGAGTGCTTGCTCGCGGAGCAATCAGCGTGCAAAGATTGCCTGCCTGATATAAGTCCATGCCTGTTGGTTTAAAAACTGACTCGCAGAATATCTAATGTAGAACCAAAAACAATACAGAGCCAGACCTGCCTTATTTGAGTGAAACTTGCAGACCCGGGGCGAGACTACGAAGTTGTCACTCATAATTTTGACATGAGAAGCCAGTAATGACACTATAGCGAGCCGAGAGACCGAGAGAATAAGTCTGTTCGCGTGTTTCACAGAACAACCGTCATGCGGCGCGAGGCGGAACCACAATCTCGATTATAGCCGGCAGCGGCCGCCATTTCTCATATGCGGCGTTGCTTCATCAGCCCATAGAGTTTCCTAAAATTAACTATAGTGGGAACCCTGGCGCTGCGATCGTTCAGTCACCATGGGAATGATGGAATGATGGGTAGTACACGGATTTGCCTAGTCTTCGTACTTGCGGGCTTCGAACGCACTTGTGGCTTTGTTTATTGCTGTGTTTTGGTTTTCTTTCGGATAAAAGAATGGATCGTTGTGAACTTCGTGACCAGATTTGAATGGGTGAGCCTAAAGAAGTTAAAGTGGAACTGCTGACTTTTTGCTGAACTTCGTTTTGCGGCAAAGCGGATGCAGGCGACGCGGAGCCAAACGGAGCCGAAAGAACGAAGTTTAGACAAATCTGTGTACTACCCATCATTCCCATGCTGGCTGAAGCGCCATGCGTTGCAGCTCCCATAGACACTAGCGCCATAGTTCCCTCTAGTAAGTATTGTAGGAAACTCTATGCCTCAGCCACGGCCAGGCTATATATATATATATATATATATATATATATATATATATATATATATATATATATATATATATATATATATATATATATATATATATATAATATTGTAGTGAAGAGTACGTGACGACGACGAAGAGCGAAGAAAGCAAGTCACAGTGCGAGCGACAGCCACGCGCCCTGAGCTTGCGCTTGCCTGGATCTTGGCCCTTGACGTTCCACGGCGTTCTCGTAGTTTGTACGTGAATAAATCACGTGACATTTGGTGGAGGTACGTGGGTTTCCCCTACGACCCTGGATCTTCGCTCCCGTAAGCTTCCCCCCCTTCGTGATACCAACATGGCCACCGAGACTCCTTCCCAGCCTGGCCCTTCGGCTGTCCACGTCACTTGTGGCGCCGTGTATCCTCAGCGGGACCCCCCCATCTTCTCGGGCTCCGGTGAATCGGACGTGGACGAGTGGCTGTCGAGGTATGACAAAGTCGGCGCCAGCAACAGATGGGACGACCCAATGAAGCTTGGGTATATGCAATTCTACCTTGCCGACATAGCCCAACTGTGGTATCACAACCACGAAACCGAGCTTCCATCTTGGTCAGCTTTCAAGACTGCTATCAAGGACGTCTTTGGACGGCCTGCGGCTCGCAAGCTTCTCGCCGAGCAGCGCTTGCGTCAGCGTGCACAACAACCGGGTGAGACCTACACGGGTTACATCGAGGATGTCTTCCATCTGTGCACCCGCGTCGACCCCGCTATGCCTGAGGAGGCCAAAATCAACCACATCTTGAAGGGCATCGAGGACGGCGCCTTCCAGCTGCTGCTCGCGCGGAATCCCACCACAGTCGCTGCGCTGGTTTCACTCTGTCAGAGTTTCGACGAATTGCGCAGGCAGCGCGCGATCGCCCGTCAGGCCCTCCCGACCCCCGACACGCTCTCCAGCTTGCAGCTAGCTGTCCCTCCGGCCGCTCAGCCGACTCTCCGGCCCACGATCAAAGACTTCATCCGTGAAGAAGTCGCACGCCAGCTGTCCTTACTGCCGCTCACTCACGAGCCGGCGCATCCTCTGGCTCCGGGCATTCAACAAGCCATTCGGACGCAAGTTGCTGAGGCTCTCCCACCCATGTTCCAACAACCGCCCGTCACTGCGCCGCCGCCGTTGCTGCTCGGCCCCCTCAACAACCTGTGCCCTCTGCTCCACCTCGACCACTGATGCCGTCCCATGCCTTGGCGACCACCGCGTATCACCAATCTATGCCTTACGTTCCACCTCGGCCACTTACGCCGCCCCGTGTCTTGCCAACATCCGCGTATGCTTCGTCGCCGCCCATCCCAACCCCCTCGGCCCCGTCTTTCCGCCGCTCCGACGCGTGGCGAACCCCGGACAATCGGCCCATCTGTTTCTCCTGTGGCCTCGCCGGCCACATCGCTCGCCATTGTCGCCTGGTTCCTCCAACATTCGACGCCGTGGGCATGCCAGTTGCGTCGTCGTCCAGGTCACCCCCAAGCTACGCCCCTTCTCACTTCGACGCCGACGGCAGGCCGGTCGCGTCGTCGTCCCGGTCGCCACCGGAGTATGCCCGTGATCAACGACCCAACGACACCCACCGGTCACCGTCCACTCGACGACGCTCCCTGTCACCTATGCGTCGCCGACCTGCTGCGCAAGAGGGAAACTGATCGCTGCAGTTCCGGAGGCAAGAACTGCATGCCAAGCGAACTGCCCAAGGCCTCCGTCTTTTTCGCCGCAAAACGTTATCGACGTCAATGTTGAAGGGACCACGGCCCAAGCGCTAATTGATACCGGGGCCGCCGTTTCGGTAATCTGCGAGAGCCTCTGCCGCCAGTTAAAAAAAGTGACCACGTCGCTCTCAGGACTCATGCTCCGCACTGCGACCTCGCAGTTCATAGCACCTTCAGCCGTGTGCACCGCGCGCGTTAATATTCAAGGAGAACTTTACGTCATTGAGTTTTTCGTGCTGCCGTCCTGCTCTCACGACGTTATCCTCGGCTGGGACTTCCTTTCACGTCATCGCGCCATCATAGATTGCGCCCGAGCAGAAGTCGCCCTTACGCCGCTGCAATCTTCTGTTTCGGGGCCTACCATATCTGACGCATGTAAACTTGTCATTGCTGCCGACGCTGACGTAGCCCCAAACACGTCCACCCTTGTCGCCTTGACTTGTCCGGCCGCTCCTGACGGCGCTGTCCTGTTCGCCCCGTCAGAGCTGTTCCTCCGCCGCCACGCACTACGACTGACGTTTGCCGTACTCACCGTCGAATCCGGCGCTACCATCATGCCGATTGCCAACTTGCGCACCTCGCCCGTTCGTCTACTTCGCGGGGAATATTTGGGAAGCATACATGCCGTTGACCTGCTTCGCTTTCTGGAGTTCGCTGAAGCCCCACTTCACCACCAGCTGAATGCCATGACAGCCCCTGTTGCGGCACCTCCGAAGTCAGACATTCTTCACCCTTCTGTGTCCCCGGATCTATCATTGGACCATCGACGCGAACTATTGGCCCTTCTAGAAGAGTTCCGCTCATCCTTCGACTGCGGTCAGCCATCTCTGGGTCGCACAACGAGCGTCACGCACCACATCGACACCGGTGGTCATGCCCCTTTACGCCAACGACCATATCGCGTTTCGGCGGAAGAGCGCCGTGTTATCAATGAACAAGTCGATGATATGCTCACGCGCGGAGTCATTCAGCCACCTGAGAGCCCCTGGTCGTCCCCTGTCAATATATATATATATATATATATATATATATATATATATATATATATATATATATATATATATATATATATATATATTTATTTTAATCTGCGCGCGTGCTTTCGATGGCGCCACGCATCAAAGCGCCTTTCTGGGGTAGCCGCATCTGCTGTGTGCCCCATTGTACGGAAAGAGCTTCGTACGAGACATAGGAGAAAACAGCCAGTTTCAGAGCTGTCATCGTGTCGCGAATTGGCAGCTACAGGTTACAGAGAAAGAAAAAAAAAAGCGCCAGTGGCAGCGAGTTGTCAGCTTACCACAGAAGCACGGCTCGGCGCGATATTATGTTATAAGATGTTATAAGATGCTAACGCCACCTATAGGCTGTGAAACGCGCGAATAGACGATTTTACACAAGACGCATGGACGCCGCCTCCTTGGGCTGATAAAAGAATGCTTCCTTATTTTTGTATCTCGTGACGCAAATTAATAAGCTCACGAAACGTCGAATGCACCTACTTACCCGTTTTCATGCCCTACCGTCACTGTTCGTTTACTAGTCAAAGATATCAAACGGCTAGGCTACATATCACTATGGCAGCACCGAAACCTTGCCGAAACCCATCCTCAAATATAGTAGCAGGGCGATTTCACGTTCTGTAGTAAAATGTTTGTTAGGTTAAGGCACGGGTTAGTTGTTAATGATTGAAAAGATAGTGGCAGCAGCGCAATATTTTTGACGGAACACAAGACTAAGGACGGCCACTGCGCTGTCAGTACGTGCGTGCATTGTTGTTGTCTGGGCATCGCGCAGAGCAAGTGAAGCCGATCAGTAAGGTACTTAAAGTATGTGCCATGGGCTTTGCACAGTTTGTTGGTAGGTTAGGTTAGTTCAACGTACAGTTGGTCGGATGCCCCGGCTGCACCGTGTTGTCCAACGTGTACATGAAGCGCCTCGTCTGGTCTCCGTGGTAAGCACAGCCGGCTCCTCCATGTTTGGTCATCCTGCGAGGACTTCCGGGGTTGCACTGATGATAGACATATTCTTTACTTGCCTTCGCTATAGTTAGTACTTGGTCCGTTTTTCGACTCGCCTTATCAAGCTTCCACCTCTAACCAATGTTAGATGTTTTTTGCTTGTACAGTATTCCGGTATACGGGAATGCGTTACGGAATACCGCGTTTTCGGACGATTGTATTGACATCTACTGACGTTTTGTGCAACTACAATTATATACACGTTTGTACGTTTTCGCCTGGTGTTTTTGACGGGATAAAATGATTGCATAGGCAACTCATTCGAAATTAAGCCTCTGCCGAAAATTTACACCAGGAGAACAGTAATTTGCACTAGGTTTCTGCAATAATCACCTGGTTCTTCTCTACCTCGCCACATGGCAACATGTATCCAGCCTCTCATGTTCAATGCTACGTTAAACCGGTACTGCCATAACGTTAAGTTCGCGGACATGCTAAATCTTACTATTTTTGATAACTGCGTGAATGAATGAATGAATTCACAATATGCTTTGAGAATTCGAAGAGGCGCGGAAATTGATTTGGATTGAAAAAAACGTTTATTGTGAACAGAAACGTGTCGGGGAAGCACGCGGCTGGTGCCTCTAGTCCGGGGCTCCCCATGGCCTCAGCAGTCAACCGTGCTTGCTGGAGGCTCCTTTTCCTCGCTGGCAAGGCAGGTTTTTTGTTTCTCCATTCTCATTTTTTCTTTTTCCACTTTTTCTGAGGCGTAGTAATTTTAGAACTTACACAGCAGACTCACAACTTATACAGTAGCTCGTACAGAGAGAGAGAGAAGGAACGTTTATTTTGAGCAAGCGCACTGTGCGCCCAAGGTGGGCGGCCTCCTTATTCCAGGTAGCCGCGGGCCTCCGCCATCTCTCGTGCCCGTTGAACCGGGCTTCGCTGATTCTTCAGGTCTGGGTCCGATAGCTTGGCCTCCCACTGCTCTTCGGTACAGAATACAAAACTTTACAGACTTATCCAACCGACTCACAACCACTCATTCTCCTTCATCAGACCATCGTATTTGCATTAATTACCACGTCTTGTCGCACATTCGCCGGAATTGATTGGCCTTGCACCATTAAACATAATTTATCATCAGTTGCACTGGGATATAACGATGGGTAACTGGCAGTAAAAGGTGTCTAATGCGTCGAAAGCCACTCTGCTGTGCTTACTGAAACATCTGCAAGGACTCGCCGCCATGCGGCCGTCGTAAAACCCGAGCGAAAGGCTAGTCGATCTCTTGGTTCCACGGTTGTTCTCGGTAGGTCTGCGCGCCGCGCTTGGTTGAGATGTTCAGTCATTTACAGTCCTGGTGTTCCAAGCTGCTTGTTTTTCACAGCAGAGCTGTTTAAGCCGAGTATTTGTACGTGACGCGTGAACAGAAGCGATCATCCTCACGAACCGGCACGTGCTCTTTTCGTCGTCTTCTTCATCTTCATCCTCGCTCCCAGAACACGTGCGCCGATTCGTCCAGCACGGGATGCAGTAACCCTGATGGGCGAGAGGAGTACACGGAGAGAGAGAGAGAGAGAGAGAAAGAGATAGGAAGAAAGAAAGAAAACAGAAAAAAAATCTTGGCGAAAAAAATTGCTTGGCGAGGTGGTATTCGAGCCCGCGTACCCTCGATCCGAAGGTGAGCGCCCGAGCCACTCGGCTATCTAGGCACGCTAGCAGAGCATAGCATAGCCTTGTATACCGTGGAATAGTATAGCAAGAGATGGGAAAGAGAAGGGAGGGTGAGGAGGAAATAAATGAGGAGGGGAGAAGGTAAAGCATAGCATAGAAAGAAGGACATAGAGAGGAAGAGAACGAAAGACAGAAAGAGAGGGAAAGAAGGAGAGAGAGAGAGATTGAGGAAGCAAGCGAGAAATAGACAGAGAAAGAAACTGAAGAAAGAGCAAGAAAGAGAAAGGAATAGATAGAGAAATCGAGAGAAATAAATAAATAGAAATCAACACGGACAAAAAAGACACAACAAACACAGAGAAGAGGGGAAAAAAAAGAAAGAAAGGGAAAAACTGAAGAGAAACAAAGAAGGCTGCCCAGCTCCGCACTTCCTTCAGGCTTGGCAACCCTGGTGCGAAGCCGCCTAAATTTTTTCTTCCTGGTTGATGCTGCTCTAATAGATTTTTTTGAAACCTAAATATTTGCAAGCCGATCATGGCGATGATGAACTAAGGTGCTTATACGCGTGCCATATAAAGAAGACTTTATGACGAACAAAGCGAACACTCTGGAATTTTCGCCAGTTGTTCACGGTTCGAGACACGAGCTATTTTATACAAGTGCTCAACCGGAATACCCTTGTATATATCACTAAAAGCGAAAAAAGACAGAAAGAAAGAAAGGTAAAAATAACGCTTGACAAAAAAGGCATCGTTACATCATTTCCGACGGGTAATTTTAGTAATATGACTGCAGAGAGTTAACCTAACGCGTATGAAAGACACGGAATTCTCTTACGCCCGTAAAAACCACGGTTTTTATTCTCTCAGTTCACTCGCTGCACACCACACATTTGCGAACTACTATATGCCACATCCCTTTGCTACATCGTACTCTGCGCCCAAACTAACCTGAATGGGTGGTCTCGCTGCTTTTGCAGAATGGAGCACAAGATGACATTGTATAAACAACGTAGAAAAAAAAATACTCGTACGTTCGCCCTTGCCGCACCCTGAATGCCCAGATTTCGCGTATTCGTTTGCTTCACTAGGTCGAGACCAACCGATACGGGTGGTCCGAAAACGCTCGGTAGGGCGATGCGGCAATCTGCGTTGTTTAGGCAACTCGAATAAATTTTGTTATTTCGCGCACGCCGCATTCTTTGGCTGTGCGGCTGACCGCTCGCGTTTGTTGCTTCATTGGCTGGATCCAGGTTAGCCAAAATGGGTGGTCTCCGATAGGTGCCTTCGAAGGAAGAATTAACGAATGGCGTTGTTCATATTTTTAAGGAGGAAACTCCAGCCCAAACCAGGACAGACCACAAAGAAGAGATGAGAGAAGACAAGAGAGATAGAAGGGCACTGAGAAGCCTGTTACTTCTTCTTTTTTTCTTTTGCGCCACACCAAATGGTCAGTAAATGGTCAGCTTTGTCCAGGGTACGCGCACTGGCGTAACTGGTTGGCGCACGCGATGAACTTGCCTCCACTGTACAGGGATGAACCAGATTCGCTCGCGTGATGACCGCATGTAGAGTGCCCGCGCATCTCCCTGTCGTGACGGCCGATGCGCAAGATCGTGTCGGCGTTTAATCAAAGCCGCTGATCGAAGCCGTCGCTCACATCACGCGCCACATAAAAGGCGAGTGAAGGGACTACTACAGTGCCCGGTATATCTCGGCTATCAACGTGGGCTGTATACACAAGCGCATTGCGCGACAAGCACGAAGAATCGATCGCTGGATCTAGGTGTTCGTCGGAGCCAGTAGCGTAGCAAGAAATATTTTTTACGGGAGGTGGTGGGAGGTGGTGGTGGGGTGCGTGCATATATATATACATGCACAATCGAAAATTTTCGGGGGGAGGGGTTCAAATTCTCCCCCCTCCATCCCCCTTTACTTTGCTGCGCCAGTGGTCGCACCTTCTATCTCGTGCACCTCCTCCGACGGCCCGAACATCTGTCGGCGGTCAAAGCAGGGGTAATATTGAGATGCGCAGAATGATCTATATTTATGGAACAGGCTAAAGAGAAAAAAATGCTTTCTTTTCTCGTATTAGTAATTTACTTTTTCACGATAACAAGAACACCGCGCTTGCTGCGAGAAGACGCTTGGTAAGCGAGAAAAAAAGCGCGAGAAGAAAATGCGGGTGGCGACACCAGATTGAAGTTGCGTCGGGACGTCATAGATTTTGGCGTCGTGACGTCATGACCAGTCGCCGTGACGTCATATATTTTGATGGCGTCTACAAGGGCTTACGTAGTCCCTCATCGGCAAAAATGAAGTAAGTATCACATTGTCTTCTGAGGGAACCCAGAGGCTTAACGTACCAAGTTCCAGAAAATTTTGTTGAGCCAATGGAGCCAAAATACGAAAAAATAAGCTTGAAATCCAGGACGTCACGATCAAAGATTTAGGCGGGAAACTGAAAAGCGATACTTCTAACATCGATTCTTTCATCTAATAAACCTATGGTGGCGAAGTTAACGACACTAGAATTTCCAGAATATAATTTATCAGTCTAAACTAATTTATTGTTCCGCTTTAGTGGCTCTTTATCGATCCAATATCCTCAATAATCCTTCTGCTAGAGGGGGGGAAAGTATGCATTATATCATAGTCCATGTAGGGAAGAATATAGGATTTTTGCGAAGGGGATTCAGCCCATGGGTAGTGGGGAAGGACCTGATGGGTCCTCCTCTTGGAGGTATACATTCACAGCTAAAGGAGGAGTGTCAAGAGTTCCGGACTCCCCCGCTGAATCTGCCCGTTCCCATGACAAGAAAATGTTCCCGAATAGTGTTGTTAATTGGACAAGTGAAAGATAGTTCCATTCCAGTTTGTAACTACGGGATCGACCGCCTTCTGTATTACATATCATGTAATTATCAACGTTTATTAACATGACTAAGCTGATTCTGGTTCTGAATATAATGCTATTCATCAGCAGCGATGAACTCTTGGATATCGGTGAGGTGTTTCCCGTAATTGTCGTCACCCTCGTGTCTAAAGTTTCTAGTACACCTTTATGTATGTCATCATTAATGGGTTTGAAGAGGATGGCACATAGATATGGCGCCGGGCTGCAGCTTGTTTCTGGAACAGGTTAAACCGTGTAGTTGCGCACATAGTTGTGTATTTGAATGGCCATTGTTGCTCAAGGTGAACGATCAGATGAACAGTTAGTGCACACGCAATCACATTACGGCTTTAACATTAACGACCACGCCGTGACGTTGCAAAGGAACTCTCAAGGAGATGAGGCGAACAAGAAATGGCGGCATCACTTAGCACACAAGACCAGGGGCGTAGCCAGAAATTTTTTTCGGGGGGGGGGGGTTCAACCATACTTTATGTATGTTCGTGCGTGCGTTTGTATGTGCGCGTGTATATATACGCAAGCAAAACTGAAAAATTTCGGGGGGGGGGGGTTGAACCCCCCCCCCCCCCTGGCTACGCCCCTGTACAAGACGCACTACGACCACACATTATTCGAGGACTTGAAACAGTCGATATGTTTCAGACAACAACAGGTTGCAAGTTTCGCAACGGGTGTCAGGCAACAGGCAAAATACATGACGCTGCCTGCCATTATGTATTCATACTTCATTTTTGTTATTTTTTTACCTCAGTCTTTACCTTACATCTCTTACTCCACCATGACCGCAGTGACACCTACTTTACATTTATTGACCCATGCACTATAGGATAATATCATCGTTTTCCATTCTTTTCAACCCTGGTCAACGATACATGGTAACTTTATCGCACTCTTTGGCCTAGATGTCCTTGTGGCATTAAACACAATCAATCAATCAATCAATCAATCAATCAATCAATCAATCAATCAATCAATCAATCAATCAATAGAAAGGTGGCACCAAACCGGCTTAACCTCGGCGTGATGTGGCTGCGTGCGCTTCAGAAATGTTCACGGTCACATCACTCTGAGTTTATCGCTGGTCAGCCACTTTCTCCCAAGCGATAAGCTCTTCAAAGAGGCTTAATTGTCCACTATGTTGTTCATAGCCACGGGGACAAAGTCTAGGCGAATCCGTGCCCATAAGACATGAATATAAAACCGGAATGGTGGTACCTGCACTACCATCACCCTCACTATTAAAAATAGCAAGCAAACGTAACTGCGTATATCTCTAAATGAAAGCGCGTCCCAGCTAACGGCCGACATTTGCGCAACCTCCGCGGTGCATCACGAGAGCAGCCTACTGCGCGTCGCGTCTATGGGGCGTGCCGCCGTCTATCGGTGCAGTTGCGCAACAGACCTCAAATTTTGTTGCTGCCACGCAAGGCGCGAACTTCAAAGCGTACCAGTATCGGTGGTGGCTGCGCGCAGTGATGTACGTTCGATTTCCCAGTGGCCAATTGGGTAAATCAAGAACAGAATTTAGTGCATCTTGGGAATGAGTTGAAGGGTTGTAAGAAAAAAAAAGAAAAGTTTGAAACCCAATGTCCTCTCTTTCCTGTCGTTTCTTTGCGCTCCGTCTGAAGTTTATTTCTTCCGAAGGGCTTTATATGCATCACTCATCCACTAGCCAAGCATCCACTAGCCAAGCTTTCTGTAATAATATTTGATAAGCAGCTGCGCAGCCTATGCAGCGAAATTTCGACAACTTCCTTTGGTAGAAGATATGTCAGGCAATGGAAAGGTAGGTCTTAAGGAACGATAACTACGTGGAATGTTATAAGCCGCGTTTTTAAGTTCTGTGTCCAGAGCAGACCTCTTTCGCAGTGATGTGGTACTTTTATATGCATTTAACCTCCATATGTACTTCTCGACTCCACAATGATACCGTGCACGTTTGGGGGAGAACATCAATTCCATTGAATTTGAGTACTTCAGTAGCGCTTTCATTGGCCTACTGCGTCTTCGAGAAATATGTCCATCGTCCTAGTGTCTTGGCTGCAGAAAAAAACGTGTTGAGTTCAGTTGGTTAAAAAGCATCCGGAGCGGGCATCGCTGTGTGCGTAACTATGGTATACTACAATAACTATATAACAATAGTATAATTTTAGTGGATATACATGTTCCGGTGAAAGTAAATCCAGTAGATTGCGCAAGTCAGCTTTATTTTGTGTAGCTGTGTTTGTGACGGGCACACAAGGCGGCAAAATAATATTGAAGGCAGGGGGAGGGAGGCGTCAGGCTGCGTGACCTCCGTAATGCTGGGGGTACCAAAGGTACCCCAAGTCATAGAGTTTCCTACAATACTTACTAGAGGGAACTCTGGCGCTAGTGTCTATGGGAGCTGCAATGCATCGCGCTTCAGCCAGCATGGGAATCATGGGTAGTACACGGATTTGTCTAAACTTCGTTCTGTCGGCTCCGTTTGGCTCCGCGTGGCCTGCATCCGCTTTGTCGCAAAACGAAGTTGAGCAAAAGTCAGCAGTTTCACTTCACCACTTTAACTTCTTTAGGCTCACCGATTCAAATCTGGTCACGAAGTTCACAACGATCCATTCTTTTATCCGAAAGAAAGCCAAAACATAGCAATAAACAAAGCCACAAGTTCGTTCGAAGCCCACAAGCACGAAGACTAAGCAAATCCGTGTACTACCCATAATTCCCATGGTGGCTGAACGATCGCAGCGCCAGAGTTCCCTCTAGGTCATTTTAGGAAACTCTATGCCCCAAGTATACTAATAATAATATCTGGGGATTTAGGTTCCAAAAGCACGATATCATTATGAGAGACGCCGTAGTGGAGGGCTCCGGAAATTTCCACCACCTTAGGTTCTTTAACGCACACGGATATTGCACAGTACAGAGGCCTCCACCTCCGCGGCCGGGATGTACCTCAAGGATAGGATATGCACGCGGGTGTACGTAAATCCGTCATTCAACCCATGATCGTCGCGCAAAAAACAACTCGCTTTGATTTAACGTATCAGGACATTCAACGGCGACTCGATGCCAGCTTTAAAGTGAACAGGGTTGAGATGTCCAATTGACAAAGAAGAGTCAGTGACTGTACTCACAATATCTACTTTAAGGTCAACAGTGACAACGTACAAAACATGTTTTCTATCTTTTTCAAGAAAACGATTGTATATTGTCTTCCAGCTACAGTGCTCAGGCGCTCAGCGGCAATAACCAGACTGAATGGGGATAGAAAAACATGGCTGATCCCTCCGTCATAGGAATCTTCGCAGAAGTAGTGCTTATTGTGTAGTGATATATGAGAGCTTGTACAATGTCTATTGGTGTTTGGCAGCTACAGTACCGTTTGACGTGGATGCACCCATGTTGACGGCATGTCTCTATCGCGACGGCTAACGCCCATGATCATGATTAAACCGTTGTGGTAGCTGACGTTGTGAACATATATTTGGACACAGCAAATCGTGAATCCCGCGTAAGGATGATATCAACAAACTCATAATCAATACTGGTACCCGGTATGCACTTCTTCAACGCGTCGTCAATTAAGGAGATAAACGGCACGATGCGCGCTTTCTAGCAATGGGTGACCGACGCCTGCGCTCATGCATACCAGGGGCGTAGCCAGGGGGCGGGGGGCTTGGGGGGGTTCACCCCTCCCCGAAATTTTTCACTTTTGCTTGCGTATATATACACGCACACATACAAACGCACGCACGAGCATACATAAAATATGGTTGAACCCCCCCCCCCCTACCCGAAAAAAATTTCTGGCTACGCCCCTGATGCATACATTACCACACACTACGCTTCAGCAACACGGGAGGTAGAGGTTCGTAGCCTGAGCCGCAAACGCGTGCGTCCCGCTGCGCTGTCTCGCAGGCGCTGGTCTCGTTCAACCAAGGCACGACATTCGCCCGTCGAAATCGCATCCTTTCTGCAACGCGTATTGTAGCAGTTTTGTTAGTCGGTGCTCTCGCAATCGAAGCAGTCGGCGGCGGAGAAATCCCGTTGGTGCACGTGGAAGCTGCACTATTCTGATGAGCCGACGCACGCTAACACGAAGCGAAAGGCAAATAACGTAACCAACGCGTCAAGGGTACCTCGGCGGCGCCAGCGCGGCCAGTGTACTTCGCTGGTATCGAGACGCTTTAACCATGACCTCCGATATCGCGCGCAATCTTGGAGTAAGCGCTAGTAAGTGTCGATTGTCAAGCATTACTTCTTTTCACCTCTCACAGATGGCGGCACCGCCCCGCTCCGCCCTGCCTACCTACACCGCCAACAGAGAGCACCGTGCGAAAGAGAATGTGTGAAAGATATAAGACGCGTTCGCGCCGTGTCCAGCATCTGCCGACTTAGCTTAGTCGGTAGGGCGTCGGGCGCTTGCCGTCGCGGCCGCAAGGTCGTGGGTTCGATTCCCAGCGGGGATCTTTTTCTTGGTTTTTTCTTTCTCGCCCGTTGGTGTCCGTTTTATCATCGTCATATCCGTGACGGATGTACTTGGTGGACCCCGGCATAAAACACTTTCGTGTTAAAAATGAGCGGGTTGTATTACGTTCATTTTCAGTAAACATTAGTCTGAAAGGCAGCATCCAGGTTATCTGTTCTCTGGTCCGCGTCATTTTGCACTGCTAACCACGAAGATAGCCAGATGCCCCCTTTCCATTCCGGAAGAATGTTAAAGCCATGCCTTTGCTTATGAAAGTGCGCTAAATCCGAGCTATGACAGAGCTCCGCTTAGTTCCAGCGTATAACGTTGTTACTAAGGTAAAATCTTACTTGAAATATACGTTCTGGTGAAAGTAAAGGAAGCAGATTGTGCAAGTCAGCTTTATTTTGTGTTGGTGTACTTGTGACGGGTGCCAAAGGTGGCGAAGTAAGATTTGTGTATGGGGAGGGTGGCGGGCGCCATCAGGCTTTGGTGCGTAACCACCGTAACGCGGGGGGTACCATAGATAGCGCGAGGATAGGATATGCTCACGGGTGTAAGTAAATCCATCACTCCGCCAATCGACAACGTACAAAAAAAAAAGAACTCGCTTTTATTTGTAGCATCAGAACACACAACGGCGACCCTTGACTATCTCAGACATGTTCCTTGCATAAGTATTCATTCAAAACGAACAGGAAAACAAAAAGTGCGGGACAATCTCTGTCGTAAAGCTTGGCACCTGGCTAGCCCCCTTCTCATTGTAAAGCAGAGGACATTAGATCATTTTACGGTTTCTCATAGCTCGGCGTATCCTTAATTAAGGTACGGCAGCTCCTCTTCTGGGCGGCGTCTGCGTGTGCACACGTGTTTAGCCTCGTCGCACTCGTAGCCCTTGGGACAGCAGTGTATCCCGTCCGGGCAGCAAGTGGCCTCGCTGAATGGGCAGCACGAGTACGTGTTGTTAGACTTGCAGCAGGTCGTCTTGTCCGGGCACAGGCTCTGGTGGTCGGGACAGGTAGTTTTCACTTCTGGAGGTGGTACAAGAGATGGAAAATTACGTGCTCATTGCCCGAGCCTGTTCGACGTAAAATTTTAAACGCAATACATCTCTTGGCATACCAAAAGAAATATGATTCTATCTATCTATCTATCTATCTATCTATCTATCTATCTATCTATCTATCTATCTATCTATCTATCTATCTATCTATCTATCTATCTATCTATCTATCTATCTATCTATCTATCTATCTATCTATCTATCTATCTATCTATCTATCTATCTATCTATCTATCTATCTATCTATCTAATCTCCAGTGGAATCTTGTTGATACAATCTTCAAAAGAGCTGGAGTGTGAGATGTAGCATCTGAAAATCGCATTATCTAGCGGAAGCTCTCGAAAAAAGTCCACAAATAGGCGCACTCGGCGACATACTCAAGTCAGTAGCAACTGACTGTTTCTGTGGTGTTGAGGTATACTGTTTCGCATAACACACAATGTATGCGGAGTAACGTCACTCGGTCTGCGCGGCTATGGGAAAGTTAACACGTCGATCGTTGGTTCTAGGAATGTTATTTAAGCTATTACACTGTCATACAACACAATCAACTATCGCCTATCGTCAATACAATCGAGTGAGAAGAAAAAGAATAACAAGATGTCTTTGGGCTCCCAGTCGTCTTAGGCAAATACAAATAATTTTTTTTTAGATGTGAAGCATCTTATGGCGGAGTTCAAACCGGTGGTGTGCGGCGTGACTATCCTTACTGCGCATGCGCAAACCCTCTCCACACTACTCTCCACTCCCCCTGCCCCTCACCACTCCCTTTCCCTTCTCCACCAGACCTTTCCCCTCCCCTCTCCACTACCTCTCCTCTCCCCCTCTCCACTACCCCTTGAAACGCGGGCTCGACGTGCCGAAACGCTGCTTCGCATCGCCTCATGGTCCCCTTTAGCGGGATATGGTGTGATTTTTATTGCGATAGCAATTATATGGACAGTCTCGGCTGGATTTTGCCGTCGCCGTCGCCACCGTCATGCACCGTATATGTATAAGTATGTATATATATATATATATAAAAGCCCCAAAGAAAAATAATTTTAAAAAATGCTTCCGAAGCGCGGAATCGAACCAGGGACCTCTTGCTCCGAAGCGATTGGCGCTAACCGCTGCGCCACGAGACACAGATCCTCCACGTAGCTAACGGCGAACGTTATATACATACCCTTTACCGTTGAACGGACTCAGAGTCGGCAGGCGCTTATAAGCGTTTCTTCATTACCAGCGAGATGGCGCTAGGAGCGCGACGGGCGCTTTTTTTTTAGTGTTACTGTATATGATTGATTGCTTTATTTCGTCACAGTACAGTGTAACAGGAGGCGGAGGGAAAAGCCGTAATGACGGCTTGAGTGATCCTCCGCCCCCTTTGTGAACAATGGCAGCAGCTGAAAGGACATCACAATATCTACACTTTTTATACATAGCTTATACAACAAAGAAACCTGCTGCAATCTTCTGCACCCAAATAATTGCTACATTGTTTATACAACAAAAAGAGCCGTTAATTCAGCAACACTTAAATGAGACACATCTATACCTTTGCTAATGTAATTATTTAGAATTCGCGGAAGAGTACATCGAAGCATCTGAAAACCATATTTAGTACGAAAGTAAGGAACGTTCCACATTTCTGTATTTCTAGTTTCATAAGCCTTTTCCTTTAAGCAAAGATTCGCCATATCTGTAAACAAAGAGTTTGAGCGTTTGCAGCTAAGACAGTACTCTCGTAGTAGTCTGTATTGATATAGGTCATTCACTTTGATTATCTTATATTTTTTAAACAGTGGGTCGCTAGGTGCTAGAACTATAGCGTTGTCTATCAGCCTCAGTATTTTCTTCTGTATTCTCAGTAATTTTGTTAAGTTTGTTTCTGTAGTTGTTCCCCAAACCAAATAGCAATAACTAAGATAAGAACTAAACAGTGATTTGTATATCAATAACTTCACCGAGTTGGGGATGAGGTACCGGATACGGCTGAATATTCCAGTTATCCGGCTTAATTTTAATTGAATATAATTGACGTGGTCATCCCATTGCAAAGAACTGGAGAAATGTACCCCAAGTACTTTCACTGACGTCACTATTTCTATATCTGAGCCTCTAAATACAATGTTATTCTCCAAAGTCACTTGTTGACCTTTCGAATGAAAAACTACGGCTTTTGTTTTAGTTGCATTTATTTTTAACTTATTGTTACTTGTCCAGTTGTCTAACTTCTGTAAGACGTCATTAGCTTTATTAGAAAGGATAGCATCTGATGTTGATGGGACAAATATACTCGTGTCATCTGCATAGATAATAAACTTAACTTCTGGGGAGATATGGACAATGTCATTAATATATAAAGTGAACAATAAAGGGCCAAGAATGCTCCCCTGTGGTACCCCTGAAATTATATTTTTCTTATCTGATACTAAATCATTTATCGAAACAAACTGACATCTGTGCGAGAGATAGCTTTTAAGTAACGTGAGTGGGAGCCCGCGAATGCCATAATGGTTTAATTTTTCAAATAAAATACCGTGGTGAATGTAGTCAAATGCTTGTGTGTGGCCGAGCTCGTCGTCGTCGGCGAGCTCGCTCGCTTCTTCTTATATTTGTGCAGGGAGAACCTTGCCCTTCCGCTGTCTGCTCGCGCGATTTTCTCGTGCTGAGGGGAAGAGGGATGTTTCAGGCTTTCACCGTGATGTCCGCGCTCATGTTACGGAGCGTACGAAAGTCACTCGAGCTCAAGGGACGCCGCTAAACGAACAAACAGAAGATGAGCGCGAACTATCAAGTGTCACAACTCGACACTTGAAGCACGCTAGTTTCCTTCGCTGCTTCGGCCGCCTTTGCAACAGGAGCGCTGTTCAAACTGAGAGTATCCATTGGCGAGCCTCACTTCGTATATCATTAGTTTCTTGCTATCGCATTCATTGCTTCGCCCTTGCGGCGAAACTGTGACTTTTTATTGATTGATTGCCAGCCGGCTCTATTTATAACTGTGGTTTTTTGAAGAATGACGTAGGTACACCGCAAAAGTAAGGTAGGAGGATAGGTCACGGCCTTACTATAGAAGTGGTTCCGGTTCATGACGTGCGCGCCAAGTAAATCGGCGACCTATCGAATGCTTAAAAATTATGTCCAACGGCATTTCAACAGTACACTCTAATCACGGTAACGTTTAGGACAGCATAAAAAGACATGTAACCTATAATTTATAAGTTACATGGCTGCTACAGCAATTTTATCTTTGTGTTTTCTTCATTTCCCTCTCTCATAAAGGTTACATCGACAGTAGCGTGCCAAGTTAAAAGCTAAAGCACCGCGATGAGCATTGTAACCTTTAGATTGTAACTTATATAAGCGCAATGACTCATCCGTCAGGGGACCTACACTATGGAGTGGAAGTTTATTGATCAATGTGTCACATTGCGATCTGTCTTGTTCAAGGCTGGCTTTATCAATTGAACGGCGGATGATGTACACACAGAACGGGTCTTGACAGCAGAAAAGCAAATCACAGAAGCAGCGATTTTACATTGCGGCATACTGAGGCAAGCGATGGTGGGGTATGAACTAAAACTGGAGTTCAATAAGGTGAGCCCGCTTCCAAAACCCATAATTTATGAAGTGACATAATCTGCACAGACATCGGCAGAAGCACAAGAACGAAAAACTATCGTATGTTGGTCAAATGTTTGTGCTAAACAACTTATTAAGTAGCTCTTATATCTATTTTGCTTTTAAGCCGCAGAAGTAATTAATTTGCCTCCGGGAAGCTTCGCATATGGCGACAAGATAAAGTACTGTGAGCACACGACAACCGACCAAATTAAACTGACGATGCGATCGAAGAACCATCCCGTGGCGCGAGAAAAATATTTTTCTGAGACTCGCAATACAATTTATTCGAATTTCGCTGTCGTGTTGTCTAGTTTGTTTCTTTTTTTTCGCGTTATAATTAACGGATCGTAAAGTGCAGCAAACGTCACGGGACAACATAGCACCAAACACGCTTAACCGTCATCAATTCGCCAACACGGGAGAAAAAGATGCCGCTGAGTTGACAAAACAGCGTGGGACGGCCGCTCCAGAAGAGAGGCCGCGTAGAGAGATGTATGAGTTCGCGGTGAGTAACAAATGTGGCGTCCTCGAGGCGCCGCTTCAACTTTATCGAACCAGGGACGGCGTCATCTCTCCTAGGCTTTGCACAGCTTGAGGTGTATGCCGGGAAGAGCATTCGAATGCGAGGCGGTTGGTGCGATTGTTGAAGTCGCGTTTGTGCAGTGCTGCTCTTTGTTTAATCGATTTATCCAGGTTTTACACTCCGCGCTTTGTTGACGTGCGTGGTCTAATCGTGTTGTGTACGTGAGTGGCGTGTAACTAGTGATACAGCACGCAAGTACAGTCATTAACGTGCGCGATCCGCCGCAAATCAGCCACGAGACATGGCAACGGGCACGTTCAGTGGGCTGCGCGGCCATTGCGACGAGCTGCATTGCCGATTCTTCGCTTGAGACTGGCAATTGTCGAGCGGGTTGCATCCGTTGTTACGTTGCCCGAAGACAGTAGTAAATGTGATTTGCAGGTAAGCAATAATCTCTCTTCAGTACGTTATTTTCTTGTGTATATGTACTTATGTCGCGTGTTTACCTGAATTCATGCTCATGCTTACGCTACTGTACGAGATGGGTCGTGTCATACTTTTATGTTTTAAATAAATCGTGTCATACTTTTATGTAATGCATTGTTATTGGCAGTATTTGCTCTGCGTTTGACATTATAAGATGAGTGTTTGGGTGTATATTATCAAACATCCGACTACGATCATTCGTTATCATACACGTTTATGTGAGAAGAGATGAAGAACAGAAGATTAACCCTTCTTGCTGTCGGCGTCTTGGTACCTTCAACACGCTCGATGAAGGCTGCAATCACGGTGTGAAATACTGTAGGCGGCATAAACAAAGTGCCCCAGATCAGCTTTGCCCAGATGAGCTCTACGTGCGCAGTAACTCGCTCCTGTCAATGGCAGTCTGGGCTGTTTGTCATGTCCTTGTCACCGGTACATGATATTTCGTGGCGTCTATGCGCAACCTTTCGCCATGCTTCAAACTCGGCTGCGGTAGTTTTAGGTGGACGAGTGAGGGTTTAAGGCGGTAATGCGGGCTAGTTGGTTGTGATCACTGGTGTTCATTTCGGTAGCGCAAAGAAAATTAGACACATTTAAAAAAAAAGCCCTCGTAGAGTGATGTAGCGCGTCGCGCCTGTGCGACGGGTTTTTGTGTGTTTGCTTGCGGTAAAGTCAGTTGATCTCTAGCGCCCGTCCTGTCTACGTGTCCTCTCTTGTCTTTATAAATTGTTTTGCGCTACCGAAATGAATAAAGCTTTAAGTACACGAAAGACAATGAAATGGCGTTAAGAGTGCGTTTTAAGTGTAGTTTTAAGTGTCTTAAAGGAAATCACAGCATCCTTCCGTGTGTAGCTGAATGTAGCAAACCCGAGGCACTGAGCCGACCGAAGTAAACATTTAATACACACACACACAGAAGGACGTTTATGACGTGAAAAAATAAATTGCTAAATCCAGTGCTTTGGCTGAGCACGTTTCAGGGGACACGCAATCGACTGGGGGAAGGCACGTGCTCGAGCTAGAGAAAGATGACTGGCACGACGTCTTTATCTCGAGTCGCTCTTGATACCGACTACTCCGTGTGTGTGAGTGCGTACGTGTGTGTGTGTGTGTGTGTGTGTGTGTGTTTGTGTGTATGTGTTTGTGTGTGTGTGTGTGTTTGTGTGTGTGTGTGCTCGTGCGCGTGTGTGTATGCGCTCGCGCGTGCGTGTGTGTGTGTGTGTGCTCGCGCGCGCGCGTGTGTTTGTGTGTGCTCGCGTGTGTGCGTTTGCGCTCGCGCGTGCGTGTGTGCTCGTGCGCGTGTGTTTGCTCGCGTGTGTGCTCGCGCGTGCGTGTGTGTGTGCGCGCGCGCGTGTGTACTCGCGTGTGTGTGTGTGTACTCGCGTGTGTGTGTGTGTACTCGCGTGTGTGTGTGTGTACTCGCGTGTGTGTGTGTGTGCTCGTGTGTGTGTGTGCTTGCTCGCGTGTGTGCGCGTGTGTGTGTGTGTGCGCGCGCGTGTGTTTGCTCGCGTGTGTGCTCGTGCGCTCGCGTGTGTGTGTGCTCGCGCGTGCGTGTGTGCTCGCGTGCGTGTGTGTATGTGTGTGCGCGCGTGTGTGTGCGCGTGCGTGTGTGTGTGTATGTGTGTGTGTGTGCTTTTTGCTTTAGTCGGCTCAGTGCCTCGGGTTTTCAACGTCACCACGTATCAACCCAACCAGACGGGCTTCCGTCAGACTTCAAACTTCTGCGTCTTGACCTAACTTGAAACCTTACCACAAATATATGCTGAAGTCATCTTCATTCCATAGTTGCACTCATACAGATCACAACGTACGGCATTCAAAATTCACATAATTCATGCTCATACGCTGCTGTAAGAGTTGGGTCGAGTCAGAAAAATAAATTGTCATGCTTTTACGCATTGTTGCCGGCAGTATTTGCTCTGCGTCGCTCGATTACGTCTAACTGCTTCGCTATCAAAACGGGGCAGCTGAGAATATGTTACGCGATAAGCGATACGCTGTGGCTTAACAATTTTTCAGATAGCACGAATGCCAGCAATCGTGCGACGTAGGAGTTCAAAGGGGGACATGGTCAGTGTGGTTGGTATGTCTTTCGATGTCCTTAGTTCCTTGGCGATAAAATTTGTTCTCTGGCACTGAGATAACTTTTTTTTGTGTTCTCGTTCTGTTCTAGGGTGCAAGCAACGTGTCATTGTGGTTAGAAAAAATGAATCAGTATACATGTGATTTAACTGTCAAAGCCGGAATGTTTAAAGGTACGTAGACAACACAAATGATTTTTTTCCCGCCATATTAAATGTGTTGCGTTGGAAATGTTTACAGCATACATCCCGCCCAAGGCATGCTGAGATGATCTCATATCAGGCAGCTTGGAAATTTCCAGACGCCGATATGCCTTACGTTTGATGCAGCCGAAGTTATGAACTGTCAAGTGGAATATGCCCCTTGAGGAAAACAATTAGGTACGAGCATATTCAAGCTCCACGTGAAATGCCAAGTATGGTCACTGAAAAATGTAAATTGCAATGTTTCTGTTTCTAATCACCTGCTGTCGTGTTTCTGCTACTAAACTGTTACTTACATTATTGTATTGCTGACTGTTGTGCTAAACAGAAGTAAATTGCATTTGGGATTAACGCGCGTTTTCAAATAAGATATTTGTTTTCCGATAAACGTATTGCACAGGATAGTAGATTTGAGGAACGCTTATGTATTAGTCAAGTAACACCTTTTTGGGGGGAGGGGGGGGGGGGTTGGAGTATGTGTCTCACATTACGTGCTATCGGCAGTTGGGTGCAAAGTTGCAGTAACCGTTGGAATAGTGCAAAATAACGGTCCTCTCCTTTTAGGATCGACTGTCCAGCGAGGAGATTGCGGAATCAGCAACTGACATATTGACTGATGAAACATGATGGTGCGTGCAGCAAGAGAGGGTTTGACTGCAGATCCTGACCACCTGCCCCTGTAAATTTGTACCAACCACAGGCGCAAAGAAGAAACGCTTTGAATACCTGCGGTCTTCTATCAGCTAGACAAGTCCCTGAAGATATAAATCAATAAACTTTGATGTATTCTGCTTTGGAGGTATAAAGCAATAAAATATGAATTCTTTTCGAATGGTGCATGTTTTTTTTTTCTTCAGAAAATTTCTTGTGAGCACGCACAACCCGAGCAACAAAAGTAAAGGACTGACAATCACCCTCTTTTTGGCTGCCCTCTGGGTTTCAGCTGTCCTGCAGTACCAGCATTTATGGTATGCCGCACACACTAGTGTACTTAAGGAGAAGCACGACGCTGATCACGTATTATTTGCAGGGGACTCCACTCAGTATAACAGCTCTACCCGTGGCCCACCCACCCAGATGTCGCCTAACAAAGGGTATGTGCCTCTTTTTTCTTTCGATCTTCTTTCTGCGACACATTTCGGACCACTCGCTACACGCATGATCGGCCCAGCCAAGTGTCGTCTAGCAAGAGAAGCGTGGCTCTTCCTTTAGGGCTTCTTTCTGTGCACGCCTAATCTTTTGTACTTCTTTCTGCGGCTTTATTATGCAGCGTACAAATATGTACACAGAGTAATGAGAACTTTCACGGCGGTGTCATATGGCCTGCCCTGTCCTGAATACACACGCTGGAGCTTTGGAATAATTCTGGTACTTGTCTGCATAGATCACGACAGTTGCGGTGTCCGTGGCAAGAGATGTACGCTTCCCTAATCGCAAGAAAAAACACAAAACAATTTCCTTTGGAGTTGGCTTAGAGCTTGCATGCATCATAACGTCACACCTTTGCCCACGAGCATCGCGTCGTTCAAAGGCGGTCTGCCACTAAAACGATAATTAAGAAGAGCAGGTGAT
Source organism: Rhipicephalus sanguineus (assembly GCF_013339695.2). Classification (NCBI taxonomy): domain Eukaryota; kingdom Metazoa; phylum Arthropoda; class Arachnida; order Ixodida; family Ixodidae; genus Rhipicephalus; species Rhipicephalus sanguineus. The sequence goes on from NC_051184.2 coordinate 24,471,861, forward strand.
TGACAGATATTCTTAATCATGAGTTGTGCCATGTGTATCAGACAAGTATCCTCTCTTGATCCAATTACGTAGATGCTTAAGCATTACAATTTGCATCTCTCGAGAAAACCGCGTTCCGGCTCTTGATATGCGCTCTTCGTATTATTGTATGTTTTGCGTATGCATACATTTGCATTTACTGCGTGTTTTTCTAATAATATCATTCAGCATTCGTATATAATATGCACAAACGTACCAGCCAGCTACTTATTACGCGATGATTTCAGACATTTCTTTGGGTTTTGCGAGAAGTACGTGAAACTGACTTAACGTGGCGTATGGCGAGTGGTCTGTATATCAATTTTGAATATACTCTACGCCGTGAGGAGCAGTGTTAATTCTCCGCGCACTTCTTTACCGCCTTCAGCAGCTTCCCTGCTTCGTCAACTTCCCATTTTGTCAGTATCCACGTTTCCAATGCTGATCCCATATTTGAAGGTGAACAAAATGGCAAATAGCCCTATAACAAATAAACGGCTGGTATTTATTATCGGATAAGACACAGTTTGATAAGCACGAATCACGCAGTCAATGAAAGTGCACGAGCAGCAGAAAAATAATTGAAGTGTTATAATCACGCCAGCCTATGCTTAAACTGCATAGAAGTTGGACCAAGAGAGGATGGCCTGACACGTATACCATGATACCGTTATAAAACCTCTGGTCTTCACTGATATTGACGGGTCGACCACATTTTAATAATAATCGCGGTTCATCATTACTGTAGTGCATGCTAATTCCAAGTCGCTTCGAATATCCGAATGTTTTGTTAGCTGCCTCTTTCTAATGAGCGAAGGCGACGCGTTTGGCCTCGGTCACCGCAATTGTCACGTTCTATAAGCAGTCATGCACTTGATTTATTACAATGCGCCATCGCGTGTGTTCCGAGAAGCACCTTCCATGTGACACCTTCCGCAAAGGTTCGCATTTCTTAGCGTACGTATATGGACGGTGTATTAAAACCGCACAAGGAAGCGCGGAAAAAACACGAGGCATGCGCAGCACGAAGTGCGAAAGAGTGGAAGGCTGTGCTTCCGTTGCTGTGGCACAACTGGCTGATCCATGTGATGAGCGTAACCTCCTGGAATGCGTCGAAGAAAGAAGAGCGAAGGAAAGAAGAGGCGCAGAGCGGTGGCCGTATAAAATCTCCTGCAAGCCGTTTTGTGTAAACACTATACCGTGTACTGTACAACGTAACCTCTATTTTTACGTGATGTGGCCGTATAAAATCTCCTGCAAGCCGTTCTGTGTAAACAGTATACCGTGTACTGTACAACGTAACCTCTATTTTTACGTGATGTGGCCGTATAAAATCTCCTGCAAGCCGTTTTGTGTAAACAGTATACCGTGTACTGTACAACGTAACCTCTATTTTTACGTGATAATGCTCGATACGGTGAACGGGTACTAAAGGTTACTAGATAACTTCTGTTTTATAAGTACACAAATTTGTGAAAATGTGCACCTTTAGTAAACGTTACCGTGCTTAGAGTGATATACCGTGTACTGTACAACGTAACCTCTATTTTTACGTGATGTGGCCGTATAAAATCTCCTGCAAGCCGTTTTGTTTAAACAGTATACCGTGTACTGTACAACGTAACCTCTATTTTTACGTGAGAATGCTCGATACTGTGAACGGGTACTAAAGGTTACTAGATAACTTCTATTTTATAAGTACACAAATTTGTGAAAATGTGCACCTTTGGTAAACGTTACCGTGCTTAGAGTGTACTAAAGCTGACGCCGTTTCTGATAACCACTAGAAAATATAAGAGAAAGCTTGCGCAAGTTTACGGCAATTATCGATGGTTTCATCATAATTGACGGCAAGGGTATGACTTACACGCGCGAGCGCTTCCTCGGGATGGATCCTCCCCGCCGATAGTTCACGGCATCAGCCACAATGCTTGGTGCATGCTCGCCGAAAGGAATGCAACTCTGCGTCGGCACGAAGCAGTAAAAGCCCGCCTTGCAGCAAAAAGTGCCGTCGCTGCAGCACGTGCCGTTTGCGTAGGGACAGCAGAACCAGTTCAGTTTGTCGTACCACAGGCAGCACTTGGCGCTGTTTGGGCAAGTGGTCCTCCCTCCTGGACACACTACCGAGGACGGCGACCGGGATGGCTCGCCGGCTGCTTTTCAATTTCATGCATGCATGAAAACGTTGCGCAAGCGCTTCAGTGCATAGGCGAACCGGAGTCGCATGGATCCATTCAGAAGTAGGGTTGACGCAATCCGACCCGACCCTCTCGCGTGTCTGGTTCAAAGTTTGTACGAACAGGGATATGTCCCTTAGACAAGCTGGCCGACGTTTCCATAGGTGGACCTGTCTTGGTCATAGGCGCCGTGAAGCGATGAAAAATCCTTGAACACGGGGTGACGCTCGAGCCAACGTTTCGACAAGTTGTCTTGTCTTCTTCAAGGAAGCAGCTGCCTACCTTAGCGAATGTATGTGTACGCTGCGTAGCCTCACCCCCAACCAAAACAGAAGTGGAGACGTAGGCTGCCTTGAAGACCACTCTTCGAAACGTTGGCTCTAGCTACACCCCGTGTTCAAGAATTTTTCATCGCTTCAAGCTTACATCCTCCACTGAACTTCTGCCTCATGATGCCTTGTCATTCTTGGCGCCTTAGTTTGAAACTGGTTAGTCGTTGACGTCACGCCGTTTCGTGTCGCTGTCAGCAGCAAGTGCCGACTGCGACACGAGGTGACATGACGTAAGGTCTAAACCTTTTAAAACTAACACGTTACGGAGAAGAAGGAGGAGGAAGAGAAAGACAGAAGGATATGGAGGTTAGCCAGTTCTAAGACCGGCTGGCTACCCTGTGCTGGGGAAAGGAGTAAGGGGAATAAAAGATGATAGAAAAGAGATGTTACAAATAAACAAAAAGAGGAAGAAAACGAAAAAAAAAGAGCACAATAATACGATAAACGACACTGCTTAGAATGGCAAGGCGCCTTTTCCAAAGATAGGTACACCTATGGCACATCACGTTTCCATCCGTCTGCTCCCAGGTTTACTTTGGTTCAAAGTTAGATTTTAGAGTAAGGAAGAATAGAATTTTTGTGAATCCTAAATAGAACCAAATAATAAATTTAGTGCATGCGTGCTTTCCATCACGAACTCCTTACCGTGTGCGTGAGTACCACTCTCATAGGCAATTAGTGGCACCTTAATATTTTTTTATTTCGCAGCAGTCGGAAGTGTATGAGCTGTGGTCAAGTTGTTTCATGGATGTTTCTCATGCCTTTTAATTAACGTAGCTGGCCTTAGATGGTAAATCACTTCAAGAGTCTTAGTCGGGGCTCTAAGCCTTACTGTATGTCCCGGAGCTTCAGTCAAATTATACCAAATCGTGAGAAGATCTGCGAAATTTAAGGAAAAGCCAGTGCTTGGCGGTACAAAAGACGACGTGATTTTCTCTATTCCGCTCCATTAGCTTGATTGGCTTTAACTTCCAATTGCATTGACTTTGTTGCATCGGCGATACTCGTTTCCGCTGGCATACATGCCAACTCCCCCGATCTGCCCGGGAGACTTCCGAATTTTTAGCAATCCCACCGACTGTAGGGCGTCTGTTTCTTTTTCTTATCGGTCGATTAAACTGATTCCCCCCCCCCCCCCAAAAAAAAAAAAAAAAAACTTTCTGCGCCTAGCGCTGTTTTGCACTGCCTCCTGGACCGGAAGCATTGCAAGCTTTCTGCACCTCACGTGTCTCCCGGATCGGCCCACATATGACCAAGCGACGATGTCATTTGATGACGTCATTATGTGACGTCATGTTATGTAACTTTCACAGTGACGTGATGTAGTGATGTCATCACGTGATGATTTTTGCATCAACTCATCTTGACTCCGCCAATGCCTACGCCGACGGTCAAATTTCGCGTTTGATGAGGCATCTAAGGCTTTCGTAGTAGAGCACCAAGTCGGGCTAGTTGGTTCACATTCATTTTAAAGCCTATTAAATGCGCTAGTAAACACGGACAAAGACGAGGGAAGACGTCTTAATAATAACTGAGGACATCGATTCTAAAACTTTCTGATCGAGTGCGAAACGTTCAGTTCGCTTTTGCCGCAGTACACTGGTGTCATGCGGACATTCGCATTAAGCTTTTCGTGGGGCTGCTAACTGCAACGGAACACAGCAGCTGCACGCGCCCTATAATTACGAGTGCCATTAAGATCGCTGACGTCTACGACTGGATCGCTGCGACTGGCATCGGTCGCGCGACCATTTGCGACGGCGACCGTAAAGCGACTCAAGGCAACCGACGACCGACGTGCACACCTGCGTGGGACATGCCCGTCGACACAGAGAATTCACGCCTGCTCGCATTGCCATTGTCCCATAAAATAAGCTGACGTCCTGTTCCTGTGCATCCGATTGGTTCAGAGGTGTGAGATTGCAGGCGCGCGACTGAAAAATCGAGCAGCGAGAGACTGTGTCAAAGCAGTGGCTTTGCGACAACAGCGGCTATTTGCGACGTTTTGCGACTAACTTGGTCGCGTGACCGGTGCAAGGATATTTGCGAAGAATGTTTTCGAAGCTTCTCTAGTTATTAACTGATTGGACAGTACAGAGTTAAGATTCACTCACAGGTGCGCCATGTAAGTACCCTAGTTAATGTACATACATTTAGGTCAATTAAGGTCAATTAGGCCAATTCCAACAGCACGCGCAGCGCTTGACAACGTCATAAGCCATCACAAGGCACCCGTCACACTTATACACCTGTTACATGCCACAATGTATAAGTACAACTACACGTTACCGTGCACAAGGATCCTGTTCATGGGCCTGCTGATGCGTTTCTGAATAATGCGGCTAATCGGGGAGGCCAGGTTCCCGCTGAGGCACCTGCTGGCCTGCGTGTCGCACTTGTAGCCCTCCGGACAACAGTGCACCTTATCGTCGCAGCAGACCGCGTGGTTGTAGGGGCAGCAGCCGTACGCGCCGCTACGCAGCTGGCAGCAAGTCTGGTCGTCGTCGCATTCGTTGCCATCCGGGCATATCTCGTCGCGCACTGCCGGTGAAAAGACGATGCGCCACGTCAACAGGGAATCACCTCAAGAGGTCTACGCATGTTGTGCATAGCTCTTCATAACTGTTCGTGCTGCCATGAATTGAAGAAAGGATAATTAGTGAGGTTTTACGTCCCGAAACCACGATATGATTACTAGACACGCCGTCGTGGAGGGCTCCTGAAATTTTTGACCGTCTGGTGCTCTTTAACATGCACCTAAATCTTGGTACACGGGCCTTGAGCACTCATGTTTTATTATTACTTTAGAGTAATGGTAATGATAATCGCTTTGTGGTCGCCGTGGTAGACCGTGGTTGGTTTCGCGACCATTTTCAGCAAGTCGAATCTGTTCCCTTCGCCGAGCATTGTATTCACGCTGTGGTGTGTTTAGAAAAATTTATTCCATCACAAACGGTTAACATCAATAACAATTGAACATGACGTTTTCTTGCTAGAAATACGTTCACGAGAAAGACAAAACATAATTCAGTAACATGGGCATAAATAAACACATAGAATGACGCGGAGCAACACGTACAATTGATTTTTAGCACATTTACACACACATACATATGTCACAAAAAGCTAGGTATGTTTATGCACATTATATGGTAAAACAGAAGGCACAAATAAAACATCAATATGTACATCTTGTGTATTTATTTATATGGCGCTTCTGCCGACACCAACCGAGACATCAGCCTACCAAAACCAGGCAGGCCGAAAAACAAGCTTTACGCGTCTGTCACAGACCAACACAAAGGAGCAAGACCACTGCCGAAGGAATTCCTCCTCACCGAGGAAGAAGAGCTCCTCCGACAGAACAGAAAGAAGCTCCGTGTACAGTCGCTCTAGGATTGGGAAGAGAGCGCGACGGCGACGGCCCGCTGCAACCGCCTCGCAGCGGTTGCGCCAAAGACAGAAAGCGCCGGCAATAATGAGAAGGCACGCGAAGCGACCTCGAGAACAACGCCCAGAACAAACGAAGCGATTTACTCCGAGGCCGCGAAATCCGGCATGCACGGTCCTCCAGAAAATACGTGTAATGACACATTGCCTCAGAACATGCTGATGTGTTTCCTGAAGTGTGCAGTTTGGGCATGTTGCTGACTGTACCATTCTCCACCGCTCGAGGCGGTCGAGAGTCGGAAGCACACCCCATCCCAGACGCCACATGAAGTCCCGGAGGTGGCCAGGTAGAAAAGACGCCGTTAGCGCGCTCCAAGTCACACGATTAGAGCGTACCCGGCGAGCCGGGGGAACTAGCGGGAGCAATAAAGCAGCTGTTGTGTTAACAATAGGATTACTCAGCACATCTACTCCAGGGCAGGTCGACTCAACATGCCGAAAAAATGCAACAGCTGTTGCATAAAATGCAGGAAGTGTTATTGACTGTGGGCCTCTGTTAAGATGTACATTAGGCATCAAATACCGGAGGTGTGTGCCTAGAAAGTAATACGCAAGAGTTCGCGCGGGGGTTTCTTCACCTTGTAAAAGGCGCAGCAGGAAGCGCAGTGCCAGTAGCCGGCAGCGTATGGACACCGAAGGGAAAGCAAAGCCTCCCTGGGAACGCTCTTGACCTAGCACCGCACGAGAAACCAACTCAGTGCCACCTGACCAAAAAAAGGAACACAAAGCCGACTGCAGTGATCGCACGATACGTAATGGCGGCTGCACCACGTGACAGAGGTACCAAGCACGACCGCAAAATACAGTCTGCGCAAGGTATCTCCGCTCGAGAAGCGGAAAGTCGAAATCCTGTGCGTCCTGAATTTTTTGTCTGACTTCTTCGAGAGCGGTTTACCAAACAGAGTCACAAATGCCATAGTGGTTGTATAAAATACCTAAAATAGAAAGGGATGTTGCCGGTTGAATAGGGGAAACTGAGCTAAGCCGAGAGTTCGGAAAACCAATGAACAAATACCGGGATTTGGAGTTCAGTGCTGCACCTGAAATGTCACCGTACTCGAAGAACACACGCAGAATGTGTGAAAGACTATCTTCATCTGAAAGGTACAGGGTTATGTCGTCAGCAAAAGCTGTGACTTTCACAACACTGCTGCCAGGGAGTGCAAGACCCCGGACGCGCGAATCAGAGTCTAAAGCACACAAAAATGGCTCAATGCTGAGGACAAATAGTACAGGGGATAATGGACATCCCTGACGGACCCCACGTGTAATGGGAAAAGCTGCACTTTCCCAGCCATCCAGAACCAGCGTGCTTTTTATACCAGCGTAGGTGCTTCTGATTAATTCCACAAATGAATGCGGAAAGCCGAAGGCTGTGAGCACGTTGAAGATATACGCGTGCTCCAGTCGGTCAAATGCTTTCTCCTGGTCCAAAGACACAAGGAGACCACGCGCAGACCGCGACAGCGTATAGGCTATGACATCGCGTGTAGTAAAGGACAAGCTGTGTATTTCTCGTCCGGGCACTGACGAAGCCTGGTGATGACCCACCAAGGTGTTCAACAGAGCCCTCAGACGTCGAACTATAACTGTCGCGAAGATCTTATAATCAACATTAAGGAGCGTGATAGGCCTCCATTCTTCAGGACTAAGAGATGAAGCGTCACCTTTTGGGATTAGTACAATACGGCCATCTCGAAAACTGGGTGGAAACACGCGGTCCTCAAAACACCGCCGGATAACCGCAGTAAAGGCAGCACCAATCTCATTCCAAAATGTCAGGTAAAACTCAACTGGAAAACCGTCTGGCCCGGGGGCCGTTCCACGTTTCATAGATTGCAGTGCGGCCTTTACCTCTTCGGGGGACGGAGGCACGTGCAGTGAATCAGCGACTTGTTGAGGAACACGGGGCAACCCTCTAAGCATTGGCGGTAATATATCAAAGTTTGCTTGCATGGCCGAACATGACATGGCTTCAAAATGCGCCAAAAAAAGAGATCGATCACGCGGAGGAAGCGGCTGCGCAGGTGGTATCTCTGTGGTCATAGAGACAGATGACTGTGACTACCCAAAAAATGAATGCCTGGCTTCTAGAGTCTCTGCCGACCAATCAAGCACTCAGTACAGATGGGTAACCAGCGGAGCCGGAACGTCCGGTCCCGATGTTTGTTACTGGTGTAATCCCGACTTTTCATTAATGTATTTCTCAAATATTGGTTGCGTCTGTCCTGAAATCTTAGCTGGTGTTTGCCGTCCGTGTGTTCAATTCTTTTTTTTTAGTGGATGAATGGTGAGTATAGTAGAATTTCTCCAATTTCTGTTGGACATACGCGCTGGGAGTATTGTATCTGTGCCACGCGAAATTTTCCATCCAGCTAGAGTTATACAACTTCTCTGTAAAACAACCATGACCATAACCCTGACGCGACAGCTCTGACTCCCTAAATGTATGGGACAGACTTGGTGCCCCCCTTAGATGACTAAGGAAGGCGGTCGCCCTCCCCCCCCCCCCCCCCCCAACCTGTGCGCATGCATATGAACATAAGCGTGCAAACACATACAGACTGAATGTCTTATAAAGCTCCGAACCTGGTTACTTCGCATTTAGGTTCGACACGCCCTACTCTCATTGGCGTCTGAGGGGGGGGGGGAGCTGCTGCCACCCCTCCTCCCCTGAATCCTAAGGCCCCTGAATGGCGGCCGAAGGGCCCTGATCTTGCATTCCAAAAATCGTTCCCTTCCCATCTTTACTCCCGAAAATCCAGGGACCAAGGGCAGGAAATTGTCAGAAGCGCGTCATCGCTTCATTTTCATTTTTTTTTCATCCGTTGTGAAGCGTGTTGTCATTTGGACATGAAACTTGGAAAATGAAACTTGCCACCCCCCCCCCCCCCCACACACACACACACCTTACACCCGTCGCCCCGCCAATGCTGAACTTTGCGCACGGCTATGCTTCCATTGTGAACCATTGTGAACCTTCCAGATTCTATTGTGAACGAGGGATCCGTACGGATCCCGAAACGTCAATTTCTTTTGTTTGACATCAGTCAGTGACCTGTTCTGTTTTTAACAATGTCTTTACCTGACCAGACGGTATTCCGTCGAACTATCGACTACACTTAAGCTGCATACGTACTCGCGGCCTGGATCAACGCGGCGTCCACGAATGCCGCCACCCTCTGGACCATGGGCACCGAATGGCGACCCAATTCGCACGTCCCCGAGCCCTCGTTGCAGGTGTAGCCCGCTGGACAGCAGTGCTTGTCGTCATCGCAGCACACGGCGTCGGGCAGCGGACAGCAGCCGTAGCGAGTGCTGCTCACGGGGCAGCAAGTATGGCCGCTCAGGCACTTGTGGCCGTCGGGACACGTGACATCTGTAACAGGTGTCGGCGAACACGTTACGATCGTATAGGACAGTGCCCGGCGATGCGAGCAAGGAACGGCGTCAAATCAGCCAATGGTCGTACACCAAATTGATGTCATAAGCCAAACTGCGCCAGTGACATCATTTGTCGAAAAAATATCGAGAAATTCGCAGCTGACGTTGAAATTTAATTGCAAGTTCCATGCCCCGTGCTGTGCTATAGTGTTTGGCTCACTTGTTCGCATCAGCCTCGACTACCGATCGGCAACATTTTCTGACCATGACGAAAAGGTGTTGTAGAGCCCAATCAAGCGTGATCTAAGTTTCTTACTTTTTTTTTCGCTGTCAGATTAGTGCTTGCGTTGTGTTCAAGCAGGCAAGTAGAATATGCTTACGTACTTTAGTAGAGCTTGTTGTTGCGCTAGTTGGTGCATGCTTCGGGAAATTAGAAGACGCAAACCACGAAGACGACGCCTGTCCTTTCTTGGTGGTTTGCGTCTTCTAATTTCTTGAAGCTCCTGTACATCTTGTGCATATATAAATAGCTTTAACCAACGCACTCTTTCGCTCGATTTACCGTCGGTGCAGTGATGTTCCCCTCTACGCACGCACTGCGTACTTTTTTTTAAAACTTAAATGTGAATATAGCACAAGAGGCTAGGTTAGATTTGGATTAGAGTCGGTTATACAGGAGTATGATGCGACTGATACTCAGGCATAAAATATGCAAGGAAAGTAAGAAAGACAAACAGCATTATGCACTTATACGATCATAAACGTACCATGATCGTGCATGATCGTACCCGTATGCTTGAGGTTCAAGATGCACAGGGCGGTCACACATAATGCAGTGGATAAAGTGTCTCATTGCTGTGTCCACGCCAGCTCACGGACTATTTAAACCACGGCACTTAATGCACCTAACACTGCACGCAGGCGGCGTATGGACGACGTTACTTGAAACTGCTGCGCGCACTTCTCAGCAGTGTTGTATACGGCGCAAACTTTATGGTGAACTGTAGCAGTTATGGCAGTATCTCATTTGCGTATGCATTGTTTAAGCGCCTTGTTATGTGCCAGTAGCCTATTAGAACGACTAGAGGTGCGCATTTTGATACTTTCATGTGCAGGAACTCGGCCTTCCACATACCTTTTTGAAGACCCGTGTTCAGTGGTACACGAGCTTCAAGTTTTGACCGAGCTTACGTTGTCAATGTAAAAGTTTATGTTAGAACACTTACTCACTTATCCCTGCAGCATCAAGTGACATTGTTTTTTCTTGCTGTAGGACATGACAGAGACGACGGACTTGTTCGGGTGTAGTTAGTCCCGTCGGTTAGCACGACGATCCAAGTCATCGTGTTCTTAACACATTCTGCTGTGGTGCGGATGAAGTTACTTGAAATTAATTTGTACTATAGTCGGTCACAATCTAATTATAAGTAGAAGCTCCACCTTCCGAACTACGGCTCGCCTGCCGTTCAACTATGCAAAAAAGTCTTGCTAGGTGGTTCCCATTCTAACCATAAGTACTTTTTCGCTACTAATATAAATGCTAAGCATACTAAGGATTAAAAGTTCGTTGTCCCTGCTTAAGATATTGCGTTTGGCTACGTATTGATGTCGGAATCTTTGCGGAAATTTGGCAGGAAGTTCAAGTTTTCGACTGAAAATCGGCGAAACAAACATGTGCCTGTATGAGAAAATCGCCTACCTGAATTACGCGAAAGGGGCTTGACGTCAATTAAAGAAGCAACTGCTATGGTACACGGCATCTATGTAAGCTGTCTCAGGAAGGGACAGCGACGGCTTTCGGCGGAGCTTACATTTATTCTTAGGTGGTTGTAACTGTGTAAACAGCACACATAAAACGAATAACTGTAGCGGTTTTACGACTGTTTCGCGCTTGTGATTGCATTGTATCAGCGCAGTGTTAGTGCCAGCGGCTTATTGTAGGACCAGAAGGGCTTAAAGTCTCCCTTCGTTGGAGGGGGGGGGGGGGGTCAGAGGGCGGCGATTTATATACATACATACATACACACATGCATACACCCCCTCCTTTGGAAATGGAAGGGGGGGCCGGGCCCCCCCCCGAGCCCTCCCCCCCCTGACTTTAAGCCCTGAGGACCAGTAAGCGTAGACATGTTGATACTTCATCTTTCGAAGTAACATCTTCAAAGACCCGTCTTCACTTGCACAAGAAAGCGTCTTTCGGCGAAGCATTCGACGTGTTAGTGCAAGCACTGGTTAAAACAGTGACTCGCGTGTCTTCTCAACACCACGTGACTCTTTGCTTCTTCGTAGACAGGACGGTACGACGACGAACACCTCCGGATGCAGTTAGTGCCGTGGGTTAGTTTGCGATAAGTCACGACCTCGCATTCTTACCAGACGTAAGACTCGGCCTGGTCACTGTCTTCAATGTTTTCCTTAGAACACTGGGTCTAGAACGACGCATGGGCAGCATTTCTCCGGTGCTCTTCTTCTTGCACTTTTGCAGGGTTACTATGCACGTGTATCCCTCGGGGCAGCAGCTGTCGAAGCCTTCGCAACACGTCGCTCGCGGATAGTCGCAACAGTTGTACGTCCCGTTCAGCAGCAGGCAGCAGGTCTGGTTGTTGAAGCACATTGTCCCGTCGTCGCAGTGTATTAGCCGTCCTGATTGAACTACACAAGTAACTATACATGTCTCAACCAATCAAACGAACACCATTGTAACTACTGCTCAGAAGCCGTCAAGTGAATGAACCCTGATCTCTTTACCTGGCAAACATGCGCAACACTTCGTCTTTCTAGAGATGTTGAACTTTTTGCCTTTCTTCTGTGCTATGTTGGAATCTTCTCTCTCTCCCTGAGATGTGCCTTTCGTTTTTACCTCTGTGTATCACATACCTTTTCCCCATTGCAGGGCCGTATACCGCCCACTGCAAGCTAAAGCTTTCTAGCATTTGAATCTTGTACATCAAGCTCTCCTATCGCTATCGTGAAGCTTTGCGCAGAAACAGTGTCGCATCCAATTAAGCTATGAAAGAGATATTTGAGAACCACCCGTTTTTCGCACGAAGCCACAAGTTATTCCAAGCGGATTTCTCAGAAAGGAAGGCTTATTTGTTGAAGAAAAATACGTCCTGGTCCGGGAATCGAACCCGGGACAAGGGACAAACTCCTAGCATCCTGGTTAGCTCAGTTGTAGTAGAGCGACAGCCCCGGAAAGGCGTTCGTCCCGGGTTAGATCCCCGGACCAGGACGAACTTTTCTTCAACTAAGAAGCCTTCCTTTTTTTGGGAAATTCGTATAAGATCTCCTTGCGGCTTCCTACTACAAACGGGTTGTTTTCACATATCCCCTTTAACAACCCTTCCATCCCTTGCGGGATTCCTCAGAACTCATTTCCAATATCCAACGAAGTTTTAAATGGTGAGTGACAATTGCTAGTTGTAAGCTTCCATGCCTTGGTCATTTGTTCGCGGCACGTACTCTTCAGACACACCTCTTCTATACGTACATCGTAGGCGCGACACAGAAGGCGTGAAATTATTGGTGAAAGAAGTAATTGCATGAAAACAAACAGTGACGTTAGGAATACGGCGAGTGGGCTTACACGACGATATATTGAATAACTTCGATGCTTAAAATTTTGTACACTTCAAACAATGATAAGAAATGGACGCGCGAAATAAAACAATAGAATATTAAATTTTTCACATAGGTTTACATAGAAATAGTGAAATCAGAAATAACTATGGGGTAGGATAGAAGAATGCCGTAGCCTTGAGAGGCAAAACGATTGAGGGCAAGCATACTCTCCAGGAGAAATGTACCCGCCCAAGAAGGGAAAGTTTTCCGCTACTCACCGTTAGACCTAGTTGACACAAGGATCGGCTTGGGAACCACGGTGGAGACCTTCCGGCCAGCGGCTACGCTGTGGTTGCTCGTAGCGTGGATGCATTGACGGGTGGAGACCTTGCAGCGGTATCCTTCGGGACAGCAGCTGGTGTGGTCGCTGCAGCACTGCGCGTGCGCGTAGGGGCAGCAGCCGTAATGGCCGGAAACGAGAAGGCAGCAGGTTTGGGTGTTCTGGCAGTAGCTTCCGTCGGGGCACCTCAGGAGGTCGGCTGCAAGGGGTTAGAGTTCGCCACAATCACGATCAGCGGTACGTTGTTTCCGTCTACTTGCCGGTGCGCTTCAGTCCCAGTTTTCAAACGTAGGAACCATTCAACTGCCCTGTGCGTTACACACAGTAGCCGGGTTCGACGCTTGCCGGGGCGGTCGCATTTCGATCGCGACGAAATGCTAGAGGCCCGTGTACTGTACGATGTCAGTGCACGTTAAAGAAGACCAGAGGGTCTCAATTTCCGGAGCCCTCCACTACGGCGTGCCTCATAATTATGTCGTGGTATTGGCAATTAGAACTCCAGATATAATAATAATAATCATCGTTATTATTATTATTATTATTATTATTATTATTATTATTATTATTATTATTATTATTATTATTATTATTATTATTATTATTATTATTAACCTTTAGGCTTCCTCTTCGTGGCAGTAAATCGGTGCCGGCGGGTTATTGGCTGGGACTCAGAGATGCCACAGAAATGCATGAACTTCACGGTGCTTCTGATATGAGAGCCAGTGGCGCAGCCAGGAGGTGGTTTTAAGGGACGCAACACCTCCCCCCCCCCCGGCTCCAAAATTTTTTACATATTGCATGCGTCTAATAAGCGCGCAGATACAAACACACGATACAAACACACGCACTAACACACACAAAAGGGAGGCGGACCAACCCCGCCACCCCCATCCCCTCCCCCGTTCCCACCCCACTCAAAAAAAGAAAATTCTGGCTAGAGCCCTGATGACAGGAGTACAAGATTACCGTGGTTATATGTTTCTCACTGGTTGAAGGTGATTATTTCCTCCGGGGATAATACATCACTGTGGCGTAGTGGGTGGCATTGGACGGCTATTAGTAGAACAAAAAGATAAAAATGACACTACACCTGGTAGCCCATGGTGACACTTTGTTTTCATAAATTGCCAGGTGTTTACATCTTTCTTTGTCGTTAAGGCGCAGTAAATGCTGGTGACACCTGCGAAGCGCAGGTTCTGGCTACTTTAGAATACAATGCAGTCCATATTTACGTAAAAAATAACAGCCCACCATTGATAAATGAGTTTTTTTTTTTAAGTGCAATATATTTTCTCTATCTCTTACCCTGAGCTGGAGTAAGGGCCGAAATCCGGCTTTCTGTGGCTTCTGGAAAGAAAGAAAAAAGCAATCCCGCCCAGCAGTCAGCTACTACTCTGGTATACTTCAACGTGCAATCAAGTTTGATGGAAACTGCATGACGAAATGGTGCGCAAACATTGAGATCTTGATGTGTTCTCTCCACAGAGCATGTACTGTGTCTTTGTCTTTGTTTTGAGAGCGAACGCGACCACCTTCGGAGTTTGTTAAACGAAAATAGACCAGTTTCGGCGCAAGTAATCATTGGACGATGGCCTTACGCGTTGCAGGCTTGCAAAGTAACGCAAACATCGCTACGGTATTTTGAAGTCCTTTCCGTCGGCGTGGGGTAGAAAACCGGACGCGCGCCTGGGTAACCTCACTGCCCTTTATTCCTCGTCGTATATTATTTCTTCGGAAGTCATTCAAACGCTGCTAACTAATATGCATCTGACATTCATTTTAGCTTAGCATTTCGTTTGTAGAAATACAGCCCTTAGGTCGGAAAATCGGACTTAACAGGCCCCAATACCACCTCCGACATCTTTTTAACATTTCAAGTAAACACGCACATCGACTTAAGAATGCTGTCACGATCAGCAGTGTGAAACGCACCACGGGCGCGCCAGACACAAAAAAAAGGGCAATCCCGTTCTCCTCTTCGGGCCTTTCGGTATCCCCAGAGTTGGTCGTGACGTCACCTGGAGAATCTGGTCATGTCAGCAGCAGCAAGACGTTTGTCTGCCTGCAGGTATACGCGCTCGCTCATTGCTATTCCTCCTCGCAAGGCGAGGAGGAACACTCGGGCAGGAGGAGAGGCGAGCCAATAACGAAGGGAGCATAGCCAAGGAAGAAGCGAAACGAGCGAGGGCTGCATTTCGATCATCAAACGCGTGTAACTCTGCCATTACGGCACCGTTCCAAAAAAATTTCGCGGCTACGTGTTCGTTGCAGTTTAGTGCACAAGTGCAACATCACAACTAAATTTCGGCCCATCGGTGGTTTAGGGGCCCTTAAACAACTGTACAAAATCAATATGCACACAAGTCATACCAGCCACTTCGATCAACTCGGCATCCGTGAAGGCCGGCAGCTTCCGCACTGCGGCCACCGTATGGTCTCCCCTTTGGCACGTCTGCGTGGCGACTTGGCACTGGTAGCCATTGGGACAACACGTCTTGTGGTCCGAGCAGCACACAGCTTCAGGCAGCGGACAACAGCCGTAGTGACCGCCGCTCAATGCGCAGCAGGTCTGGCCGTTCAGGCACTTGTGTCCATCAGGGCACGTAATACCTTTGAAATCACATACCGAAGGCCCGACGTATAATTAATTTGTCCGCAAACCTCTTAGCGTTAACGTTATACCCTAGCCGTAAGCGTGAGAGGCCAGATATATGGTGCCACCTGGCGAGGCTGAGATAAACTAGGCAAGCATAATTGTTATTGCAGAAACATGGCGCATTTCACTTAACTGCTGGTGCTAGTTCTCGGCAGCGGCCCAATGCCGAATGAGTTGCCTTTTAAAACCTTTTTTTTTTTTCTCAAGGACGCTAGGCAAAAACGAACAAACGTGTCCATAATTGTGGTTGCACGAAGCGTCACAAGGTTGTGATACCATCCCGGTATTCCGCAAACCGCTTCGCGTATACCGGTATACCGGACAAGCTAAAAGCCTCTGAAAGGCAGTTCTAGCGGAGCGTCCATTACGTTCCGCTCCGCACAAGGCAGGACAGGGAAGTGCACATAGTTTACATTTTTGATAAGCACGTCTTTCCGAGCTTGGCTGCAAAACGACGGCGAAGCCAAGCCAACCAGACGCACTGTCAGTCTCCACTGAATCAACTTTTTACAACGGAGCAAAAAATCGCTGCTCGCACGGTCATTCTGAGCACGCGCACTACCGTTGCCTCTGCCCATATTTTTATTAGTGTCTCTTTTACTTACTAGCATGCACAGGCCTGAGCGGAGCGGAAACGCTCTGCTGAAACTCGAACGGTGTGCACACTAAGCCGTCGTTTCCAAACTTTCCGGCTTTCCTTGATTTTCTCACCGATTCTCCGAAAATTTGCTGAACTTGTCTGCCCGGGGAGGAGAGGGGGGGGGGGGGTGGTTCGCTCCGCCCCCGGAAGGCGTACCTTGGCAGCCCTAATTACAGCTGCATTTTTGTTTTAGACATATATAATGCTGCGATGAGCCTTGCACAAATAAAACTTCATCACTACTTCCTTTTGGGCAAGATGGTTCATTATGGAGCAAAGGAGCACCAGCGCGAATGGATACCCACAAGAGAGACGACACGTACACGCCTGTTCACTCTGGTACTTCCTTGCTCCATATTGTACAAATGGGCTTCCTTATCTTCATCACAATGACAGATTTATTTTGTGTACTTCGCTTGCCCTGCATATGCGGTTAGTACAGTATAATTCCCACCTCCCTCATCGGCAGTGCCTGTGGTAGTGCTGCACGTCTAACGCAATACGTGGCTATCTTCAACGGTTAGTGGACGATTTCACACGTACGAACGCGGCACAAAAGAGCAGTGTTAGTCTAATGGTTATTAGAGCGAGAAGTCATGCCAAGTTTCATCACTATCCGGTGCCGCAACACAGTTTTACTTCCAGTCTTGAATGACACAATTTCAGTTGCACGAAAGGGCATAAGGTTTTGCCGTGTAGCGGTTGTTGTCGAAACACAGGTACTTGTTAAAACAATGACTCATATATCTCCGCGACATCACGTGACACAGCTTCTCTCCGCACAGGACGCGATAGCGACTAACACATCAGGATGCGGTTAATCCTCTCGGCTTTCTCCGTGCCTCTCGGTTAGTACACTGTAGTGTGCATCACATTACTCGAAATTTGCCTTCCGCTTGTCAGCAGTGTTGTATCCATCCAAGTGCGGATGATCACCTGTAGCTGATAACACAGTCACACACTTGCAAAGGCATTGCAGAAACAGAGTGTTAGTGCCAGTGGCTTATTAGAACAAGAAATTGTGGGCATCTTGACACTTGCACAAGTTGGCCAACTCGGACCTTCGACGCACTCTATTCACAGTCCCATTTTCAGTTCTACACGGATGGACTTCAAGTTGATAGCGTTCGGTTTCGTAAGCACAAGCGAATGTTAGAACACTGACTCACGTGTCTCTGCAACGTCCCGCGACACGTTCTTTCTTCGTACAGTAAGGGACAACGACGAAAGACTTCAGATGGAGTTAGCTCTGTTGGTTAGTATACGACCACCTCGTGTTCTTACCAGATGTGAGACTCGGCCTGCTAGTCACCGTCTTCGCTGCATCTCTTCGAGCAGTGCGTCGATAATGCATGGGCACCGTTTGTCCGGTGCTCGCCTTCTTGCACTTACGCAAGGTTATCATGCAGATGTATCCCTCCGGGCAGCAGCTGTCCTGGTCTTCGCAACAAGTTGCTCGTGGGTAGGGACAACAGTCGTACGTCTCGTCGTACAACTGGCAGCAGGTCTGGTTGTCGAAACACGTTGATCCGTCCCCGCAGTGTATTAACCGTCCTGGTGAAACATTGCAACTCGGGGGATGTTTGTTCTCTAAAAAAAATGACCGAGTAAGCTAGAAGAAATACGGACTATGCGTAGCATCGTGTACAGTGTCTCTCATATAGTCTGAGTCGCTTTGGGACGTTCAGCCCTATAAACCAGGGGTCTCAAGCTCACCTCATGCAGCTAGCGAGCCGCAGTCATGAAATTTAGACCTCCAGCAAGGGCCGGGAAGTGAAGAAGGTTGGGGTGGAGGTAGGGAGTTTGAATAAAATATCAGCTAACGTTGCCATTTGAAAGAAGGCCTTTCCCATATATCATATATGGGTCATTTCTGAAAGGGACTTGAGGTGGGGCCTCAAGAAACATATCAATACTGATATCCAGAATAACTGACATCTGAACGCCGATTCTGAAATATAGCTTCTTTTGTTTTTCACGGTTATGTTTTAACACGTGGTAACCGCATGGGGTTCCTAACGAAAAGAATCCTTGATACCAGTAACATCTGTGTAGCTCATGAACATACTTATTAAGAACTTTTTTTTTTTAGATCCCTCCAGCTCCACTTCGCGAACATTGTCGAAACAGCGAATCTTATGCCCGTCATTCATCAGGCTATATCCTACTTTGTTTTTCAAGTCTATTTCCCCACCCCCGTGCAGGGTAGCAAACCAATTATTACTACCATGTTAACCTCCCTGTCTCTTCCTTTCCATCTATTTCTCTCTCTTTCTCTCAAGTCTTCCCTTCGCTGGCGCTTAGCTTCGGCCTCCCTTGCGCGAACACCGTCAGCTCTCGCTGATGCTCACGTCGGGTGGCTTCTTCATCGGGAGAACGAGAAATGTTCGCCATTTTGAAAGCGCAAACTCCTGAATACTGACACTGACACGCTTTTTTGCACTCCACTGCGTCGCCCCATCTTGGCGCGTTTCTCGAAGGTTCATCACTCGACATCCTCCGCCCTCGCATCTCGCAGCACAACCTCGCATATCGCAGCACGCCCTCGCCTCTCGCAGCACGGCGCAACCCTACCCTTCCTAGCGAGCCTGACTCTCGCCACAATTGCAAAGCCAAAGGCCACGTGATCACTTCTACGCCAACCGCGGACATGAAAGCCTCGACTAAGAACAGCTTCGCTGTTAATATATGTAGTGTCCATACTTTATACATACTTTATACAATTATGTCCATACTTGTACATACTGTATATGTATGTGCGACGAAGACAGTCATGGGCGGGCCGGGCCTGGCCTCTAGCGAGAGGTTCGCGGACTGCGTGTTTGAGACCCCTGCCGTAAAGCAACCATCCAACAAATTGTGCCTGATCGCAATCTGATGGCTCGTTACGTTCTCATATGGGTGCCACAGTCCGATGGCGTAGGCATAAATCTTTTCGGGTTGCACCTCCTTGATCCGACATTAGATCCGGCAGATAAGCGGGGTCGAGTGTCATTTTGTCCTCTGTATCCCATGGGCAAAAGCATTTCGGGGAGGGGGGGGGGGGGCACGGGCCTGTTGTGCCCCCCTCCCCCCTGGATACGCCCCTGCAAAAGTCTATGTCAAAGTAACTTCCGGGCGCATCCAACAGCAACACCCATTCTCCTTTATCGTTTAGAACTCTCGATTATGCACCACGTGCCCTATGCGCCCGCACATAAGCATGCAAATGCTGATTGCGAGCGGCAACGCTTCCGTAGCGTCTACCGGCGCATGTCACTGTAGCTCACCGTTAGCGGAGACTTCGGCTTGTCTTGGCTCGGCCGCAAAAGCGTTGACCTTCTGGACCATGGCCACTGTGTGGTTGGTTGTCGCATGGATACAGTGATGCGTCGATATTCTGCACTGGTATCCTTCGGGGCAGCAGCTGGTGTGGTCGCTGCAGCACTCGGCGTGCTGGTAAGGGCAGCAGCCGTAACTGCCGGACGTAAGTAGGCAGCAGGTCTGGCCGTCCAGGCAGTAGTTCCCGTCAGGGCATCGGACGTTGTTCACTGCAGTGACAATGCCTTGTATGTATGTATGTATGTATGTATGTATGTATGTATGTATGTATGTATGTATGTATGTATGTATGTATGTATGTATGTATGTATGTATGTTCCCCTAGTCACCTTAGAGGGGGGGGGGCAAGCTATGCCCCATACTTTGACTTAATAGGGAGGCGGGCGCTGCGATAAACCTACGCCCCCCCCCCCCCCCCCCCCCCCCCACTGAAGGAGAGCCCTGCGCACGCCTATGCGTAGAATCCAGTGGACACCGTGAAAATCTATGACGTCACTGCGCTTGGTGAGTAAAACTTCAAAATGGCGTCGCCACCCT
Organism: Rhipicephalus sanguineus; assembly: GCF_013339695.2. Taxonomy (NCBI): domain Eukaryota; kingdom Metazoa; phylum Arthropoda; class Arachnida; order Ixodida; family Ixodidae; genus Rhipicephalus; species Rhipicephalus sanguineus. The sequence goes on from NC_051184.2 coordinate 24,492,277, forward strand.
CAGTTTCTTTTTGAGCATTTTTTCGCTTAACAAGCGTGATCTCGCGGCAAGAGTGGTGATTTTGGAACTGTAAGAGAGTAATTTACTAATATACGAAAAAGCGTTTTTCTCTTTAGTGTACCTTTAAATGTGCATAGCTTACCGTGAGACTTCGGTTGTGACAGCTCAGCGGACTCGGGGGCGATGCTGTCGACCTTCCTGAGCATTGGTACGGTGCGGTTGCTCGCGGCATGGATGCATTGCTGCGTAGAGACCAAGCAGCGGTATCCCTCGGGACAGCAGCTGACGTGGTCACTGCAGCACTCTGCGTGCGCGTAGGGGCAGCAGCCGTATCTTCCCGACTTCAGCAGGCAGCAGGTCTGGGTGTTCTGGCAGAAGCTTCCGTCGGGGCACTGAACGAGTTCGGCTGCATGGAAGCGTATCCATTGCACTCGCTCGCCGAGCAAGACCACGTAAACGTTTCGCTACAACCATCAAGCTTTAGTGTACAAGTCTTAGCGCCTGCTATATATTGCGTACAGTGTATTGTGCACGGAACTGTGTGCTTGCTATGCACTAGTGACCTTGCATAACTTCATATTTTTACTGAAATATGGTGCATAAGCGCAAACGACGAAGGCGAAAGGAACATACCCGCCGCGGTGGTCTAGTGGTTATGGTGCCCGAAGGTCGGGGCATTTCGATGGAGTAAAAATGCTGGAGGCCCGCGTACTTGGATTTAGGTGCACGTTAAAGAACACCAGATGGTGGAAATTTCCGGAGCCCTCCACTACGGCGTGCCTGATAATCAAATCCTGGTTTTGGGGAGTAAAACCCCAACAGTGATTGTTATCGCCTAGACATCTACCTGTGACCTGAAGAATACCATCTAAGCATCTTGTGCGTGGGTGTCCGTTTTCTTTTACCTTGCACTTTAGTTCACCAAGTTTTCGTCCCACTGAACTAGTACGTCGCATGACATGACCAGGATAAAACCTTCTAGTTTCATTATCTTTACTTCTAAAGAACAATCAGGATCTATTTCTTTTATAGCCAACATATTTGTTCGTATGGCAGTCCATGAAATCATCAAAACTGTGTGCCAGTGCGTATTCCAAATGAATCTACAACTTTCTTTTTATTGCAGATCTCCGTACTTCGCGCAAAAAACAAACAGAGAAATGATAAATGTGTTTATTTAAACGTCGAGCTCTACCTGTCTATCGCATAGCTGGTACCACCGTGATTTTCTTTTTGGTACAACCGTCATTTTGTTTCTGTCACTTCTCTCTAGATGGCAGTACGAACACACATACCGCATGAGAATTTGAGCATCGGCTATTCCGTGCTTTGACGGAATGTGTACTCTAGATACGCACACACATTTGTTAGCGCATGACATGCTAGAAGCGTGTATAACTTGCGTCTATAAATATAGTCAGATGGCAGACACGCATTTTACTCATCTTTAACTCTGTATTGTAGGTTAAGAAATACGTTTTGAGAAATTCTATGTTAATGCGTGTTCGATTATCTAGCTGGCCTTCACTTCCAACAAACAGTACCGTTGATTGGAAACGGCTCAGAGTTGCACGCTGAAGCCTAGTCATTCTGCACGGCAAGATTCTTCGAACCCAATACTCCTGCACACACACACACACACACACACACACACACACACACACACACACACACACACACACACACACACACACACACACACACACACACACACACACACACACACACACACACACACACACACACACACACACACACACACACACACACACACACACACACACACACACACACACACACACACACACACACACACACACACACACACGGCTTCAAACAAATTCTTATTCTCTCCTGGCCGGTCCCTCGCCTGAAGCGTGAACCTCGGTGCTAGAGTCCTCAGACCTAGACACCCAGACCCTAGCCACAGAAAGAGCTGAGGAGATGTCCTCCAGGCTAGGTCCGGAGACCGCCCCTCTTTCACCCTGATCTCAGATCAAAATAGAGTTGTTCCTCCTCCTGGATTCCACAGTGCCAAGTAAAATTTACACGTGCTTGCCCCCCATTTATTTATAAAATTCGAGAATGGCGAGAGCCGAGGAAGGGAAGCCTTACCGTCAACCGGAGGCATGCGCGCTTGCGCCTCAGGTCGCCTTACAGGTCGGACCTTCTGGACCATGGGCACGGTGTGGTTGCTGACAGCGTGGATACATTGATGCGTGGATATCTTGCACATGTATCCTTCGGGACAGCAGCTTGCGTGGTCGCTGCAGCACTGCGCGTACTGGTACGGGCAGCAGCCGTACTGTCCGCTTGACAGCAGGCAGCAGGTCTGACCGTCGAGGCAGTAGTTTCCGTCGGGACAACGGACGTTTCCAACTAGCAGCTCTGCGGAAAGTGGACGGGTACGAATTTGAATGTACTTGGACAAACCTCGGCCTGAAAGGAAGGTGTTAGCTTAAAAAAAAAAAGAGAAGCACCTGTATACGCTTTCGGAGATGCGCAGCCGTGTTTGCCATAAAGCAGAAGCAGAGAGCGCTCCTTCTGTAATGCTATCTTGTTTCGGTCGTCTCTGCCTTTCTCAGAGAAGTACTACGGACATTTGCAACACTTGTGGCAACATAAGAGCCCGTGGCCCCAGAGAGACATGCTCTCGTACGTACTACGTGGTATGCTTCTGAAGGAAGCACATATATACAACGCGACTTGAGCTTGGATCTCTTGCACCTCCTTGGCCCGTGGCAAAGCAGTGCCTGTGCGATACGCAACACGGTATATATCTGTGACTGTACGCATTATTTGTGTATATATATGATCATTCTATATGCGAGTCACACCTGGAGTAGTAAGCCAGGCGATGAACCAGACCAGTGGCGTAGCCGCGGGGTGGGTGGGCGGGGGCGTAGTTTGACACCCCTCCCCTCCCCGCAAAAAATGTCTGACTACGCTACTGAACGAGGCTAACATCGCGAGGTGGAGAGCCTAGAACCCTCAGCCCAAACGTGGGAGGTGCCCTGTACACCTAGCTTTTAGCCGGGTGTCCTTCAGGACCTCTTTTTGGGATGTTAAGTTTCACCACCCCCGCTACCTCCAGGGATACCACTAAAAACTGCAATCTCTTTATCTAAACTACGGGTGATGGTATATTGTCGAAGCTTTGTTTGTTTTTGTTTTGTTTTGTTTTGTGTATCACACTGGCTACATAAGGTTCGTGTTGTAGCTTGTAAACCTGGCTTTTGAGCTTATAATTTTCGCATTGCGAATTATGTTCTAATTAGTTCGTGTCAGCTTATTGTTCATTTAAGATAACATTTCGTTACTTGCAAATAAGTAGGTGAACAGCGGTGTTAAATGCAGATCCCACCGGAATTCCACTCACGAGAATTTATTGTTCGGTGCTTGTTTGTTTCACTCAGGGTTAATTCTTCTCGGGGCATTCTTCTTTTTGGTACACATGAAAGCAGTGGACTGGCTGACGTCTCTGCAAGACTTCGCCGTCTCCATAAGCGCACTTATTTTTTATTTTGTTGGCTAACTGTTCGATATATGCATACTCTGCAAGCCTGTCACAGGAGCTCGAGCATGACGATTAGAATTAACAGATACAGAGCGGTTAGTTGATTGTTTGATTACGTTGTACCACCCTCAACGATTGCCTATATCTGAGTGTCTCTCGACGAGACCAGGCCATTGCGCAAGGCGAACTATCCTTCCCAAAACACACATGACCTCCTGTTTGCAGAGCATTTCTTTTCCTTTTGATATTTTGTTTGTTTCATCCTCCTACTTCAACTTTGTCCGTTTGGTGGGTTCATTAGGCAATTAGAGTTCTGTTCAAACGTAGCATACGTAGTCAAAGTAGTCAAACACGAATGTTGCTAAACAAAGCTGTAACTTCGCAGGAATGAGATGACCTGCTGTTCTAAAAAGACAAATATCATTGCACAGAAAGCGCGATAATGTGGCCCATGAGGTTTTCCATATGGGTACCGTAGAGTCTGAGCCCAAAGCAACTTCCAGTCGATTCCAACAGAAACAGCCGTCCTTTTTTCTCATTACAAGCTCTCGATTCTGTTCCGCGTGCCCTGTCAGGCCGCAGAAAACCACTCAGATGTTAATTACAAAGGGCAACACTTTCGTAGCGTATACCACCACGTGTCACTGCAGCTCACCGTTAGCGGAGACTTCGACTTGTCTTGGTTCGGCCGCAAAAGCGTTGACCTTCTGGACCATGGCCACTGTGTGGTTGGTTGTCGCATGAACGCACTGATGCGTTGATATTCTGCACCGGTATCCCTCGGGGCAGCAGCTGGTGTGGTCGCTGCAGCACTCGGCGTGCTGGTAAGGGCAGCAGCCGTAACTGCCTGACGTAAGTAGGCAGCAGGTCTGGCCGTCCAGGCAGTAGTTCCCATCAGGGCATCGGACGTTGTTCACTGCAAGGCAAGGAAGATTGAATACCAATGCGTTGTTTGCGTCTGTGTTTGTGTGTGCACGCGTACACGTGGGTGGGTACTGCAAGACGGACTAAAGCAGCGCTTTTATTCGGAATCTGATTCCCCCACTATAACGTTCTTGGAGCGAATGCTGGTTTGTGTAATAACTGAACAGCGCGTGGAAGGAAGAGGTCTGTGATAACGATTGCATTCAGACAATATGATAGGTGGTAGTGGTGGTTCTGGTGGTGCCTGTGGTGATGTTACTAAGATGGAAGCCTTAGATGACTCATGCAAACGTTACCTTGAGCGAAAATTTGTCGTCAACTCGAAAGTGTGCGATTAGCCAGCGGCGCGTTCACTTTGTGGCGTTCCCGTAACTAACAAAAGGTTCTCGTACTGTCGTGAGCAATACGAGCTGGAACATTGAATTGAATGTTTATTCCACAATCACTCGTCATGTACTGATCTGAATGTAACGTATAGAATTGCCACATATAGCTTTTCGGTTGAGCATTTAGTGTCGTGAACACTTTTGTGCTTTCCAAGTGCGTTTAGCCACTATGACCTTTGAAAGATAATGTTAGTTTTTCAGCTTATATTGCTCACGACTGTACATAGACGTCGCTCATGTGGCGCGTGTCCTTTTCATACCGGCACCTCAGTATTAGCAAAAGTGACTTCCAGTCGCATCGAACAGAAACATACATTGTTTTTTTCTCATTTCAAACTCTAGATTATGTACCGCGTGCCTTCCGCTCCCGCACATAACCACGCAAATATTAGGGAGTTTTAGCTTGTAACGTATACTTCTTTACGTTACCGTTACCGGATTACGTTTACCATTTTACCGGAACTCGAGTTTTAGTACAGTTTTTTAGCTGCCCAAACGTAAACCTTTACGTACGTACGTAAACCTTTACGTTTGCGCAAACCACTAAGTGGTGATGATAACAGCATTTAAACTACATTTAATTTAGATAATATTGAATTACGCTGCGGCAAAATCATAAGAGAGGTTTTTAGCGTGTGCAGTATCCCGGTATAAGCGAAGGTGTGTAGCAATACCAGGTTACCGGGCGAAGGTGTCGACATCTTGTGACGCTTCGCGCAACCACAATCATGCACACGTTTGTTTTTGCTTAGTGTTCTCGAGGGGAAAAAATGATTAAAAAGGCAACTCATTCGTAATAATGCCGCTGCAAGGCATTTACATTGGGAGTAGAATGCCCGATGTTTCTACAATAACAATTTTGTGCTCGCCTGGTACACCTTGGCCCCGCTAGATGGCGCCACCTATCCAGCCTGTCAGCGTCTTTAGGCTTCTTACGTTTGCGGATTCGGTATTCTAGGTCGGTCTAGGCTCGGTAATCCGGCTGAAATAAGGTTATCGAGCGCACTTTGCTTATTTTGACTCGGCGGCTGGAGTCTCCGCAAAGCGGATATCGCGAGTAGCCACGAACGAAGGTGGATTTGCGAGATAGGGCCGTAAACGTAAAGCCTATCCGGCGAGTAGTTTACGTTCCGCAAAGGTTCGCGCATGCGCAGATTCCATCCGGTATCCGGTAACACGGTAACGTAAAGAAGTATACGTTACAAGCTAAAACTCCCTATTGATTGCGAAAGCCAACCCTTCCGTGACATACACCGGCACGTGTCACTGTAGCTCACCGTTAACGGAGACTTCGACTTGTCTTCGCTCTGTCGCAACAGGGCTGACCTTCTGGACCATGGCCACTGTGTGATTGGTTGCCGCATGGATACATTGATGGGTCGATACTCGGCACTGGTATCCCTCGGGGCAGCAGCTGGTGTGGTCGCTGCAACACTCGGCGTGCTGGTAAGGGCAGCAGCCGTAACTGCCGGACGTAAGTAGGCAGCAGGTCTGGCCATCCAGGCAGTAGTTTCCGTCAGGGCAGCGAACATTTCCTCCTAGCGATTCTGTATGATACGTGCAGGTAGGTACATACATCCGCATAAGTATATCCATCATGGGTATCATCAACATTCCCGCTTCCGTATTGCCATTGCTATAGGCGTGCGCATGGGGGGCAGGGGGCGGCCACTCCTCCTAGTCACCAAAGGAGAGGGAGGCGCAAAGTCTGCCCCATTCATTGACTTAATAGGGAGGGGAGCTCCGCGATGAACCTTACAAATCCTTACAAGGTAGTAACATACATATTCTATACACACAAGCAACGAAATGAAACGGACATTCACGTCAGTACAGGTTATCCCTGTCAGAATACAAAATATTGTACAGCAATAAATATAATACGATCCGACGAAGCTGAGGCAGCAAGTGCAAACATATATGGTAAGCTGGGCGTGAATGAACTGAAAGTTTGTTCTACGCGTATGAAAGAAAATGAATGCCAATAAAAAAGTCAGTACTCCAGAGGTGATATTTGTGTGCCGCTGAGCGTGATTTTCGTGTGCCGCTCAGCGTGACTCCACTTAAGAACACACTCCACACACAGCGCTCTGAGCGCTGTGTGTGGGGTGTGTTCTTGAGTGGAAGCGTGTGCGAATGTGAGTGTGTTTTTCGAGTGAATGCCAAGTTGCGCCGAATATCTTCAAATTGACAAGTGACCAACTAGCCCAACAACAAGCTCTTTTAAGCAGAGCGTGAGCTTCTCGCGTATTTTACGACTCGGTGCAGACTCTTGCCTGCAGGGCATTGTTTTCCGAGTCCGATATTGGATGACTACGCATGGCGTCACGACATGTCTCGCTTATAATGTAATGATTGTTGGAGTTTTACGTCCCAAAACCACGGTATGATTATGACAAACGCCGCAGTGGAGGGCTTCGTAAATTTCGACCGCCTGGAGTTCTTTAACGTGCACCTAAATCTAAGCACACGAGCCTTTAGCATTTATAGCCTCCATCGAAATGCTGCCGCCGCGGCCGAGATTCCATCCCGCCACCTTGGAGTCAGCAGTCAAGCACCATAACCACTAGACCAACGGGGCGGGTGTCTCGCTTATAAGCATCGAGTCGTAGGGATTTTGTGCATCAGGTTCGGCATACGCGCCGCAAAATCAGGTGTAACGCTCTGGAAGCTATGCAAGATGTTCGGTCAGCAAAATGTGTAAGTCCGTGCGTCTCGTGCTTAGCCTCCGCGATTAACTTCGGCTGCGTGCTGCCGGAGCTAATCGCGGAGGCCACGACACGAAAACAAAGAGACGCTAAGCGATCCAGAACAACCTATTGAAAACCGCATAAATAACGTGGTTTGTTTATTTCTAAGCCACAAAGCACCTTCGTTTATTACTCAGCCTAAAAGCGAAAAAAAAAACAATTATGGCAACTTTGCATTAGTGGTGCCAAGCCTGAAGAAAGAGCGCAGCTGGGGTGGCCTTCCTTCCTTGTTTCTCTTTATTTTTTCTTTCTTTCTTCTATTTCTTTCTCTTTCTCTCTGTTTCTTGTGTTTCCTTTTTGTATCTGTTTCTTCCTATTTATTTCTCTTTCTCCGTCTTTATTTGTCTTTCTTTCTTTCTTTTCTTAATCTCCCTATCTGCTTCTCTGTCTCTCTTTCTTTATCTTTATTTCTCTCTGTTTTTTCTGTGTCTTTTTCGTGTCTCTGTCTTTCTATATCTTTCTGTTTATGTTTTTCTCTGTCTTTCTATCTTTTTTGGTCTTTATTCCCTTTATTTATCTATATTTGTCTCCCCTTCTTTCTTTCTATCGAATTCTTTCTCTCTCTCTTTCTGTCCTGGTCTATGTTTTTCTGTCTATTTGTCTTTTTATGTCTTTGTATCCTTTATTTCTCTCTATTTTTATCTTCCTCTTTCTTTCTATTGCTTCTCTCTCTCTTTCTCTCTCTCTCTCTCTATTTTCTATTTCTTTCTCTCCCTCTTTTTCACGTGTTCATCTTCGTTTGACGTTCGCACCTCCTGTACAAAGCAGTGGGGCTTGCCCAATTCTTGTGGCGCACGCCCACTCAACTACTGCGAGCTACGACAGGTTCGCTGTTAAATATCACATTACGGGTGGTACATTCATTGAACCATATATTGGTTCGAACGCGCCTACTGCAAGAAGTTTTTTTTTTTTTCTAGCATCCATATAGCGTTGCACCTGCTCTATGAAACGGAGTATAGATCGAGGTTAACGTCCTTCCCTTGAGCGTTCCTCTGAATCACTCCATTGTTCCCAAGGGACGTGAGAACGAACGAGTTTGGACGCCCGCACAGCGGCCTGAGATGACGTCACCTATCCACCTTGCGGCATGGTCGAGATCTATTACATGGCGCCTCACTAGCCGAACGCGTCGGCGCCGCGTGCGGCGTGTCTCGAAGGTATCGGGTTTTAGCGGCACAGGCGGCTCGCGCGTACGGCAATGTCAACCGATACCGTGGCGCAATCATTGCTAGATCGGCGATTGCTTTCGCGGCCGTGGGAGCGTTGATGGCGCGAGCTAAGCGAACCCAGAGAAACGCGATGCAGCGCTGCAATATATACCGGTGCTGCGGTTAGCCTCCTCGCCGACCAGAGTAGTCGCTGCCTTTGTTTGTTCATTTATCTTAATTTAAGACGCATTTACTGTCACGAGCATTGCACCACTAGTGCGCCTGTGGCGTTCATGTCTACGCGGAGGCTGTAGTCCATACGATCGTATAGGCATCGTTTCTGTAATGGAGGCCAATAAACTTCAAATTTCGAACCATTCTACTCTCTGACGAATTATTCTTTGTAAACTGTACTGTAGTTAACAGGGGCGTAGCCAAGGGGGGGGTTGGGGGGGTTCAAACCACCCCCGAAATTTTTCAGTTTTGCTTGCGTATATAGGCACGCACACATACAAACGCACGCACGAACATACATAAAGTATGGTTGAACCCCCCCCCCCCCCCCCCCCCGAAAAAAATTTCTGGCTACGCCCCTGGTAGTTAATACCGCCATCATAGGTTCACAAACGTGAAAAATTATAAGTCAAGGTGTTATATTTTAGTCTCGCACGAAAGCATCAGCAATTAAACGTCAGTGTCATGTCACGGATTTGTCTTTCTTTTTGCGTATTTTGTCCTCATTGGCTGGCTGAAATTTCCTGAAACTTGCATTGCAATGTATGTGAGCCGATTAGAAGATGCGGTAATTCATTTTTACTGAAAAAGGTCCTGGCAACGATCTTCTCGTGGTAAGAGTGTGGCGGCTTTGCTATAATTGTGCACATTCGTATATTTGTGTATGTTAAACTATAAAGACATATTATTAACAGATAACCCTCGGCTCGCCATGGACTTCCCGATCGCCTCTGTGATTCTCGTAGTTTCGAGCCAGCGAATCACCCTTAGCGCAGCTGTCGCCGCGCAAGTCATTCGAAGGTTCACCGCGGCGGTATGCGGAGGTTACCGTGCTCGGCTGCTGACACAAAAGTCGCGGTGGTGGCATTTCGATCGAGGCGAACTGCTAGAGGCTCGTGTACTGTGCGATGTCAGTGCACGTCAAAGAACACCAGCTGGTCTAAATTTCCAGAGCCCTCGACTGCGACGTGCCTCCTAACCATAACGTGATTTTGGCATGCAAAACACACAAAAGTCAAACGAGGAATTGGTTTACACTAATGAATTGTACTCTGAAAACTCTGATGACCTTAATTTCATTATCATAATTTTAATACAAAGGAGAAAAATCTAGGTCAAAATATCATTCTAAAATTTGGCGCCGAAATCACCGCGCGTGACGTCACGGATTTCAAAGTGTATTTTTCGTGTTTTGGCGACATTGGCTCTACGAAATTTCCCGAAATTTGATATCTTAAACCGCTGCCCCCTCAGAGGACAGCCTATTTCATTTTTTTTCCGATTAGGAACTAAGTAGGCCCTAGCGGACGCTAGGGCCTACGACACGGCGTTTGGTGCGGGCATTTAGAGGTGGCGTCGCCATCAGCATTTGCTTCTTGCGCGTTTTCTCGCTTTCCAAGCGTCTTCTCGCGGAAAGCGCGATGATTTCGGTGTCGTGAAAGCGTAATTCACTAGTACGAGTAAAATGGTTCCTCTCATTAGTGTCCCTTTAAGTGATTGCAAGGTAGCGGCGTCTCACCTCCGGGAATTATTTCGTTGCGCCGCCTTTGCGCCAGCCCTGAGACTCGTCGATCGAGCGCCGTCCTGAAGAGCCGCTGTTGGGTGATTTTGTGGACGCAGCTACCTTGAGCGGCGTCGCAGCTGTAACCCAGAGGGCAGCAGTGTGCGCCGTCCTTGCAGCACTGTCCGAACTCGTAGGGACAGCAGCCCCACGTCTGGTCGTCCACCTTGCAGCACGTCGTCCCGTCGGGACACAGGCTGGTGTCCTCGCATTGCACGAAGTTTGGCCGAGCACCTTCGTGCAATTACAAATAACATTTCCTATACTTTCCTTGGCATTATTGTCTGTTAGTTTTCATTATTATTGTGTCTAACAAAGAAAAACGAGCCCTTAAAAGTCACTTTCATTTCTTCATTCATAGCGAGGGTTTCGCTCTGGCAGACTTGATGCCTTCAGGTATAGTATGCGAGGGATTATTGGTCAGCTGCCAGCTCGCAGAAGTTCAAGTGTTACGTGACGCCAACAGACAGAAAAAGGTGTTCCACACTCGCCGCCATGGCTGCGATCGGCGCTGACTAACACTCCTAGGTTCAAATGCCCATATACACCCCAAAAATTGGTCGGGAGGATGACCGCTGTCGTAGCTCAGTGATAGAGCATCGGACGCGTTATTCGAAGGTCGCAGGTTCGGTACCTGCCGGCGGCAAGTTATCTTTTCGTCCACTTTACTTTCTTCGCATTTATATCCTAATTACTACAAATAACATCCTCTATACCTTCCTTGGCATTATTGTCTTTAATATTGTGTCTAACAACGAAAAACGAGCCCTTAAAAATAATATTATTTCCTTTATATAATGCCACTGTCGTTCGACTCGCCACGCATTTTGACGGTGGCGAGATGCAAGAGCACACGTGTACTTTGATTTATGTGCACGTTAAATGACAACAGGTGGTCAAAATTAGCCAGTAGTATCCTTATCTCCCCTCCTCCCCCAGCCCACCCAGAGCGGCGTGCCTTATATTCATGGCTTGGTACTGGCTCGTAAAACCCCAGAATTTAATGGTTTTTTTGTTTTTTGTTTTTTTTGCACTGTTCCGAGTAAAAAACGTCTTCTGCATTCACAAATTTTGTTCGGACCAGTCTTACCTGATGCGACGACCAAGGCTGCTCCGAGGACGATCAAGCTTTTCAGTGCCATTATCTACGGTAAAAAAAAAACACACACACAGAATGAAAGCAAGCCTCATGTTCAAGTAAGCGTTTGTATTACACGTGATACGCCATCCAGCGAAGCAAAACACATGAGTCTAGTTGCACTTAATTTATTGTAATGAATAATTGTAATAAACGTAAATGAAGATGCTCCGACGGCAGGAGTTCAACTCGGGACCTCTTTTGCCGATGACCGGTGCTCTAACCATAGAGCCGCAGGCGCATGATTCACTCGGCGGATTGCAAAAACTTTCGCAATATCTCACATTTATTTAAGTTAACAACGTCAACTTCACGAGGTCTACTTAGCCATTCTTCACTCAAATCCCTGGTGTATATTTATTAAAATCAGCACTTGCGAAGTGTTCGTGGTTTTATTTCTTTATTTCTTCATAGAGCCATGCTGAAACTTTTGGAATTAGCGGTTATTATACGCATAGTTTTCTTATTTAAAGTGTAAATGTCAACCTAGCATACCTGCCAACTCTTCCGAATTTTCCGTAAAATGTACGAATTTCGACCTCGCTTACGATTTTACGAATGTTACCTGAAATTTTACAGAAAACATCAATTCCGATTAAAAAAATTAAAAATCTATTAAAACAGCGTGGCCTTCGCGATCAGCTACTGCGCATTGCCGTAGCTAGTCGCGGAGGCCACGACTCCGCGACTAGCTACGGTAGCTGAGCGCGGAGGCCACGAAAACGGCGTTGTGGTACTTTCCGCCGCTAGGGGAGGACAATACGTACTCGTGTTATCATCAGCAGCAGCAGCTTCAACATTTAGTATGGTGGCTAGAGGGGGAAGTGTGACGGGCGAGAGCCAACGTGAGCGGAGGGCTGTACGAATTCCCAATGAAAGATGGCGGTCACACCAGGTGGCGCTACCTGCGCCGTAGGTGCTTGCGGCGGCATTTGCCTGCTTTGCGTATGGCCGCTAGACGTTAGTTTCACTTGTTTCTAATAATCGCTTATACCCCGCGCCCGTGCTGTTAAAGGCACTACGTGTTTGTTTCGCTAAGAAGCATGTGTTCATGTCCATAGCGGTGTTAAGCAAGATGGAAAAAAAAAAAGAAAACCAAGAATGCTTTTAAATCAGACCGAACTGGCGTGCCTCCAGGTTTTCATATTTAAATGTTCCTTGATATCGGTTTGCTTTGACATGTTTAATCTGCAACAGTGTGCAAAAACTGGGCTAGTTGGTTGATTTTCATGGTAAAAGCAGCGCAAAAAGACGGCAACACGAGAAGAAGAACGACACAGGACAGACGCTGAACTGGTCAGCGCTGGTCCTGTGTCTATTATCGTGTTCCTTTTGCACTGCTTTTACCATATTTATAGGCTGCTTCAGTTCAACTAAACCACTTGCTCGGCTGCATAGCTCAGCTTACTTTAAAGTGGTTTTTCCTCTTGGTGAAATGTAAACTGTTTACAATCGTTCATAGCGTGTATATTGGCTGCAGTGCAGTGCGGTTTTTTTTTTTCTTTCTTGGTCCGCACCCCACCTCCCCCCTTCATTTCCTCTGCATTGTAGGGGGTTCTCTTGAGCGCGAAATGTTCAAAGCATTTAGATTTTCCGGCTCCTTTCCTTGAGAAACTTGAAGTGGGGATCGGAACTGTAGCTGGAGGCTCTTTGATACTGAACATTTTATCTTATTATTTTAGCGATAGTTCTATCTATACAAGGACCAATGATTTCTGTTAACTTACGGCTTTAGATGCATACTAAATACACGCAAGGGAAATGGTAAAACATGTTTATTTATCACACATTTGTCATCCCATACTTATGTCAGACATTTGTTATCACATACTTCCCCATCACGTCAAGAGGTCAAATTACTTGACCCTCCTCAACTTCAAGTGGTTTTCGCGCTCACTTTGGACACTCCTGTCTGCTTTTCTTTTTTCTTTTTTTTTTGTAAAGTACTTCGGTGCGTCCGGGAACACCGTAGGCACAGCGTCTTCTGACAAACGCGGGGTATCTCAACAACCTCACCGTTTATAATGTGTTGGCATATCCTTTCGATGAAACTCACGTTGAAGTGCCACTCGCAAACAACGCTGTCCCTCGTCAGCTCTTTGTCAGTCCGCTTAATATTTCGAGCTCATTGCTCTCGCCTCGAGAGATCCTACGGGGCTTTAAAGACCGATAGCTTCTCCGAGCACGGTCTACACCCGCCTTTACAGCCAGGGACGAAGCATGTACTTGCGCGATTTGACGGCATGGTTCGCAGAACACGTGGGTAAACAAACGACGACAGCGAAGGCGAGGCATCCGAACAAGGTGACGGCACAGCACAGAGAGAACGAACGACGCGAACGAGCCTTAAGCAAGCGCGGCGAGCACCTACTACTACACCAGCGCTCCTTGCGGCGGCCAGAACTTTCATTGCGTTCCGCTCCCACCGCGGGGATGCAGCGCCCGTCACACTTCCCCCTCTAGCCACCATACATTTAGCGACTTCCGTCGTCTTCTCGGGGGGTGGCCAGGGCACGAGGTCGTGGGCCAGGGTGGCTACGAATCCATGCCTCCATGCCGCTTTGGCGCGTATGCAAAGCGCAAACATGTGGCAGAGGGCTTTGTTCGCGGGTAGGCGGTGAGGACTCTGTTCGTGTCGCTTTTCGTATGACCGGCTGCCGCGCCCAATGCAGTAGGACTACTGTGTTTAAGCCCAGGTGCGACGTGCAGTGGGCACGTTTGGGAGCTGCTGGAAGTGTTGACGGATCGCTCAGGTTCCACAGAATTTCATTGGTTACGCTGGGCATTCTCTCCATTTCCCACAGTAATGCGGAATGCGAGAGAATTTTCAGCACTGTCAACAAAACTCGAACGGAGTTTCGCTCATCTGTCTGTGAAAAAAGTCACAGTTTCACCGCAAGGGCGAAGCAATTGATGAATGCGATAGCAACAAATTGTAGTGTTACACAAAGTGAGGCTGGCAGCTAACTGTTTTGTATTGGATCTCGCGTAACTACAAAACGCTGATGTAAGAGAATACAGCCGCTCCAGGGAGAGACGCTCTCCGCATAGTCAGTTCGCGTTGAGAGCGCAGCACGTAGAAGGGTATACGAGCCGCCCGCTGTGATGGCTTTCGAGATAGCGCCAGCGACCGCGCCCTTAGATTCAAAGTTGCTCCTCGCTCGACGCGACACTCCTCCCCCCCCCCCCCCCACGCGTCTTTTAAGGCTCGTTAAAAAAGGCCGGGCGTTTCCTGTCTTTTTCGACGGCAGGCCTCCCCTGAGCGGGGTGATGTTATCCCATGCACCCTCCGAGCGATGGGCCGGCTTGTTTGAACTCTGGTTCGGCCGCGTTCATCGCCCTCGCTCGCGCGCTTTTACCCGCGTTAGAACATACAATGCGCGGGGGGATCTTATCAATTTGGACTTCATAACGGAAGGACATGACGGCAACGGCGACGGCAAAAACCCGTCGAGACTGTCCATATAATCGCTATCGCAGTAAAAACTCTCGAGAGCCTGCTGATGGTGAAAGGGCACCAGAGTGGAACTTCCTTTGAGCAAAGTTACACGGAGAACTTTCTCAAGCGGGCTAAGTCCGCAACAGCGAAGTCACTGCAAAAATAAATTGTTGTCCGATTGAGTTGTTGCTGATTACTCTCTGACCGATTTTACTTATGGCTGCAAAAACATGATTAAGCCTGTCGCCAAAGGCAAAACCGTCGGAACTTGAAAACAAAAAAAGTTGGTTGGCTACCCCCGCCCCCGCCGCATGGGGGTTTTACTAATTTCTATGTCGCCAGGTTGGTAGGTATGACCTAGAGATTTCAAACAATGTACGCATGAAATCGAGAATTGGGCGAAATCTCGTCTGGTCGGGATGTAATGGACGCAGAAAAACGCACCACACCTTCGACTGGGACCAAGCTTCAGTTGTCGCCCGGGAAAAGAACTGGATGAAACGGCAATATCTGGAATCTTTGACTATCCAAACAACAGGGAACACGATTAACCGTAACGACGGCAATCTACATCTTACGTATGCAAGGTGCCTCAAAAGCGATTATTTTCGCGGATTTAAGCTGGAACCCTTCAAGAAGTTTCTTGAAGAATCTAATATTTTATGGAAATATTGACCTACTGCACACGATGTCGACTTCCCCTTCATACCGAAGGAATTGTGTTATGTTTGTGATAGTGCGTTTCATTTTACGTGTCATCATTTGTGTCAGTGTGTTTTCCTGTGTATGTCAAGCAATACAGAATATTTGAATTTAAACGTATACATGTGAGCTGACTTTTCCCATTTGAACTTGTCGTACAACACTAGTGTACATATGAACCTATTAGACGTATATGAACTGCCGTGTGATTTTCGGCTGTGCGTATTTTCCTATGTGTTCTACTGTATTGCATTTTGTGCCCTTATTATTTTTGTTACTACATATTTTGTCTTCTAAGCGAGAAGAAGTAGCCGGCGCCACTATAATGGCACCAACCTCTCCTATTTCATCATTTCAATAAAGAAAAAAAAAAGAAAAAGGCTGGAAGCTTCGGCCTCCCAGCTTAGTTAACAAGGCTTCCGTGTGAAAGCCGAAACGTTATTTTATTATATTTTTGACACCTTCTTGGTCGGCGTCCTGTCTTTTTCTTTCTACAATGTACGCATGCCTGTAATCAGGGAATCGGATTTCGATAGCCGATATTCTGATTGATATACTGTATAGTTCCATAAGAATGCAAGAAGATACTTGTCTGTTGATATTAATTATTGCTAACATTGCCAGGTAGTACTTTCAAATATTTTGTGAATAATTTTGTGAAAAAAAGAAATGTTGCAGTCGCTTGTACTTCAGGAGATGAAGTTTACAGCACTTGGTTGTTTTTTGTTTTTTTCAGAGCTGTGGGCCTTCTTTCTTCCTCTCCTTCTTGCTGACTTGTTGGATATTGTTTTTGTAACGATATGGTATTCTCAATCAGCAGTTTGCTTTCTGCAGTTTGAATAATTAAGATTTTTCTTTTGATTTTAAAATTCAGGATCCCCTGTCCTATATGAGGAAAATGAGGACAAGCGAATGTTGGCGTGTACGTGCCTGACGTACCAATTTTCATTCTTTCTGTCGTATTGCGCAATGCCCCCTCTTAACTCTTTCCTTTCTCCATACCGGGAATGGACCTTCGTTCACGTGCATAGCAGCGCTGCACTTCAGTTGCCAGAGGCAACAATGATGGTCGTGGGTTCGTGTCAATGAGAGCAATGGAAGACGCAAAGTGAAATGACGAGTCACCTCGGTAGAAGATCAGATTGTCGTATCAGTAAAAAGTGATTGCCGGCAAGCCCATGATCGAGAGAGCATAAATTATTTGAAAACGGCGCATACGCATACACACGTCACCGGCGCACCCTCGAAAGCCCGCATTGCTTTGCACTCGCATGCTTTTCATTTTTCTGTCTATCTTTTTCTGGTCCAGCTACAACGCCACCGACACTTGTGAGGCAATGCAAGCTTCGCTTGAAATCCTTTCACTCGAATTGGTCGGGCTATTGTCCCGCGAAACCATTTCTGCGATTTTGCATGCTATCGCAGATGCTCCGGAGCCGAAGCTTCCTATTAAGCCTGAGTCCGTGTAAGGGGGCGTTTCGCCACAGCGTTTCACTCTTGAACAACCTTGAGGGGCCATTGTTAGGCAACCAAAGTGGTACTACCTTGTGCGGTTCATAGGGTAGCACGGCTCGGCGCACCAGGAAAGGGAAAAGACGAATTAAATAATGTAAAAGAGAGAGAGAAGATAAGAGATATGAAGCACGGTTGCTGATTGTGTGAGTGGGTACCTCTGCATTTTCCCTCACAGCGCGAACGAAACTGCAGGGACAGCAGAATGAGGACGACACAACACAGCGCTGACACACGACTGAAGGTTTTATCCATTCAAAAACCACGTAAATCGATAAACTCACGCATGCGTACACCTTAAGTCCTGCCCTTTCCATCAACCGCGGTGCGAAAAGAAACAGGTAATGTGCAGAGATGGGATTAATGAATACATGCGTCAACAAAGTTTTTCTTTGCCGTGTGTGTAATCTCTTTAATACCATCTTTCTATTTTACCCGTTTCTTGCTTTTCGCACCCTGATTGAGGGAAAGGGTAGGAGTGCTGGTGTAGGTAAGCGTGAATTTTTCGATTTACGTTTATTTATTTTTCGTTTGTTTTTTCGTGCTAATAAAACCTCCAGCCTTGAGTAGGCGCTCGTGTCGCTTCGCTTTTCTTCCAGTGTCATCTCGGCTGCTGACCCGAACGTCGCGGCTTCGATACCGGCAGCGGCGGTCGCGTTTCGATGAGGCCAAACACTACAGGCCCGCCGTATAGTGTGCGATGTCAGTGCACGTTAAAGAACACCAGGTGGTCTAAATTTCCGGAGCCCCTCCACTACGGCCTCTATCATAATCATATCGTGCACGTGCAGGGTAGCACACCGGAGACTGCTTCTGGTTAACCTCCCTGTCTTTCCTTTTTCCCTCTTCTCTCTCTCTTTCTCTCTCTATAATCATATCGTGGCACGTAAAACCCCACAAATTATCATTATTATGGTGTCCTTGTTGTTTCGTTCGCGCTGTGAGCAAGGATAAGAATTATGAGACGTCGTGCGGGGCTGGCCTCCGCACGCTAGCCAACGTGCGCGGAGTCCGCACACCTTCGACCTCCATCGACAAAGCGACGGAAGCCGCGTCCACTCGTGACGGCTTCATTATAACAGGATGGAGAGGTGGCATAGTTGGTTAGTTTCTTTTACAGTAACTCTAGTTCCTTTATACGCGCTATCCATGCACTGTTCGATATTTACGTCTGAATTTCCTCGTAAATTCGTGCTACAAATTGAAGGACGGTATTGGCTGCCAATTCATAAACAGTGCACCACCTTGCATGCATGCAGACTTAAACGGAACTTCTCTTCCATGTTCTATATTTAAAAAGCCAGTAAACCGAGACAACACGACGAGAAGTTAGGCGTCGGAGCATTACGACATAATCCTAATCGCCGTTCACTATCGCTGCTGCTGCATGCCAACAGATGCCACGCGCATGTGGCGAGCTAATCAGTTCTTCAAGTCACCAGCGTCTGTTTCGCGTGACACGCTATACTGATATATATATATATATATATATATATATATATATATATATATATATATATATATATATATATATATATACTGAAGAAGCTTTTCCAATGGGCCAAACGTACTTGGGAAGAGAAGAAAGAGACAACTCAGCGGTTATCTTAATTTTATTTGCCAACGGTTTCGACCGGTCCACCGGTCGAAACCGTTGGCAAATAAAATTAAAATAACCGCTTAGTTGTGTCTCTTCCCATATATATATATATATATATATATATATATATATATATATATATATATATATATATATATATATATATGCAAATTTTCGTACGTGTGCTCCTTCGATTACATGTGCATCGACCCCGGACCTTCAGAACTTTCTTTTGAATTATATATACATATATTTAAAAAGTTCCGAAGCCTCCTACGTTCAGACTCTCAACCTCAGGCAGTATACAACGAAAGTGTGATTGCTAATGCACACGTGCGCATTTCATTGGCTGCTCGTTAAAGGACGCTAAGAGGCCGAAATTAGTGCGGAGGCCTGTACTGCGGCATCTCTCACATATTCTGCTTTTTTTTTCTTTTTTTTTTTTGAAGACGTTAAACGCGAGCAGACAAAGAAACCAAAGGCTATGTGGCTATAGCTCTTTCCGTAGTTGAGCGTTATGGGACGCGGTTTCGATTCCTAGGCACATTGTGATAAGATAAGGATGCAAAGATTAACGTGTTTGCATTGATCTGGCCACCCGCTGTTGCCCCTTCGGACGGACCGATTACGTTATCGCCAGGCAGGGCGTAGCCAAGGGGGGGGTTGGGGGGGTTCAAACCCCCCCCCCCCGAAATTTTTCAGTTTTGCTTGCGTATATAGGCACTCACACATACAAACGCACGCACGAACATACATAAAGTATGGTCGAACCCCCCCCCCCGAAAAAAATTTCTGGCTACGCCCCTGTTGCCAGGCAATCGCGCCCTTTACTCTTTCGCTCATTGTTTCTAAACATTTCGTACATCCACCCTTGATGGCTCTGTAAATACGATGTTTTGCTATACTCGTCACGAAGGGCCCAGCTCGGCGGTTCATAATATAGACTGCATTACGATTGTGGCTGGCAGAGTGCCATGATATTCGTTCGGTTCGGACAGGTCGACAAAACAAGGCGCGCCGTCAAAATTATTCGGAGCATCGCTCTGCCACGTATCTCGCAGTCCCTGTTTTGCATCGGCGCGTCCGGCTGAGTCGTTCGACGAGTGCATCGCAATCACTTCCCATGTACGGGAGAACACGCGAGCGAAAGATCATGGCTCTTAACTGAGTAAGTGAACAGAGCCAATAGTACACGTATTTGCACGATACACTTCCCCACCGAGATGTGTTGACCGCGAGGGTTATGCTCACACGCCCCACGTGCTCTGCTTGGCTCTGAGCCCCCCCCCCCCCCTTTCCTAGTACTCACCTATGCTAGCCGGCCTGTCATACTTCTAATCTAACGTGTCAAGTAGCTGACTACTATAGCAACACTTACAAACCGAATGAGGCAGGCTGACTGCCATATATAGACAGGCTGACGCGGATCCAGGACTGAGAGGCTTGATTCCTGCTCCCCCCCCCAATCTTCCACCACGGAGGTTTGTTGATGCAGCGCCAGCGCAGGGCACCTGTGACCAATTCAAGCCCTTCTTCCCAGCTGTTACTCTGCTTCGAACACCTGCTGACACACAGCTGTATACTATTCTTGATTATAAGCACCCTTACGATCATCATCCGGTCGTTACTGTCGTCAATCACCAGCTCGAGATCAGATTCCCTCAACCCATGATTAAAAAATTAAAAATAAAACTGAATTCGCTCTTGTCTACATGAGCGCAGTGATGTGAAGCTACTACTACTACTATTACTGCTATTACTTCTAACTCAACTACTCATAGGGAAAAATCGGCATCATCGTGCAGCTTGAAGGTACAAGAAAATTCGTCCCGACAGTTCGCCCTGGACTTTTTCTACACCAGAGAAGGTTTCTTTTTGAAACATCATTGTAAATTTTTTTTTTTGTAACTTGAATACTACAAACTGGTGTAGGATAACCTTTCAGTTTCATGAGCGTTCCTTCACCATGCGGACTTCCATAAAGCTGATTCTCCATAGTAATACTACTACTGCTGTTACTACTACTTCTACAAAAGCAATGACTTACCACCGCTTCGCGAACGGCAAGGCTGGAACGGCAGGGCAAGGCAGGCTCGCGGAGTCGCCGGATGGAGCTGCGCCGGACCTCTCGTCTCGACGCGTGCCCTTCGTGCCAACGCAAGAGTACCGAAGGCCCTTCTCTCGCGTTGTCTCGCGAACCCGGCACTCTCGTTGACGACGATAATCGCGCCGCTCTCTACTATCGCGCCGTTGAGGGGGCAGCTGAGTCTGAGTGATCGCGGCGAGAGCCTCGTTCGGCTCGGCAGCCGACCCACTCTCACCCACCACTTCAATTCCTCCTGGTTTTCCCGGCTCCATTGAGCGCGAGACGGCAATGCTTCTCTCCTCCGAAGCTTCTCTTCCTTCTTGCTTTGTACATTCTCATTTCCATTCCCTCTCTCTCTCTTCCACTCTCATAATAGCGAGAGAGAGAGAAAGGAGGAAGGGGTAGAATTTGTGGCCTAGAAGACGCCTGTTTTGAGTCTTGTTTTTCTCTTCGCATCGTGTGAGTTGGGGGGCGTGTTACATGAAGATGTGCAATCGGGGGTGTCGTGTCACGTTACCGCCCCATTTCATCGCCGAGTTTTCGCGCCATTTTTTGCCAGCTTGCGGCCCTCCACAGCCACCTGCCCAATGGTTTCTTATTTCTTTCTTTTTTTTTCAGTCACTCGATGCTCGTATTTTGAAGCACATACCCCCATGAAAACCAAACAGAATGCTTCACGCTTTCTTCTGTACGGTGTAAGAGCAGCGGACCGAAGAACGCGTGTGAAATCAGCGGACAGAGATGGCCGTGTTAGTGCAGCCTGCTCAGCATCCACCCGGGTTTGGATATGTTGCGAACAGCGCATAATCGGATAGTGAGTGAGTGAGTGAGTGAGTGAGTGAGTGAGTGAGTGAGTGAGTGAGTGAGTGAGTGAGTGAGTGAGTGAGTGAGTGAGTGTGTGTGTGTGTGTGTGTGTGTGTGTGTGTGTGTGTGTGTGTGTGTGTGTGTGTGTGTGTGTGTGTGTGTGTGTGTGTGTGTGTGTGTGTGTGTGTGTGTGTTTAATTTTTCTCACTTTCGCGTAACGAAAGTGATACTAACAAGCTCGAGTTCACTCACTCTTTGCTCGTCGTCACTTGTATCAACGACGCACCGCTTAGGTGCTTATTAACGCCAGATTAACAGCAAATAGTAAAGGAATGGAATGGACGGAAAGGAATCCTTACAGCCTATACTGACCCTAATCGCACGACTTCTCGTAAGAGCTAGCTTCTTCTTTCTCTTTCTTTCTCTCTCTCTCTCTTTGACAACTTTCGAAAACACGCTCACATGTTCGGAGAATGGCGTAATTTCTGAAGAGCATTCTCTCCTCTTCCATCAATTAGTACAGAAAGCGTGTCCGTATTCCACAACAAGTGCGAGTATCTCCTCTATATACTAGTACGTAGTGTAGCTAGTGACTGTATAAGTTGCAATACCAACTAGAGGCTGGAATCTTTATTTGGAAGTCATGTTCCCAGAAAAAGTGAGAATATTGCTTTCACGAACATTTTCGCGTCGTTGCTTGTTGGGCGAGTTGGAACGAGTCAGTAAAAACCTTTTGGTTTTTACTTCCTGGTTTTTTTCTTTTCTTGCTTTCCCTGTGTGTCCCAATCCAATACATGCGTCCCAATCAAATAAACTTTAGTTGGAAGAATGCGCTGTGTCCTTGTCCTCTCGCTCGTCTGTTGCCTGTTTTTTGCGCTGAACTACATTATGACTGATTTTCGCGTCCCTCGAATTAATTCTGTTGGCTGTACGCCTCCCCGACACGTTAGGATTACACAGGGCACTTGCAATCAGTGAGTAACCTGCTGGAAAGGCTCAATTGTTGCAGAGTCTAAATATGTCTCCCGGATAACGGCGGAGCCGAAAGCACTCGCAGCACTTGATCACCCCGGCGACAGCTATCGAAAGTGAAGCGAACTGAAGTGTATAGTGCAGTGGTTCTCGAAACAATGAAGCCCAGTCGGACCGCTATCTGCAGGCGGATTATGCCTCTTGGTCAGTAGAAGCCATTGTAGGGCTCGATCGAGTTGGAGCCGCGTCGATACGAAGGGTTCGCGAGTTCATCTTGCGAATGAACAATTGTAGAAAATTCCAAAGAAACAGTGTACGCTACACATTGCTTATTGCGCATTGCTCGTTCCAGAGCACTCTTATATAAGATATTTGTTCCCTCCTTTAACAAGACGTGTGCGTGCGCCATGAAGACAAGTCGATGACACTGTACAGCGTGTCGACGTATGTATAGAATGAGATACTTTACTACGACCTTGCCTGTTCACAAACCTTTACAAATTAATTCTCCGGACTGGGGCTGAACCGGGTCAGAACCGGAGCGCTTCGAGCGCAAATTTTAAAGGGGTCCTGCATGCAACACTTTTTCAGCATGGTCAGAAAACGCTGCTGATCGGTAGTCGAGGCGAATCACACTGAAAATAAGCAGTGAGTTCGAGGAAAAAAAGAAGAAACCCGCCAACTACATGGAAAAAGGCAAGAAACCCCAACACGGTACCAGTTATCATTGGGAAAGTTGGACATGCCAGATATTGCCATTAGCGTAACGAACGCGCATCACGTAGGCGACTTACCAAAGCATATATATTCCGGACCTTTTATCTCTGCAAGGTCTATTTTCAGTTTCGTGAAAGATTCAAGTTCAACGCATCCTGTTCAAATTATCAGTGTTGTCCCGAAAAGTGTGATACGAGTCTAAGTCGATTGTTGATGGTAATCTGCGGCTCCCTGTTATCAGGACTGAGGCAGAGTCAGAGGGACCCGCGATTGTCGCCAATGCTTACGAACGTGCCTTCCGCGGTCGACGGCTGTAGACACAACCCTGCAGATATATCGACACTCAAGATCCACTAATATTCAGCGGCACGACCGCGCGCTCGTGCCTCATAATCCTATCGTGCTTCTGGCACATGAACTCCAGAAATTATTTGCTGTCACGTTAGGTATCAGAAAGACTCTTTTTAAGCATCTGGTGTGGTATTCTATGCATTCGCCAACTTCTGTAATATCGCTAGAACCTCGCCCTGTAGCCTGTCCTTTAAGGAAAATAAAATAACTCCAAAAAAAGAACAGTTAAACGGTGATCCCAGTGACGCTTGCTGCAACGTACGAAGTCAGGTTTAAACCTATCAAACGCTACCCATGAAGAACCGTCTGTAAATGCTTCAAATCGATACAATGTTATTTCTAGGCATTCGATATTATATTGCGATAAAAATAATGTCGTAATACGTTAATTTGTGTGCGTTATACTAATCACTCCTAACTACTTTGTAATTAAATATCTATTTATTCTGAAGCCATTCATGCTCTGTTTTTGCATAAATAGACTGACGTTTCAGGCTAGAAATATAGTGCAAATTCGTTATCGGTTATGTCCGTGTTAAGCAAAGAAAAATTACACTTTTGACGTTGCTCGCGGGAAGCGGTACGTCGAACGACTCGTCGAATATGGTGTTGCCTTTCGCAAAGTGATCATATGCAGCGTTACACTGGAAAATGAAGTTAAATGAAGACAAATTTATTATGCAGGAGGTTCAATTCATCTAAAGCTCAATGTATCTCGCTCTTTCTTAGTTCCTAGTCGGTACAAATAGCAAAAATAAGTGGTGTACACAATTGTGTACATAGCGTCTCAAAGGGTTAAGGCCAGGTAGTAAGATCATGTACGATTGCTTTGGAAGGGCCTTCATTTCAAGTAAAAGAAGTGACAAGTGTGCTACCGGCGACCGTTGCTAATGTAAATGTCGTTATCCTCACCAGTGTTCCCGATTGTGTGGCACTATCCGTGAGTGTTATTTTGTTCACTTAGTACCTGATATCAGTAAAAGACGAAAAAAACAAAAAGAAACAAAAGTACCATCGCCGACACAGTTGTATAAAAGCTGTGACGAATCAAAAATAGCGCACGAGTGACAATACGCCGGTCTGCACTCTTCCCTCACGCAGCGGCAATTGAAGTGATTGCATTGTTCTCACTGGGCGAATCGTTTTCCGCAGGGACTCATATTGTCGGACGCCGAGACAAACTGCGGCTAACTGCAGTTATTATATCTATCTATCTATAACGCTCCAAAGTGTCGAAAGCAGCTCTTCTGTCGATGGCGGACAGCTTCGCAGGCGGGACCGGTGAACGCGTTCCACGTCAAACGTGATGCGTACAACCGGGGCACCAGTTTTGATGTAATATGCTCGGCTTGTAGACGGCGAGGCCTGCTGGTTACGGGCAGATGAGTCCCGCGCAAATCATATTGAAAATCTCGTCCACTCGACGGTAGCTTCGTCTTTCGAAGGACTTATTCGCCGTATTCCCAGCCCCTGCGCTTTGAGGTGCCGATTAATCCGGGTCCGGCTCAACGATTTCCTAACCTCCTGACTGTCTCAAGCGGTAAAGCATGGCTCGTCTTTCCCCGCTCCCGACCACCTTACAAGTGCAATGTGTTGGTCCCCGGTTCGATCCCTCGACTAGGACCACTTTCTCAAATGCAGAGCGCGAGCACATCTTTCTGTGAAGCGCGTTCATTCCTTTAAAGTATATAGCAGCAGATCGAAAGCACCCTGCATGAGTGCCTAATGCTTAAAAAACAAAAAAAAGAAAATTATGCCAGTTCCACGCCGTGAGAACCGTTAGACAGCAAGCTGTAAGCGCGCGAGTGATTCGCTAACGAGGTCACGTGCATCGTAATCATCATCATTATTTCGAGCACCGTCATCATTTAGCATCTTCATCACGATTTCAAGCATCATCATCATCAGTTGGTTTTATTTGTTTCTTTATTCATCCTTCCCTGCGGTCACGTCAGCTACGTGACAACTGCTGCTACTACTATCACTATACTACTACTACTACTACTACTACTACTACTATTCACCGCGGTGGTCTATAGTGGATATGGTGCTCGACTGCTGACCCGAAGGTCGCGGGATTGAATCCCGGC
The DNA here is from genome assembly GCF_013339695.2 of Rhipicephalus sanguineus. NCBI lineage: Eukaryota > Metazoa > Arthropoda > Arachnida > Ixodida > Ixodidae > Rhipicephalus > Rhipicephalus sanguineus. The sequence continues at coordinate 24,518,211 of NC_051184.2, forward strand.
CGCAGTGGCCGCATTCAATGAAGACGAAATGTTAGGTGCCTGTGTACTTAGATTTACGTGCACGTTAAAGAACCGCGGGTGGTCGAAATTTCCGGAGCCCTACCCTACGGCGTCCCTCATAATCATACCATGTTTCTGGGACGTAAAACCCCAATCATTATTGTTGCTACTGCTGCTGCTGCTGCTACTACTACTACTACTACTAATAATAATAATATTTAATAATAACAACAACAACAACAACAACAACAACAACAACAACAACAACAACAATAATAATAATAATAATAATAATAATAATAATAATAATAATAATAATAATAATAATAATAATAATACGTGGAAGTCGCCCGCTGCGCGCTGGCGCGCGCCTCGCAGGACCCAAATAAAGTTTTTCAACCAACCAACCAACTGCCGCTATCATGACGACGACGACGGTACAATGTAGACTGAGACAGTGAGTAGGTGAAGGATACGCTGCTAGTGGTACCGCCAGTTACATCCAATTCTTTGATCCCCTTCTTTATTTTTGCTAATTTGTTTTTATATTATGGTTTATCGAAAGCTTCTGCCCCTTTCACCTTTTTTTTTTCTTTAAGGAATGTTATTATAGTTCTTATCTAATTTCTCTCCTTTTTATTTTTTAGCCAGCGTTGTGTAAACCATTTACATTATAAAGTACAGTGTGGCCAATCCCCCTTGTGGGTATGTGCCAAGATCTAGGCGACAAGACAAGACAAGACAAGGTAGGTGCCATCATCCCAGGAGCATCATCATCATCAGTTTCGCTGCAAAAATGGCGCTATTTTCTGCATCCTATAAGGGAGTACGGCTAGCTCCACCTTCGCACGGGACGTGGCCTTCGTCAAACAGCATTAACTGTTCGTCGACGTTGGAGTTGACCAATGCCCTCCCCCGAAGCTTGTGGCTGTGTAAGGGTTTGGGGATTGTTTTTCGGCAGCCTCGTGCCATACGATGGAGGGACCCGGGTTCTCCGCAGAAGCGGCATTGCGGAGAAAAGCAAACTCTCTTGAGTAGCCCTTGGTAGTACATGCAAACTCTCTTGCATGTACTTCCAAGGGCTACTTCCAAGGGCTCGTGCATACACTAAGCACAAGGAGCACTGAAGTTCTCGTCGATCGCTCGACCAGACTCTCTTGCGTGATACTGGTACTTTGCGTGTGATGCGATCTGTTCGAGTGTGCCTTGTTTATTTTGTTTTTCCTGGCTATATCGCCCGTCTTCTATTTTTCTGGGATCTTTCCTAATCTTTCTTTTTTCCTACTCTTCGAGTGCGTCCGTTAGCGGTGCCCGTTTCATAGGCGGCAATTGCCAGTATTTATATGTATGGTATCATTTATATTTGTGTGATAAAATACAAATTACGACGATTGCGTCGAGACGTGGAAGGCTATCTCGTCTACGCGAACATGGAACAACTACGACGCCTCGTCGCCAGGGCCAAGCAGGCAGTGAAGGTCAGAGGTTCCCTGGAATAAGGAAATTTCCCACCTTTAGTAGAAACGGGGCTTGCCCCTATATACTGTTTCGAGGAAAAGTCACTAGGCCCCTTATACATTTGCCTAAGAGGACTAGAAAGCGAAAGCCATCTTTTTTTTTCTTCTAAGTTTACTGTATTCATCCATCACCCCCCCTCCCCTCCCCTTCTGAAAGCTTTCTGCACACAACGTGGTGTTACTTGGACTGCGGTCGGGATCGGAGGCATTGGAAGCTTTCAGCGCCTCATGTGGTTTTACACTGCCTTCGGGATCGGCCCACCTCTGACCAAGCGACGATGTCATTTCATGATGACATCACGTGACGTGATAGCGACGTCACAAATTTGTCGCCAATGAAGTCATGATATGACGTCATTGCGTGATGATGATTTCTTTTATCGTTCGTGCTGACGCCGACGATCCCTTTTCGCGTTCGATGAGGCATTCCTCAGCGCATTGCACTTCATCGTCTTTGCTTGTGCCGCGGGCGGCGCGGGCTCACTCGACATTGTCATGACCATCAGTACCACGCGCCACTGCTATCGCGAACGAGAAGAAGGAAGAGCCACGGAGGCTCGAACTCGGCCATGACCGACTCGGACGCCATTTCGCTAAAGTCGCAACAGCGACGGCGCCATACGAGCTCTGCTCGAGACGGAGGAATTGGTCGCTGCGTGATAAGCCTCGTGTGGCTCTACGGCTTCTTCATCGGCTCCGTGATCGGCGTCGTGGGCGTGGCCCTCTACGTCCTCCTGTCTCCAGCCACCGACGCTTCCACCGAAGGGCCGACGCCGACGCCCGACGCCGTGTGCTACTCTCCCAGCTGCCTGGCGACCTCCGAGATGCTGCGCGAGAACTTGAATCCCCTGGTGGCGCCCTGCGACGACTTCCAGGCTCACGTGTGCAGCCGCTTCTGGGGACCGGCACAGAGCCTGCTGCTGAGCGAGCTCGACTCTGCCGTGGGCAACATCGCGCAGAGTCTTCGAAACCTGGACGGGTCCGTGCGGGGTGCGCGACGCAAGGCGGCCGACATGTTCAGAGCCTGCGAACGCCGCTACAGGGACGAGTATGCGCGGTCCGCGTGTGGACCATTTCCATGGGCGTCCGGATTGGAGGTCGGGGCAAGGGGAGGCGGCTGCTCCCTCCTGGAATTTCGGATACTTTAGTTCCATGCAATAGCAATAAGCCACACCGCTTGATTAGCACACCCGGGTCGCGCATATCCGTGTGAAATGGCCTTAAAGATTTCCAGCCAACTTTGCGCATTACATTCTATTGACTAATCATGCCGGCCGTGTCACGGCAAAGAAAGACTACGTGTGCTAGATGCTGGATACAATATAAGCTCTGAGGGCCGGGCGGCGTTGTCGAAGAGTAGGAGATTTTCGTGGTGCGATGAAATTTGGAAATTTGCGGGCATGGGATGGAGTCGGCTTGCACGAGACATGTAGAACAAAACATGGTATGATGAGGGTTAATGTGGTAGATGAAGGTACGGCAGGTGATAGAATATTGTAGCAAAGTCTTGGCCTGTGAAATTCCCGCAGAAATGGACGCGATCAACAACACTATAGCTGAACGTCAACACAGGCGCCTGTGTCGTGTTTTTGTATTCTTGTCTTCGCGCTGCACTATATGACGTTCAGCAAACACCGATTATCCTAAGACCTCCTGCAGAACACTATGGCTGCCTGGACTTAACTTCGCTGCCTGTTGCCGCTGTCCCTGCGACGCTGAAAATTTTCGTAAATCGAATAACCACCGATTACCAGAATTTCATTTCCTTAATTTGCAAAACTACTGCAGGGAAGATCAAACGGTGGTGCTAAAGGAGCTCATGGCGAGGCTAAGACTGTCCGTCTCCGACCCGCCACCTGTAGGAAGTCTGTCGACGCCCGACGGCCTCCTGAAGCTGCACGTCGAGCTGGCCTTCGTCTACGAGCTGAGCGGGCTCTTCTTCCTCAGGCCGGCAATGCCTCAGTCTATCCGCGTAGCTGCAGACCTGTCCTTCATACATGCCTCCGAAGAATTCTCAGCGCCCGACATCTACTTCAAGGTATCCACCGCACGCGATCGCCATTTATGGAAGAAGCCTCAGGACGAAAGATATGCAGGATACCACAGGGCGATTCTTTTAGAACTGACCTAGTTTATTGGGTTGTAAGTTTGTTACAAATTATCCGTTTTTAATGCGGTTTGCAACAAAAAAAATTCAGGAAGGATGGGAATTTAATGACTTGTTCGTTTTAATTTTATGTCTAACGCCGAAAAAAAAAGAATGAATAAGAAATAACGAAAGCATCGACATTCCACGAAATTCCATACAAGAGGGACTGCATACTGTGTAAGTCGTGGAGCGGCGCGTTTGGTTATGTCTACGGCAGGAGGGTGGTCTTTTTCAACACCTGCTGTAGGGTAAGTGATCATAAACCTTTATAACCTTTACTAACCTTTACTAGTAATGCTTCGTTTGCCGCATTGCCACATGGCAGAGTTTTTAACAACGTTTTATAAGCGCAAGCCATCCCTCTTTGTGTAGCATTTCGCGGTTTTCGTTATTTCTTTCGTTCTTTTTCGGACTCGACCAACGGAAACGGAGAGGTGGGGGAGGAGGGAAACTTTGCGCCCCTAACGGAGAGAACCCTGCGCACGCCTATGGTCGTGACACCGCGCACGCAGGTGAGCGAACATTTTCGGCGACTTCTAACGTGCTATACGAGACTTATATGGTGTGGTACTATGGTATACATTTCTGTCAGTTTCTGGGATTATGTGGTTTTTCTCGTCACGCTTCTACGCTTCTTTAACGTTCTTGTTATACGCGATGTATTTAGACAGACTTCGTTCACTTCCCGCGTCTCCACAGGACTTGCTGCACGCGATCGATCCCGCTAACACAGAGCTCGCCAACCAAGGGCTCGCGTTGCACAACACCATGACGCTAGCAGTCGCAGCCGCGACCCGCCACCGGCACGGCTCAAGCGCTCCCCACTTCGTCAAGGTCCGGGACGTCTCCTTCGGCGGAGTGAGCGACGGCGCCTTCGCGGCTGCCGTGGAAGAGAAGACCCCTTACAAGGGGGACTCGTACGTAGAGTTGGATGTCGTAGTTCCCGGCGCACTGGAGTCTGTCTGGACGCTGGTGACCACCACCGACATCTACCAATGGACGAGCTGGCAGGTCCTGGAAGAATGCGCGGCGCACGTCGACCCGTACATGGCGCATCACTCCGATGCGTACGCCTTCTTCGCAAGGTGTTGCAAGCGCGTCCTCCTAGTACTGGGACCCCCGGCTGCCGCCATCGAGTACTTTCGACTCGTCGCACCGGAGGTCCAGGATAGGATCTCGCGCCTCATCAGAAGCGTCGCCCGCTGCCTCACGACGAAGGCGACCCGCTGGGTCCGCGAGTTCGACGTCCAGCCCGTGATTGGACTTCCGCCCTCTGCGAGCACCGTGCAGACGCTAGACGCGCGCTACGAGTCCATTCCCTCCGGAAACGGAAGTTCCTTCTTCGCCGACTGGGTACGCGCGGCTGAAGAGCGAAGCCGTCAGGTCTCGCCAAAGGACGTCCACGTCGACGAGCGCCAGGCGGACGTGTCCGTCTCTCCCGAAGGTCACGTGGTAATTCCTGCGCTCATCTTGACCAGTCGGCTGTTTTCTTCCGACGGTCCTGCGGCGGTCGACTACGGCGGGCTGGGGCACATGGTCGCCAGGAGCATAATTCGAAGGTCTATCTTTCTCTTTCTTTCCTTTTTCCTCTCTTTTTAGTTGCGGCCGCTTCTACGCATGCAGGGCAGACGGGCCGCCTAGTTAACCGGACAAAAATGGATCATAAGAGGTCCCTAGCCGGAGGCTTACCATCTAACCTACCTTTTGTGGGGGTGCTATCACCCCCTGTAAGGTCGTTTTGGCCTCATGGCGCCCGCGCGTCGTAGAAAGCGTGGTTAGTTGCCGCCGCGAGAGATGGCACGGTGGCACCAGCAGCGCCGCTTGGCGGGAAGCGAGGTTATCCGAACTCTTGCGAAAGAGCTCGTGCTCTAACAATACCTTGGTTTGGCCGAGTTGGTCCATCATTCGAGAAAACTTGAAAAGCGCGAACGACGAAGACGAAACACATAGAACAGGACTGGCGCTTATGCTCTCTTTGGGGTTTGGCAGCGTTCGTGGACGGACGTATCTCGCGGTGGGTCCGTGGGGTCGATACCGCGGCTCGTTCCCACGGGCCCTCGTGGTGAGTCGGATGTCTGCCAGACCGCATTAGCGGTAAATTGTATGTGTTATGTTTTGTGTGTCTTATTGGCATTGTATTTGGCTATTTGGCACGTTACTAGTTATCTGTAAGATTCGGCGGGCGAGAAGCAGTTCATAGATGTACACGTGCTTTTGCTCGACGGCATGTACTGTGTCCGTGTGTTCCATGAGCGCGGCTCATTTTTCGACCCCACACTTTGCATTGTCGAGAGTGTAAATGCACGCCAAAATTCGATGAATGCGCAGTTTTATGCTGGCACAGGAACGACGAAACGCGTCTATAATGCTTGAGGTCCGGCATATCGGTAATAGTGCGCATGCGTGAGCCAACCTTCGATTAACTTGCATAAAGAAATCAGTTGCCTGAACAGTTATCCGTCACGTAGACACTATACGTTGGTGACGAGGAAACATGGATGCGGAACGGCTGATGTCAAGTAAAGGCGTCGTTTTCTTAAGAATTTGAGCATGTCTTACAAACAGCACGAATTCCACCGCCCCAGCTCAAGTGTTTGTCTTTACGTCCTATTCCCGCAATCCGCTGTCGCATCGAAACTTTCGGTTCACGCAGGTTCATGCGACCGAACGCGCCGGGCGTGCTTTCGTGCGCTTCCGCTGACGTCTCGAACGCAACGGACTTCGCGGAAAACCTGCTTGCGTATTCGTGTGTCCTGTCGACATTTGAGGCTGCGAACGAGCCGAACAAGCGCTTGCCCATGCTGGGCGTCCTAAACCCATCTCCCAGGCTGCTGCTGGCCGTGGGCTGTCTCAAGGTAAGCACGGTTAGATGCAACAGCCAAGACTATAAGGACCACTTACGGACAGCCTACATTTTTGAGAAGTACTGTACGCAATTATTAACGCTGAAATTTAGTTTTGACGATCCAAGTAATGTAGGGCCTTGCGACGTGAACATATTGTATTGCCATGTCGTGCCTTGTCACGTACCTGTCTGTACCATCCTTTTGGACACAAAGCTAAACAAGGGGGTGATGGTGTTGTTCGTTCGGAACCCTGGATTCCGATTAGGGCTGGCTTTCGTCGGCTGGTGTTGGCTAAGTAATGGCTAATGTCCGCAAGTGTTGCTATTTGTTGGTTAGGTGACGTAATTGTTCATAATGCTTACGCACCACTGGCGTAGCGGGGGCGGGAGATTCAAACCCTTTCCCCCTGCAATTTTCTAATTTCGCATACAAACACAGAAGCGTTGTCTGTTGGGCTAGTTTGTGCATCATTGTGAATGGGCCTCTTTCACAATGCCAGGGCGCATGCGCCCTTTCACCAGCGGCAAGGTCTCGTAACGCCCCTTCATCTCGGGGGCTTTCTTTCCGGCAATACCGGCTGTCCCGCTCCCTACCAAAACCCTACCAAAATGATAGAGGGCAGCACAGGAAAATGAAAAAGGCGGATTCGTTGAACGAAATAAAACACACTGTCTGACAAGGCTTTAGTATATCAGAAACTTATCAGTGCGTTTACGTGTGAGGTTCGTTTGTGGCGACGTATGCGCGCCCAATAAACTTCTATTGTAAATGTCTATCCTGTCCACAGCGTTTCTTTCTGTGCTGCGTTCTGCTCCACTCAGCGATTTCACAATACACACACACACACGAACATACATAAAGGGTGGTTGACGCGCCCCACCTCGAAAAAAAATGTCTGGCCTCTGTTGTTCCTTCTGCTTACATGTTTAAAACCAGCCCTAAAGCCGCGATCTACAGTGTTATTTATAGCTTGCACGTGACGTCATGGCGCAAAACATGGCTCCAACGTGGCGGCTTAGATGACGTCGAGGCAGTACAATCGTATAATCACGCGGCGATCAACCTGCTTCAGTGTGACGTCGCTGAAACTTTACTGGGCCTCTGTGCATGAATAGCGAAAGAACCAGCATGCGATGTACTGATAACGCTAACGTGACATCACAAAGTTCGCGTCCCGTCATGTGGGTGCTCCAGCGTGGCTGTTTCAGTGACGTCAGTGAAAGCCATCTTCACTTTCTTCCTTTGCTCTTTCTCTGTCATTCCGTCAGGACTGCGCAGTGTACGGCAGCATGACGTCCAGCAGCTGCCGTGTCTCGGAGAGACACTTGGAGGCATTCGATGAAGCCTTCTCCTGCAAGTCCGAGCAGCCTCGGTGCGCCATGCAGTGAATGGACCCGACCGTTTCGCCAACGCCATCGCGTCTGAGGCATTCATAATGCCCTGTCCTATCGTGGCCTCCGAGACCGCTGCGCGGGACTCGGCAACGTTGTCATTACTGCGACCACAACCTCGCGATAACGCTGATTTCATCCTATTTGTCCTTTATGCTTGCGATGTGTCAAACGAACGATATATATTGTGTATAAATAACGCGCTATAAACATTGATGATAACTGATGATGATGTTGTACCTCTCTCCTGATGGCACGCACTCGTTACGGGGGTAGGCTACAGGCGAGGTGGTGTTTAATCAATAATGCCATTAATAAAGAACAAACATGTAAATGAATATATGAGAGAATCCTATACTCAGTTATGGTTTACGTAGTAGCTATCAGCCTTAAGCTAATGAATGAGAAAAATACACATATTAGAAGGATAGCGTAACATCTATACAAGATTTCTTGCTTGCTCTTTAGGGAGGTGGTATTTGAATTCTAATAACAGAGAAATAACAACAAGGTAGAAATGGAAAATATTTTAGACAACAGTCGACGTGGCCTAATTGAGTTACTGTTAAAATATAATTGTAAATTACAGTGGTTTTCGTGCTGCAGTTAAAGGGGCCCTGCAACACTTTTCCAAGTAACGATCAAATGGCTTCATGAAAGAGTTTATTCCCGCCCGAATCGACTGCCACAAAAATTCTTAGAATACGTCAAGTACGAGCGGTGGTACCAGACGCTGTAATCCCTTGGTGTCTTCTCTCGTCCCGACGAACGCACTGTAAGCTAAGCAGGGAGGGATGGCACGGGGGAAAGGAGTGACGTCACGCGCGCCTCGTAACCGTGAACACTTTTTCTTTTTTTTTTTTCCAACGCACGGCTTACCTTCAATGTGAACGCGAGCGCGGGCACGTGGATTGATGGATGGATGCTTTGAGCGTCGCCTTCATAACGGGGTGGTGACATGAGCTCCACCAGGCTTGATCTTAATATAGAAAAAAAAATGCAAATTCACAGCCCAGTTTTCAGAATGTCCTAATTTTCCCCACTATTTATTTCTGACCTTTCTCTCTAGTTTTCTGCCACCAGTACTCTAACTTTCTCTTACTTATTTCTCTCAAGGGCGTGTTCAGCTTTCCGTTGTTGTCCCTAAAACCCAAGGCTTCATGTAGGCTCGTGTCCAAACGCACACCTGGGTGGATTCATTCTAAAAAGACAGGGCGTGCAAACACGGACACAAGAAAGAAGTCAGGACACCACAAACGCCGCAAATAGCAATTAAAGAAGCCAAAGAGGCAGGATTGTTCAGATAAGTAGGAGAACACGGAAAAGGGCTCATAGTACTAGAAATGAAGCTTAGAATAACAGAGAGCTGAGCTAGTTGGTAAGTATTCATTCTAAAAAGACAGGGCGTGCAAACACTTATTTCTTGTGTCCTTGTTTGCACGCCCTGTCTTTTTAGAATGAATACTTGCCAACTAGCTCAGCTCTCTGTTATTCTAAGCTTCACCTGGGTGGACATCTCCACATTCAATCAGGGCATGCTCCGTCGTTTCCTTATCCTCCCCGCAGCATGTGCATTGTTCTTCTTCTTTACTGAATATCGCTTTATAACTACGCGTTCCAAGGCAACCCGACCTCACTTCAAACAGCAAAGCGCTTCCCCCTGAATTATCACAAAATGCCTCCCTCCTTATTTTGTTTTTGCCCTTTCGGTAGCTACTCAGGGACGGTTCTTTTTTCCCCGTCGCTGTCATCCAGTAAATCCTCTCCGCCTCTCTGACTTTTCGCTTAACGTTCTTTGTAGCCATGTCGCTTACAGCCGTATATCTACTGTCCACTGTGTGCCCACGCTCTTCCTATACAAATAAGAGAACACCTTCTCTGCCCATCTACTCTCCTTCATATTCCTCAGCCTCTCTTCGAACCTTATTTTGCTCTGAGCTTCCCTCGCCTCAAAATTTACCCATCCCATATCGCCCTTTACAGCCAGCGTGGTGGCCTCCCGCGGCGGCCGCAGTAACTGTGCAGTCCAGGATGCTCAGATCAGTCAATGGCCGTGAATTTGGGTATATGGCGTTGTCATTTGGGTATATGTCATCATTTGTAGAAAGAAGAGGGAACGATCTCTAGGTGACTGAGAATTAATAGTAAATTCCAGGCCGCGTGCCGCGCTATAACGTTTGGCTCGCATGTTCTCAGGAGCCTCGACTATCTATCGACAGTGTTTTCTGACCACTAATGCGGTAGCGCTAAAGAGCCCGTGTCGCAGAAATTCCGGTGTCGGGGTCAGCGTCGGCGGCTTTGGTGTGAGCAAAAAAATCACGATGTATGCAAGTAAGAGCCAGGAGTTCGAGGCTGAATCTAACCCAGGCATATTACGTGGCAGTCAGGTGTTCTACCACAGAGCCACGTCAGTGCTTGAAAACGCTTCAGAAAAAGATTCTGTGCAGTCGTCATGTTGGGCAAGGAGTCGCGTTAACTGATGCTGTATTGCGTGGAATAAGAGTTGAATCGCACCGGGCGTCACAACATGTGAACTGCTTACCAAGCGGGTGGTTGAAAGCGGAGCTATAATCATAGGTGGGCAAAAAAATGCGGAGCTCGCTCAGACTCACTCAAGAAATATATCTTGCGCTTAGGGCTCACTCGGACTCAGACTCACTAAAATTTTTCACAACCGGACTCACTCGGGCTCAAACTCGTCGAAGTATTACTCAGCCGGACTCACTCAGACTTACGGCTCGATCTGAGTCTGAGTGAGTCCACTCATAAGTCCGTTAGCACATTATTAGCTTTTTCAATCACGGTGTCAACGCCAATATGTCGCCCCGCCACGGTGGTCTAGTGGTTATGGCGCTCGACTGCTGACCCGAAGGTCGCGGGATCGAATCCCGGCCGCGGCGGCTGCATTTTCGATGGAGGCGAAAATGTCAGAGGCCCGTGTACTTAGATTTAGGTGCACGTAAAAGAACCCCAGGCGGTCGAAATTTCCGGAGCCCTCCACTACGGCGTCTCTCATAATCATATCGTGGTTTTGGGACGTTAAACCCCAGATATTAAACGCCAATATGTCGCATAATGGTGCTCTACTTGGCGCCTTTTATTCTCGTCCCTTCAAATTTCAGTGGTTATCAGTGGTTGCAGTGGTTGCGGAAAGCGTCACCTGCCCCCCTCCCCCTTCTCCCGCCCCTCTGTAACTCACGCCTCTGATCAATAAATATTGAGCTGGCGTATGAACACTATAGTGCTTTGAAGTATGTGTGAGTCGACAGGAGTATAAACGTGAGCCGACGTAAGGCTGATGTTAATGCTGAAGTTGTTTAGATCGAAGCCTATAATTCACCACCACCATCACGAGCCACATAATCAACAGTGTGTGCAGCTACTCACGTGACCTCTCAAGCTCTGAGGATGATGATGATGATGATAAAATATCCACACCGGATAGCTTTCACCATCGAGCCGTCTTTGGCGAATGCATAAAGTTAGGGATCCTGCGTGTTTTTGTGTCGGTGCCACCGACCGCAAATCGTAAAGGACCTGGAAAGTTGGCTTCCTTACAGTAACGCTCTTATTGTGGAGGAACCAGCTTCGAAGCACTTTTCGGCGAGCTGAGTGTGCAAATACCCTGGCACTCGCGGAAAAGCTTTGAGGTACGTAATAAATCTGCGGACTACACTGCCTACAACCAGAGTCCTAACATCTCAAGGAATTTCATTAAAGATTGTTATCTTCAATACTTTTGAAACATTGGAGCACTGAAACACTCTGCTACAAAAAAAAAAGAGAAAAGCTTTAGGTGGTGTTCTGTTGGCTCTATAGTTAAAGGGACACTAAAGGCAAATAACAATTTATGTCAGAGTGAAAGCCCAATGTATGACAACTTCTAAAACGGCAATATTATCAACAGCAGTGCCCTACTTACCGAGAAATTAAGCTAAATGTATCACATGATGAGCGCCACGAGTGGGACATTTTCGAAGTGATCCCGATGACGTAGGGAAGTCGGCCTACAATAAATCACTAGTAATCAAACTAGTAGCAGTAAAAAAAGAACATTCCGAGCATCAAAAGACGTAATAAAATGCTGTTTGTTCGTTTCCGCTTGATTCATGGAAAACAAAACCTCCATGGCGTTGCCATGGGGAACGGCACGCGTGGTTCAAAGGTTCCGTTTTCGCCGAACTGTGCCTCGCCCGTCTCAGTGGTAGTTTCGGGATCGCGTACTGCCGTGCGTGTTTTGCGCGCTCGTGAAAGTCGCTCTGACAGAAAGTTCGACAAAATGCCGCATGCGTGTGATATTGCCGGATGCCCGAATGGTGCACAGCGCCAGTGCTGCAGCAAGGAAACCGGTGTGTCTTTTCACTGGGTGCCGCGGAATGAACCCTTACGCTCGAAGTGGCTTAGTGTGATGCCATTGCGCCAGTGTGCTAAACAGTCAAAACCTCTGCGTGTGTGCTCGCTGCACTTTCGTACTGAGGATTACGAGACCAACCGCAACTTGGTGACGGCTTTGAATGTGCCCATCCGAGCAAGTCTTTGCCGCAGCGCCGTTGTTGCTATACTGTGGGTCCCGCTACTTCCGCTCGGCTGCTACTAGTGTCGGCGGCCGCGCAGTAAAAGCGGGCAACGTTGGGCACGGCAGCAGTGACGTATGAGAGTCGTATTTTCAGGCGGGAGATTTGAAGCGCGCTAACGCGATGCGGACCACTAAAAACGTGATTTTATTTCAAAATAAGCACTTCCTTGGCACAAAAGCCGCGCTACGAGGTTTCTCGACTGCCATTTCAACAATCAACGTCGACTTAATATTTGCCTTTAGTGTCCCTTTAAGCTGTGTTCCCTAATACGTGAACTGACACGGCGCGTAGGAACGTAAGTGTGACATCCCATCATGCAAATACGGCGCTGGGAATCATATAAAATGCAAGGAACAGAGCGCTCAAAAGCTTAGCCGCGAATATAGGCACTGACGCGTTGTTTTTACTACGTTTCTGAATTGCCCCGCCACGATGCTCTAGTGGTTATGGTGCTCGACTGCTGACCCGAAGGTAGCGGGATCGAATCCCGGCAGCGGCGGCTGCATTTTCGATGGAGGCGAAAATGTTTGAGGCCCGTGTACTTAGATTTAGGTGCACGTTAAAGAACCCCCGGTGGTCGAAATTTCCGGAGCCCTCCACTACGGCGTCTCTCATAATCATATCTTGGTGCTGGGACGTTAAACACAATATATTATTATTACGTTTCTGAATTCTCTAGGAGTCTTCTCTTCTATTGGGTTTCTCATAATATTGTACTGGTGTCGTTTATTTGCGCATTTTGTGATACAATTATTCAAGCAGCGTGGAGACTTGGGCTAGTTGGTACGAGTTCATTCTGGTCGAACTGCGCAAAGGACGGGACACGAAGAAAAGCAAGAAAAGCGGGACACGAAGAAGACTGCGCTCGTTTGTCTTGCTTTCCTTCGTGTCCCGTCCTTTGCGCAGTTCGACCAGAATGGACAATTATTCAAATTTGACATCCGCTTTGAACACCGCGTATGTTCATACTTACGCACTCTTTTTATTTATTTTTCTTTTCATCGTTATGCGTTCTGGTTTCTCTTGTAAACTTTGCATTGACACGTTGTTTCATCACGTTCGTTTGCTTGCTTCCTGTATGTTTGTTTGTTTGTTTGTTTCTTTTGAGGGCTGGCTGACACTTACTTGTTCCACAAAAGGATGCAGCGCTTCTGTTCGTGCCTTCTTGTAAACGCGGCCCTAGGCTCGCATAAACTACTCAGCTTGCGATCCCCGCTGCTTAATGATACGATAACGCTGGGCATTTTGAACGGTAGACAGGTTTAGAAAATTTTCTAGTCATGTGCCAAGACTTTTGCTCTTCAGAGGACTTTATTTATTTATTTATTCAAAATGCCTTACAGGCCCATTGAAGGGCATTGAGTAAGGGGGGCATCAGTATTTACAAAACAATAAAGAGGAATACAGACAAAAAGCAAAAAAGAAAAAGATAACAAACAGCAAGACGGAACAACGTTATACAATGCTAGAGTACAATGAAATCAGGTTATCACGGAATGTTTCACGATTAGGGATGGATACAATGTGATCAGGAAGATCGTTCCAATGTGCAATGGCTCGAGGTAGTGATGATGAGTTAAATGCCTGCGCGTGACCATGAATGCGCATGAAACTACGTGCGTTGTGGATGCGTCGGGATGTGCGCACAGGAGAATGAAGTGGCAAACAATGAAATTTATCACTATAAATGTACCTGTGAAACAGACATAAAAGAGCAATGGTGCGGCGTTCTTCCAGTGACTGAAATGCAAGGTCTTGTTTTATTAGTGTAATGCTTGAATGATAGTCGTAGTTGCCAGAGATGAATCTCGCTGCCCTATTCTGGACGGCTTCCAACATACGTACTAGGTAGTCTTGATATGGTGACCATGTGGATGCTGCATACTCTAGTTGTGGGCGAACATAAGTAATATATGATAATGCGCGCACGTTAGATGGAGCGCTGCGCAAGTTTCTGCGGAGATAACCAAGAGATTTAGAGGCTTTCGATGAAACAGCTGCTATATGCGTAGTCCAGGATAAATCCGATGAAAGGTGAACGCCGAGATACTTGTAGGATGGTGTAGCTGAAACCATGATGTTATTAATCGTATAGTGAAATGCTGAGTTAGTACGCTTTCGAGTGAACGAGACTAACTTACATTTAGAGGTATTAAGGGACATCTGCCAAGTTTCACACCACCGGAAGGTTAGGTCAAGGTCATTTTGGAGTGCGGAATGATCATTAAAACATTTAATGTTGCGGTATATGGCGCAATCGTCCGCGAACAACCTAACTGAGGATGAAAGGTTAGCGGGCAAATCATTAATGTATATTAAAAAAAGTAACGGACCTATTACACTGCCTTGAGGAACACTGGATGTGACGTCGCATAGGTTAGATGAGACGTCGTTGACCACCGTAAATTGCTCACGCGAAGAGAGGAAGTTGCGTAGCCAAGACAGGGTTAATGAATCGATACAAAGTGCAGATAGTTTGGAAATTAAACGACAATGAGGGACAGTATCGAATGCCTTGGCGAAATCAAGGAAGAGGCAATCGGTTTGATCGTTAGTGTTCATATTAAAGTGAAGGTCAGTCGTGAATTCGAATAACTGAGTGTCACATGAGTAGCCTTTTCTGAAGCCGTGCTGATTAAAGAAAAAAAAGTTATTTGATTCAAGGTGATCGTAGATATGTGAAGCTATGATATGTTCAAGTAGTTTGCAGGATATGCATGTTAGTGAAATGGGTCGATAATTACGGGTAGGATGTTGGACTGGGCTAGCTGGTACGATTCCGCGTGAGTGAGTGAGTGAGTGAGTGAGTGAGTGAGTGAGTGAGTGAGTGAGTGAGTGAGTGAGTGAGTGAGTGAGTGAGTGAGTGAGTGAGTGAGTGAGTGAGTGAGTGAGTGAGTGAGTGAGTGAGTGAGTGAGTGAGTGAGTGAGTTGAACTCAGAGAGAGAGAATGAGTGAGTGCGAAATAACCGCCTGTAGCGGACTCCGACCATCGCCGGCCGATCAAGCGAGCGTCTCAAGCGACCACCGCATTCCGGCAAGAAAAACGTAGCAGGATTAGAGCTTAGGAGAGGGGAAAACGGAAAGGGAAGAGTCACCGATACGAAGGGGTGCTCTCAGCTCAGGCCGCGGAGCTCTGGGAGAGGAGGCCACGAGGCGGCAATATAAATACGTGGCCTAAATTTAGTCGAGCGGGCTCGCGAGCCCCTCGTAGCACACGCAGGCACAGAACCCGAGCGCAAACACCGGGACCCGCAGGCAGCGGGCAGGCAGGGCTGCCGCAACATGTGGGCCGTAACACAGGACGTGTCCTCGGCCGCTATCGCCAACCTCAAGGAATCCAGCCACGGAGGTTCTTTCCACGGCCGGCACACTGTGGTGCGTACACTTGAAATACCTTGTCGCAGTTTCTGCCTGCGAATGCTTCGACATAGGCCTCTAGGGGCGTGTCGTTGCAAAGCGCTTGCCGACGACGACAGCATGAGTGCTCGTAGCGGTTCGACATCCTATGTCGTAGTACTACTGCGGTACGCAAAACTGTTAACAGGAATAGTAGGTCTTGTATCATACTTCATATCCGCAGTTTCGCGTTAATCTAGCTTACTCTCTGACGACATTTACAGATTACACCTCGTATTACTTGCGATCTGTGTGGCCTATTGAATGCCCTTATTTCAACCACAAAAAGGAAAATCTCATTTACGATACAAATCTACTGTTGCGTGATCATATCAGAACCCACAGTGAGGTCACTGACGGAGGGGGTCTGACTTGCTTCTCTTTAGGCCCTTTAAGCATTTGGCACTTCCCACTTCCCGCTGTCTTTACCCGTATGTGATCATATCTATACCGGTATTTGTATGTGCAATGCCATATTGAGGTATCTGTGTACATCTTCGAAGCTCGCATTGATTTCCTTTAGGTGCACATTTATTTTTATAATGTTAATCTGGAGATTGCAGCTGGCGAAAACTATTTTCTCTGCTTACTGTTCTTTATGGAGTCTTCCATTTTGGAAAAGGAAGTGCACAGCCTTCTTTCTCTGTCTGAGATAAACGCGCAAATATGCGCTTTCTATGTGATATTTGTGTGAATTTGTAGTTGTGCAGTGCAGCTCGTAACATTGGGCATTTCAGTAAGAAAATAATTAGCCATTAGTTACAGAACAAACTACGCGCTGGAGCAAGCCACGAGGGCACAATTTTGTTCTGTTGCTTGCAACAACAAAAAAAAAAAAAAGAAGAAGAAAGGTGGGAGGCACGCTACAGGCTGCCGGTAGCCCTAGTGACGTGGCCGAGAACACGCACAAGTGACACGTGTTGCCATGCGAGTCATCATCATCAGCCAGACCACGCCCACTGCAGGGCAAAGGCCTCTCCCATGTTTTGCCAATCAACCCGGTGCTTGCTGCCGGCACGTTGTCTCCGCAAACTTCTTAATCTCATCTACCGACCTAACTTTCTGCCTCCCCCTCGCACGCTTGCCTTTCTCTTGAAGTCCAGTATGTTACTCTTAATCTTGCCTTCGCACTACATGCCCTGCCCATGCCCATTTATATTCCATGATTTCGACTAAGATGTCCTTAATAACGCAGGTTTGTTTCCTGATCTACTCTGCTCTCTTATTCTCCCTTAAAGTTACACCTATCATTTTCCTTCCTGTGGCTCACTGCGTGGCCCTCAATTTAAGTTGAATTCTCTTCGTCAGCCTTCAAGTTTCATGCGATCCAAATGACGCTTAATCTCAGCTGTGGGACGCTCTCCCACCACGTTGATTTCTCCGATCTGAAAAAAAAATCGCAGACTATCGACAAGCTTCCGGACAAGGTGCTGCTCCTGATCTTCTCGTACCTGCCCCAGCGCGAGGTGGGCCGGCTGGCCCGCGTGTGCCGCAAGTGGCGCACCGTGTCGGCCGACTCGCGCCTCTGGACGCACGTGTCGCTGCGGCCCGAGGTGTCCGGCCTGCACGTCTCCAGCATCGAGAAGCTGCTCGCGCTGATCGCGGTGCGCTTCGGCGCCTCGCTGCGCTACATCGAGCTGCCCATCGAGCTCATCACGCACACCGTGCTTCATGAGCTGGGCAACAAGTGCCCCAACTTGACGCACATGCTGCTCGACTTCTCGACGGCCATGCAGCTGCACGACTTCAACGACCTGCACACGTTCCCCACCAAGCTGAGAGTGATGTGCATCTGCCTGTCCGAGGTCATCTTCATGGAGGGTTTCATGCGCAAGATCTACAATTTCATCAACGGACTCGAGGTGCTCCACCTCATCGGTGAGTGACATGCTCGCGCGCACTTACAGGTTTATCCCGGAAGTGTTTGGGGCGTGTTGGTTGGTCATCGCCAAGCGGAATAAATAGCGCAGGAAACGAACACGGGACAAGAAGACGACGGGACGAGCGCTGTAGTAGTGCTCGTCCCGTCGTGCATTCCATTAAAGAGGCAGTTTGCGAAGATCTTTATTCATTTATTCATAATACCTCAAAGGTCCCACATGGGACATTACATGAGGGGTGGGCGAACGAAAAAACTGGTGGGTCAGGTTAGGTTTCATGTCTTGAAAGATGGTCTTCAATGGCAGCTTTGAATTGAGCAATGTCGGCGATGAGGGCGATATCGGATGGAAGGGCATTCCATTCTCCGGCAGTATGCAGGAAAAATGAACGTTGGTGGGTGGTCGTATGTGCACGTGGTAGATATACAGCATTTTGGTGCGAGTGGCGAGAGGAACGATGTGCAGGAATGATGATTTGGTTTCCTGGAGGCAGCGAATGGAAAAACCTAAAAAATAATATTAGACGAGCAGTCTTGCGGCGAGAAGAAAGTGAGGGGAGGCAGAGCTGGGATTTTAGGGCGGATACACTTGATCTGTAGGAATAATCGGAAAGAATGAACCTGGCAGCGCGGTTCTGGACTGATTCAAGGGAATTGTTTATATTAACTTGGTGATTGTCATAAATAGCAGAGGCATATTCTAGTTTGGATCGAATCAACGTTTTATATGCAAGTAGTTTGACTGCAGGGGATGCTGATGATAGGTTACGGCGTAGATAACCTAATAGGCGATTGCAGGAATTAGTTAGTTGGAGAATATGATGGGCCCAGGACAGATCACTAGATATATGTACTCCTAGGTATTTAAATGTCTTGCATTGGGTTAATGTGTTGTTGTTGAGAGAGTAAGAAGGAGCTACATAGTTACGGCGACGATGAAAGGACACGTGGGAGCACTTACTGACGTTGAGGGACAAGTAAAGCTCCGAAGTAAAGTGTCAAACAATAACAAAACATCACAGTGCAACTACGTGAGGTTTGGCATGTTCGATGAAAATGTGTAACAAATGTTTTACTGTCCCACACGTAAACAACTGCATCAAGCGAGAGAGATTTGCATCGTATACTTGCTTACAAAGCAATATTGTCCTCTTACTTCGTGAAGTATAAAAGCATCTAAAAAATGCAGAAGCAAGCCCACTGTAATATGCTGCGAAATTCATCCGTATTGTAAACTATAGTGTATTTCCAGGGCATCTGCTATCTGTTTTGTGTCACTATATGCCTCTGTCGTGAGCGAGAGGAAAGGTAAATCTGTCGAGGCGCCCCACTCTTGTTTCACACCGCCACATATGAACTCCAGGAAAGCATGGGGAAAATTATTTGTGCTGTATGAATTTAGACTTAGGAATTACAATGTGAGCTGTTTTCACGAGTCCTACCATTCATTCTCATAATCCGCCCTTCTAACGATGTCACGGCGCCCTTCCCCTAACGGAAAAATCGCGAAACGCCTGTTGATCTCGGAGGCTTTCGTCCTGGCAGTACCGGTTGGCCCGACCCTTACCAAAATGGCAGAAGGCAGCACAGGAAAATGAAAAAGGCGAATTTACAGGTGCGCTTCTCAGAAGTGCGCACTCAACCGCATGCCGCATCTCAACCGCAATGGCCGCATCTGGCATCGTTGAAGTGAGGCACATTTATAGCTCTGTACATGCTGGGACTTGGTCTATTATGTATGGTTATGTCAAAAGAGCAGTCTCCATTTTTGACGTCATAGCGCTCGTGAACAAACTGCATTTGTGCACGTCGTTTGCAGAAATGACAACGCCGCCATTAGTTGGCCCTAGTGAATTGCAGGAAATCTAGCTTTACAATTATGAGAAGGGTTTATACTGCGCTCGCTGTCCGGCATTGATGACGAACAATCATGATCATAGGCGTACGGAGGGTTCTTCATTAGAGGGGGCGCAGTTGCACTGCAGCGCCTCCCCCGCCCAATTGGTCGAGTCCGAAAGAAAACAAGCTTCGCAATAGGCGCAAAAATGAAAATGAAGCGATGTCATCCTGCTCACAACGGCCTTCCATTGGTCCCCGGAATTCCGAGGGTAAGGGTGAGAAGGAATCAGCTATTGGAACACAACATCAGGTGTCTTTTAGGCGCCATTATTGTCATAAACTTGCATGCACTTTAAACGGTGACGCAGTCGGACCTACACTTTAAACAATGACGGTACAAGTCATACTTTGTAAAATTACAGGGCCGACTTAGCGCCCTTCTTAGAAGACTAGGAAGGCGGCCGCCCCCCTGCCCCCCACCCTCACCCTTATGCACACACCAGGGGCGTAGCCAGGGGGGGTTGGGGGGGGTTAAACCCCCCCCCCCCGAAATTTTTCAGTTTTTCTTGTGTATATATACACGCACACATACAAACGCACGCACGAACATACATAATGTATGGTTGACCCCCCCCCCCCCCCGAAAAAAATTTCTGGCTACGCCCCTGGCACACACCAATGATCACGATGAGCTGTTTCTGAACATCTGCTCATCCTAGTACTTCTCTCTCTCTCTTTATTCTAGGCACATACGAGAAAGTCGAAGAGGAAGAGGAGGAAATTTACGAAGTCATCAATATTCACAAGATTAAGAGTGCCGTGCCGAACCTTCGCTGTGTCAACATGTACGGCATCGCGTTCGTGGACGACAGCCACGTCGAAGCCTTCAGCAGCAACTGCATTCAGCTCGAGTGCCTGTCACTGAACTTTTGCGCGAAAGTGACGGGTTCCACGCTGAAGTTGCTCTTTCAGAGGTGTAAAAAGCTCAAGACTCTACTGATGCAGCAGACGGGTGAGCGCGTATTTGTTTTGTTTCAGGGTGCTTTCATTAAAAGCGACTAGCACATGTGCAGGATTTCGAGACAGGCTGACGCTGCGCCATCTCTTGTCGGTGGCCTACCGTGTAACTTATTCGGAAAAAGGTGGGAAGAAAATTATCTGACGAACAAAATTAGTCATCAAAACTCACTCACTGTTTTTGCTGCTCGGGACCCACTGAAGTATTCTAGTAAAATTTTAGCAACATGCCAGAAAATAACTTGGTTTCCAAGACATTTGAATGTTTTATAACACCTGCCATGAGTCTTTACGTACGTTGTTTTAAAACGTTGAAATGTCTTGGGAATCTTCAAACCTTGCGACACAATAGTGTAATTTCACCAGAATGTTGCAGTGGGTTTCTAGTACAGTCGAACCCACTTATAACAATATTCAAGTGCCCCGAAGGTTTCATTATTATAACCGATAACGGTTCGCATGAAGAAAAGCAGAATAGGGGGATGGTAGACTGTTGGAAGAAAAGTATAATATCAGATGGGATACGCCAACGCACATCGGTAATAAGGAGGACACAATACAGTACAGTCAACTGCCAATTTTTCGGACATTCTTGAAAATCTGTACGCTTTCGCGGCACCGCCGCCAGCCCCATATAGTCAATGTATAGGAACATCTGAAATTTCGTACGCTGAAACTCTTCGAATTCAGATTTTTAGAATTTTTTGTTCAGATTGCAGGTTATAAAGTGCATTAGCTGAAGCCACCACCGATATTGTGTCGGATCATCTCCAGCGCTTACGTGAGTCAATGTTTGCGGCCGTAGCGGATTCCAAAAGTCAACGTTGCCGCACTGCCAAAATGTTGCGCGGTGAAGCATACCGAGAATCCGAAGGGGCTATTGACGCTGAAACTCTTCGAATTCCGATTTTTCTAACTTTTTGTTCAGATTGCAGGTTATAAAGTGCGTTAGCTGAAGCCACCACCGATATTGTGTCGATCATCTCCAGCGCCTTCGTGAGTCAATATGTTTGCGGCCGTAGCGGATTTCAAGAGTCAAGTTTGCCGCACTGCGAAAATGTTGTGCGGTGAAGCATACCAAAAAATTTGAAGGGGTTATCTGCACGTTGCGAGTTACGAAAACGGACCGGATGGGTGGAGGTGCAGTGGCTCGAATTTGTCGTATTCTTTCTTTTCACGGGTTTCGCGTTCTACTACATTTTGGCATGGACAACCAGCTGTCAGACTTCATTGTTACAACCGATAATGCGGCATGGGGGAATTGTAGTGAGCGGGTTATTTCAACATAGAAACCATTCAAAGTTCAAGGTGACGGTGCAGCAGTTTCTTATTGCTATAACTGGTATTGTTATATATTGGTGCGACTGTATGCATAACAATAAGTGGATTTTGACAACTGGTCTTGTTTATCATTTTATGTCTATTTTTTTTCCCGAGGCTGCAACTGCCGCCGAGACATGGCCTGACGTATACCTATCGCAAGATCCGGATTGTAGTAAATAATCGTGTGCTACTGCGTGCTTCAACCTAGGGCTCAAGGCCGAGCACGTGATGGCAGCCGACTGGGAAAATACGAACATCCAAGAACTGGATATTACAGCCACCGAGCTCCCCACCGAGTGTCTCAGCGACCTGCTGTCTCGGCTGCCAAACTTGCGTTACCTGTGCGCTGGCCAACAGGATGGCTTCACTGATCAGGTTCAGACTCGATTGGGATGCGTGAAATAGCGGCCAGAGTTGATCGTCTGAATTCCTTTGCAGGTCTTGAAGGACTGGATGGAGAAGGGGAACATCAAAAACCTGATTGCTCTGGATCTCGACAGGAACGAAAACATTTCGGAAGAGGCACTTCTGAAGCTCCTCAAGGTGCAGGGTCACATGCTTCAGGGACTCGTTCTGTCGGGCATTCCGCACCTGTGCGAGCAGTTCTGGCAAAGCACTCTGCAGATCATCAAAAAGATCAGGTACGTCAAACGTCAGACATATTTAGCCTGCCCTGTCCTAACTATAGCTAGCTATTGTATATCGGCTTTCCGGTGACGTACACGAGAGCATTGGAGTTGGTGGCGCCATCTTGCAGCACAAAGTTGAACCAAATAGGACACAAACACGGCGACAAACACGTTCTGCTGACTGATTTGAAGCGTCAGTAGTGACGTAATCGTTAACATGCCGACTTTTTTATCATCAATTTCCTTCGGTGAGAATACCAGTGCAACACAGGAATGCTGCTAATGCTTTGAAGACGTGCAAAATGTCACACGAAACTGCTCATGGCATTGTTTCAACTCTTCACGTCTTGAGCACTGCGGTATTCTGTAAAGATTGCACATATAATCTAAGGTTATGTATGAGATGTTTAGCAAGCCACATCAGCTCTAATGTTATCGCAACTGTCAACTCCGCCACCCGACAGCGTTGCATGTGTTTGTCAAGCGGTGCCGGTTTCAGGTGTAGGTTTAGTTGGCAGGTGCTAAGCCGAAACATGGCCTTAGCAGCAAGCCAAGATCCCTATTTTCGAATTCTGTGAACGGTAGTCTAAGCTCGCTCTTTCTTCTCAACCAGGATTCTCGTTGCCGGCATGGCGACTGGCTGCTGCAAGAAGATTCACCAGAAGATTCACATCGACTCCATGCTTGATGCCATCGCCAACAACTGTCCTGAAATTGAGAGGCTTGAGATTGGCTGGGACAGCGAGACGCTTCGATTCAGTGACCGCAGCAGTAAGGCCATAGACACGGTGCGAGTGAAGTGTCTCCGCTTGCGCTGTCTTGTTCTCTGCGACGGAAAGTATTTCGAGCTGGTTAAGTCGAACTTTGACCGAGCCGACAGACACACGTTGGTTCGCTCTACAACAAACTGCAGAGTCACGCTTGTCTACCTCCTGTCCTGCTACAAGGATCTCATCTTTAACTGAGTCCAAATGGAGTTTGCATCACAACTTGCAAGCAAGCATCTTGAAGGGACACTAAAGTGAAACAATGAATTAGTTCACAGGGATAAATTATACTCTGAAAGTTCAAGTGTCATTAATTTCGCAACAATAGGTGTCTTTATAGATGAGACAATCAATGTCAAAAGTATCACTTTTAAATTTCTTACTGAAATCTCCGGTGGTGACGTCACGGATTTCAGTCTTTTTTTTCACATTTTGGCCACATTGGCTAAACGAAATTCCTTGAAACTTGGTATGTGAAGTTTCTGGCTCCTTCGGAAGACAATATACTTCATTTTTACTGGTTCGGAACTGCACAGGCCTTAGTGGATGCCATCAAATTATATGACGTCACTACGACTGGTGCAGGAACTTTCCACCCACATATTCTTCTTGCTTGTTTTCTCGGTTACCAAGCATCTTGCAGCAAGCGTGGTGTTTTGATATCGTGAAAGAGTAATTTACTAATACAAGAAAGATCGTTTCTTTAGTGTCCCTTTAACAGTGAATAACAAATGACGCTTGAGGTGGCTTTATGAAATGCAACAGCTACAAAATTATATCTGGCGTCGGTCTTCCTTGACTATTCCTGCTTCATTCATATGCTGACTCGAACGAACCGCAAAATGCTCTTAGCTAAAAACTGCCTTAGATGCACGAACGATAATGACTGAAGCAAACATTAAACGTTTTTCACCGCTAAACAGCCATTGCATCCATGATGTGGTAACTACGACTGTAAATTCATCTAGCCTTGCAATTTTTACATAAACTGCATTCCTGTGATGGCTGTTTAGCACGGCATCACACAGCTGTTATGCAATAATGAGGAACGAATCAAATTTTCCCATATATTTGTTGAAGACATTCGTGTGAAAGTGTTTGTGGGCTTTTTCTCTATGTCCTCTCTTTTTTTTTTGCAAGTAATTTCATGGAAGAACTACACTTATGTTGCTTCAGCAAGAACAGAAAGAAAATTAATTGATCAGACTGTTATCTGATAACACCCAATTTTCAGCAAATCTTTTTTCTTCCACCTAGTTTTACACTGTTTGGTCACAGAACTTCAACAGGCCTGCAAATTCAAAAAAAAAAATTTATATATATATATATATATATATATATATATATATATATATATATATATATTAAGTAACGTTGAAGGTGGTTGTGCACACTGCTTGAGACAACTGGCATGTAGTGAGTGTACAAGTACGTATTCTGAAAGTGAAGATACCAAATACACAGTCTGAGTATGTAGTAAGGTTAGCTTACAACTTTGAGTGGCCCAACATGTATTGTGAAATTCATCATGGACTGCAATATAACATGTGCGATCTTGGCAATTTTATCCATGGACAATGCAGAAAGCTTCATACCTTGCGACACCGTGCAACGTCACTGAGCAGTTACTTCAGTCATGTAAACTGGAATTTTAAAAACCACACAATAACCAGTGAAGAAGGCATCGATTCTCTTCCTATCACCGGCTTGCAGTGCCGATAGGCGGCATCACACTATAATGCTTGTTCTGCATCGACTGTTCGATTCAGTTTATTTGCCCGTGAGCAAGTCTGCGCTGAGTGACGTGCTAGGCAAGGCAGAGAGGTAAGAACCCTTGTGCATGAGCACTTGCAAGCCTGCCAAGTGCCAATTCGAGTGCATGCGTACATACTTTTATGACGAATACTTGGTACAGGGACAATTATTTCACTGTAAAATGCAACTTTATTATCACAATATCTTGTTACCAGGAAAATCCGGTTAAAGGTACAATCACAGACACAGCTTCAATGCAAGGCCACTTTAATCTCGCGCTTGGCTCAGGGTTAAAAAAATGAAGCTTCGGAGTGCTAGATGACGCCATGTGTAAGCTGGGCAGTCACTCAGGAGGAGCCTTTTGCATTATACAAAAGGTACGTAATGAAATCATGGTCAGGTGAACATTATGGCCATGTGGAGAGTTATATTTAATACATCTGCCATGTAACAAATGACAATAACCTAGCCCATAAAAGAATGCCTCATTCTAAAGCTACACAGATCCTACGAACAAGGCAGTGACAGTGGCAGGGTACAGCGCGATACAAAACCGCACCAACATAACAGAGCAAGATATACACTGACCGAAGTGGCATAAATGCATGGAATAGTAGTAAAAAAAGGTGCACACGAAGGCTGTTAACTGTGTGTGAAAAATAAGCAACAATAGAACCGAATGTTTACAAACTGCATAAGTTTCACAAAAAAGCTTCATGTATATTGGAGAAGTGCTGAAAGTGCAACTTTTAAAGGCCCTGAGAAATAGCAGTTTTATCTATTTTTACATCAACACGTTGCATTAAAAATTGAAAATGCATAAAATGTAGTTTGCATATTAGCGTTCTAACGTGTAAAAATTATGCTCACATTTTGCGATATTTGTCTCCATGAGAGGATATCAGAATAAAGGTATCTGAAAAATTATACATTGACATGACAGAAAAAATACTTTCTTGTATTCAACAGTATTCATGACACATGATGTGTTATTAACCTGACTGCTGATTTCAAAAGGCAGGCGTAACTAGGCAATTTCAAAGGAAAATGCAGGCAGCCAATGTAGACCACGTGGAAAAATGAACACAAGTGTGAAAGATAGGAGCTAAGTTTTGCTTCGTGAATGCAATTCAGTTTTTTAATTGTCACTCATTACAGTTAAAGCTTGTGCGCGCAATCAATGTAGTATACAACCACACTCAATAAGAACTGAAACATGATGCCTACAGTCAAGGTGATCCCAACATAGAACAGCAGCACCAACAAGAAAAACTGGTGAACTAAACGCCGTTCCAAGTACTTGTATTTTGTAAGCCAATTTAACAGTTGTCGGAGTATCTGTGCAGGCTTGGGCCCCCTTTGACTGCAAGCACCATGTTGCAGCTTATATGAAGTGTGACTGTAAGCTGTGTAGGCTGTAGAGTGTAGGCTGTAGGAACACCTTCCAGTGACTCATTTCTTTATTGCTTCCACGGTATCTATATTCCATTCCATACATAGCAGTCAATGCTGTGGAGGTTAGCGAGACTTCTTGCAGTAGAGGTGTTCGCACCAGGAAATAATTCATTCTTGCTTCGCACCCATTACGTGATTTCTTTCAGTTTTATGCGGAGTAATAAATTATAAGTTTTTGTGGCTTAGAGATAAACAACTCTGTTATACGGCTGTGAATATGTTGCTCTATATTTCTCAGCGTTTCATTGTCTTTGTTTTTCATTTGAAGCGTGACCATGCTTGATGTGCGTAACCTTGCTCTGCTCACACGAGCACTTACAACGAAACGTGGCTATGAGACGTGCGGAGTTGTACATGTTGCTGACCGAACTTCTTGCGTAGCATTTACAGCGTTGACTGCTATGTATGGAACAAAGTATAGACTTTTGCTTCTCATGATTTTATGCATACAGGTCTTTAGAAAAGCAAACTTCTTGCTTTTTGGGACCTTCGTTGTCTACGGACAACGCCACACAAAAGCTCCACGAACGAGGCGCACAAATATCACCCTTGCAAATGTAAACTTGGAGAGTTACTTGAACGTTCAGGTCCTGCTCAACACAGTGTTCATGAAGTGTCAAGTCGGCAGTGGCTTGCATTGCAGGCTCCAGTGTTCCCGCCGGCAAAGGAGTTTGCGTCCATACTTGTTGACTGGAATCAACCTTCCATCGGTTCGGAGCTCCAACAGCTAGGCCAACTGGGGGATCAAACTTGAGACACAGGTGACCACCAGGTGATAGTCTTACACTGAACACACATTTTCCTTCACTCACACTTTCTTCGCTCACTCCATCACAGTCAGTGGCTTGAGGGGCAACAATCGCAAGCACATCAACACGACCAGAGTCGAGGTCGGCGACCTTAACGCAATGGTTATTTGTATCTGCAACGTACATCTTGCTTCCAAAGATACACAGACCTCCTGGCTCACTGAGCCTCGCTGACTGTGAATGCATGCCGGGTAAGTCTTGGACACTTGCACCTCCAACAAAGGTATTGCACAGGCGCTTTTCTACGTCCACTTCTCTAACCTTGTGGTTGTAGCTGTCGGCCACGTAAAGCCTTCCTTTGACACTACTCCAGGCAACACCAAGGGGGTGCTGAAGCTTTGCATTTAAGGCCACACCATCTGTATCCCCAAAGCAGAACAGGTCCTGAGAAAGCAAAAGATAAAATTCGCATGAAGATAGAGCAAGCTGTTCAGCTAACATTGCTGGAGGAACGGTGCGAATCCGTGAACGAGGCACTAGAAAGCAAAGCCCCTCTCACTTCATTTTCGAAAGTGTGAACGTTTTTTCGAATCGAGTGCCAGGACTGATCTTTATTTTCATGAGGAAGAAATAGAGCTTAATACATTGATAGGGTTGTGGACATTTGCATTGCAGCAAGCAATTTGTTTTGCTGCACAAGGAATGAATAGGATATTTGGACTTAGCAGGTAATCTACAGCTTTGCTTAAGTAAGCTCTTATTTTCTCTTAGAATAACGAAGAGCTGAGCTAGTTGGTACATATTCACATTAAAAGACTGGGCGTGCAGGCATGGGCACAAAAGATGTGTCAAGACAACACAAACGTCAACTAACAAAAGCTAGTGTTTGTGTTGTCTTGAGTCCGTGTCTGCACACCCAGTCCTTTTATTTTCTCAACTTTTTCTGTCAATTATTCTTGCTGGACCATATGCACTCCTCTTTACACACTCGCTGTTTACTCACATAGCATTATATATGTTTTTTTGTGTCCTGTCAAAGATTTTGTGCCATTTCATTCAATATAACAAAGACTAGCATTCAGTCAAAAGCTGAATATACAATTTGTGCCATAACTTACCGTAGGATCCAGGCCTCCACCAACAACATTTTTAACTGTACCATCCTTCAGTGACAGCAATCTTATCGATGAACTCTCACTGTCCGCAATGTAGAGTATGCTTGGTGGCTGGAAGCAAAGTCCCGATGGCTGGGCAAATGTTGCTCTGAGAGGGTAGCTGTTATTTCTGTTCCCTTCAGCACCACTTCCAGCAATGCATGCACACATACCTTTGCTGTAAGTCCTAGAAAGCAAAAGTATATAAAAAAGGGTTGAGAGGACAAGCCCGATGCAGTGTCACAAACAGTGACATAAATCCAGAAAAATCACAAGGGGGGACACACATCTTGCAGTGGTGGCCATATTGCTTTTATAAATATGCTTCATTTTTCATTATACAAAAATTAAAATTATGCTTTCAAATAAAAATTTAAAAATAAAAAGAGCATGAGCGTGGGCACTGGGTCAAGGAAAACGGCACTGAGCAGCCAAAAGTATAAGCACACATTGCGTGACAAAGTTAGTTTCTAAGCATAATCGTAGGTAGGCTATAGCGTATTTCCAGTTATGTCATTCAGGTTAAACCATTGAATAAAAATGGTACGATTTCTTTATTACATCACGTAAAGGTACGGCTTTTCTTTAGCTTCAGCTCCATTCCTCATCGTGTATAGTTGTTAGAAGTAGCTGCCCACAATTTACTCCTGCAAACTTTCTTGTAGAGCACTTTTGTTTGCCGGTAATTTTTTATAAATAACATGATCACAGTCAAGCGATCGCATTTACACTTCATTTTGAATGGCTTCCAACAAATCGTTGAAATGAATAACAATAGATGATCGGGTATTCTTTACTCACTTTGCATTTTAAAGCTCAACGCACTAAACATTTGCATCATGTCAGAAGTAGCCCGTAGCGTTTCATAGAGCTCATGCTGTACACTGCTTTTTGAAACGAAAAGCAGCTTTCACTCTTGCACTTAGTTTCTGCTAATTAGAAGGGCTTCAGATTTAAAAGTTGGTTTTACGGAGAGTGTACTTTCCTTAACTGTCAAGAAACTCAAATATGACTTCTGAAAGATAAATCTTGAGGCGAGGACACCTGCAAGGGGTGTCCCCGTCAGCCTGAACACGAGTGGGGTCTGATCCCCCCCACCCGTTATTTACGCCACTGGTCACAAAAATAAAGCAAGAAGCCAACTCACTGTTTTCCAAATAGCACTGCATCTCGAAAGAAGAAAGCCCAGATCTGGTGCAAGCCCGCCATTGCGATGAATATTACGTCGTCCACTAAACAGACATCCCACGGTGAGCTGAGTTCCTGCTCTTGTCCGAAGCGGCCTCCCTCGGTGTCCTCGCCCTGTTTCCCAGTCCCAGCCAATGTGCTCACTGTGCCATTCTCAAGGTCGACCTCGCGGATGGCATGGTTCCCAGTGTCAGCAACAAGAATAAAGTGAGGATCCCGCCAGTGAACGCCGTTGGGTTCACTGAACAGAGCACCAGTGATGGAACCGTCTTGATAACCAGGCTCGTATCCTCCAACCACCTGAAGCACCTTACCACTGTGATTCGTGATGACAATGCGATGATGGCCGGTGTCTGCAATTATAAGTCTTGTCTCAGTGGCAAACACTTTGGCCGGAAAGCACAACGGCCCTGTGGGAAGAGCACCTGGGGCCAATGGCAACGAGGTAACAGAGGATGGGTGAAACTGTTCCATTGCCACCCTGCAGAATGGTAACAGAAGCTGAGTCGCCCCTTCACCTACAAGAAACAGCAACGCCTGTCCTGATGGTCCAAGGACAACTAACGTGGGCCAGCAGTTGATCCTGAGGCACTTCCAGATAGAGCTATGAGCGTCATTTACAACTGGATGAGTGATACCAAGTCGCATTAGGGCTTTGCTGACGTTGGCCAACTGCTTCTCATGGTCAAACTTTGCCGAGTGGACCCCGACCACTAGAAGTCCAGACTGGACGGGGAACTCTTGCTCGAGGAGTTTCACAGTGGGCAGTACATGCTGGCAGTTGATGCAACAGAAGGTGAAGAAGTCCAGCACGACAACTCGGCCACGCAGGTCGGAGCTCACCAGAGGTCGCGACGTGTTGATCCATTCCAAATCTGAAACGGTACCGTAATCGGCTGCGTATTACCGCTACGTCATGGTTTCTGGTATGTGTTGTACTTTTTGTTTAGAATGCTGTCTTTGTGCTGTTTGTACTATCGCCATGAAACGTTCGCGCAAGAGAACGTACACATACGTTGCTAATCGAAATGGCTTGCCTCTACGAACTACCGTAATATCTCAATACTCAGTATTTTTTACTCATAGTTGGGTGGCTATCGCCTTTGTATAAGAATGTGCGCTGCATGTGGAGTGCGTGTGGATCGACACAAGGTCATGTTCGAAATCGACATGGTAATAAAGTAGAAGTTTCGCCGAAACGGCTAAAGTAATTCAAAAGATTGCTCTTGGAAACAACTCTAATGTAGCACAACGTGATGTACAGCTTATTCGCTCTCGTGTATCTGTATTTATTACGTTATCAGCCTACCCGCCGCGGTGATCTCGTGGTTATGGTGGTTGACCCGAAGGTCCCGGGGCCGAAGCCCGGCAGCGACGGCCGCATTTCGATGGAGGCAAAATGCTAGAGGCCCGTGTGCTTGTATTTAGGTAGAACCCCAGGTGTTTGAAATTCTCGAAGCCCTCCACTATTGCGTCTCTCATAATCGTATTGTGGTTTTGTGACGTTAAACCCCAACAATTATAATCATATAAGTCATCAGCCATCCCCGAGCTACTTAGACGAGCGACACACGCTGCATATGACATATTCGTTTAGTCAGAACCACTTACCCATCCCCAGATCAGTGACAATGAAAGGATCGTCGGAAGATGACACTTCGGCGATGTAGCTTGCGACGATTGCATTCCGATCGCTTTCTTCTGCCGCATAAAATTTATTTTCAAACTCTTCCTGACTGTTTCGAAGCTTTAGCAATGAAGTTGGGTAACCGTCGCACGGTTCCATGGTTCGAGCGGGACACACCCCGCGCGTAGCAAAACGTGCACCAGCAACAAGTGAACACGATGTTTCGGTAGAGCACGGTCACAACAAACTTAAGTGGTGTTAAACACATCATATACGGCATAGAACATAGAGTTTTGTAAGAAACTCTATGGCATAGAGTATACGGCTATTGAGTCTGAAGCGTAGTGTACAGGATAGCATAGCCTTTGAGATCTGCGATCTTTGAGAAAAACTATAATAGGTTGTGAGCATAGTGGTTGTGAGTTGGGTTTAGACAACACCCTATTTAGTTGTCCGGGCCCTACATCTACGCCCTAGCCCGCCGAGCGCGCCATCTTGTTTCGGAACTTTCGGAACCGGCTTTACATCGCTTAAAAAATTAGGGCAAGGTAACTGAAGTGTAATAAAACAGCTGTAAATAGCAAATATGGGCGTACTGAATAGATTGAATGTTTCTCGGTCATTTCTAGTTATCGCCTCCGAGATATTAAACGCATCAGTTGGCGTCGGGCATCTCGATGACCATGTAAACAACGCCTGCCCATCCAGGTCGCAGCAACGGGTATGTGTGTTTTAAAGAATATGATCTCAAACGTTACACCTTTCCTGACTGCATGCGGTGGTAGTAAATTAACAGGCCAAAAATGCTAAATTTCGGGCACGCTCAAAACGCGGGAATTCTGAATTTGCGAATGTGGTCTTGTGGAATTCGAAGAAAAGAACGTACATAAATTAAGTCCATAGTGAAGAAAGCTTGAAAGTGCTGTGTGCCGCAATAAGTGCTACAAGGTGCCCGTCGTGCCTGGGCAAAGGGTTAAGAGTGCACTCCCCTCCGCCTCCTTGGTCGCATTCTCAGCAGCCCCAACAGCCTAATTTTGTTGCAGTATTCCGCTGGAATGAACTTTGCATTAGCGAACAATCAAATTTTGATCATAAAGATGACCGATTTATTTCGCGTAGTATTTCGCGTAGGTCACTAAATGCCATGCTAAATGCACACATTCCTCCTTGCCCCCAACTCCCCATTTGCGGTGTTGTGTGTATGTTTGCGCATATTTCGTACGTCTGCGCCTCTCTCTTGTCATGGCGCCCTTTGGAACACAGGCTTCATGTTCCAGCTCAGTGTGATCCCAAGTTGCACGTTCGAGCTTGAAGCCACCCATGTACATGAATGGCAGTGTTTTTGCCACCACCAATTGGTATTGCAGCACACAAGCGGCTTGTAATCATTATATTCAACTATCAACTTAAATCTTTCACAGTTTGAAGAGATGGCGAATGCTTAACTGCCCCTTCATTTCCTTTCTTCCTTTAAAATTAAGTTTACTGTTCTGGCTGAAGTTCGTGCAGCGTAGACTACCTACAAATAGTAATGACAGCTGCAGTGCTTCACAACACCACACAATGTGCATTTCAAAGGGCCACTTGCCTCAGAACGTGGTGTCTCAGATATGCATTTGTTCCTCTGGTTCAAGCCTTACTATGTAAATTTTCATTGCTTACAGTATTTCATAGAAGAGTCCTGCAACACTTTCAGAAACAGATAAGCATAAGTGATCGTGGTTAAAAGTTTAATTTATGCTGCCGAAAACGTACACAAGGGCCCAGGAAGTGTACAGCTCAAAGCTTGACTCTGTGAAAGTGGACGTGACAGACATGGCAGCTTTCTTGCATGATGTAGTCATTACCAATATTTTAGACTGTTGCCGATGTGCTGAGAGAGACATTGCGCTCCCACTCTGTATGCTCAAAGGCACACTTGGCAGAGTCTAGCCTAAGTGTGATGCTTTGATGTGCAAAGGGCAATTTTGAAAGATATGTAAAAGGTCCCTTTAGGGTGCACTGATCACTTCCTGAGTGCGATTTCTAGGATGGGGCCTACATAGGTGTTTATAGCCCTCCTTTGTGATAGGCCAATAGATTTATCAATCTCCTCACCATTGGCTAATGAATAGAAGGCAACACAATGCAAACTTGCCTTTCATGTAATACCCCTGGCACACTTAAATGTAATTCGCAGAGAGTGAGATTACAAGCTAATGCTGTTCTTGTTGCTCGGGCGCATGCACACACCACTTGTGTAATCTTGATGACAAGTATTTGGAAAAAATTGACAGAATTAATAACAGAGGAAAAAGTAATCAAAGTAGATGCTCACATTAATATTTATTAACAACTTTTTTACCCACTCTGTGATAATTAAAGCAATTTTCACGACCATATATACTCTTCTTCTTGGTCGCCAGCAGTAATAATAAATTTCGGGGTTTTACGTCCCAAAACCACGATATCAACTCGATTTTAGAAGAACTTCTTGCTGGGCGAGTTGGTGCATGTTCGTGGTGGCAATCGTTGCGCATTCAATCGGACGAACACAGGAAGGAAGGACAGAGTTGTTGCTCTGTATAGCGCAGAAAGCAATTTTCTGCGCAGCTTTTGTTTTTGACGTGAGGTGTCCTTGACATGTGTTTCCTCCTCTTTTCTTCTCTCCTTCTTTCGTTTTATTTGGGACGTGTGATAAAAAGTGCATATATATGCAGCGACCAAATGAATAAAGCCAGTTGATAGTTTGTGCTCTTTCCGTTTACTCTGTCCTTCCTTCCTGTGTTCGTCCGATTGAATGCGCAACGATTCCCACCATCAACTCGATATAACCACGATATAAACCACAAGAAACGCTCCAGTGGAGGGCTCGAGAGATTTTGACCACCTGGGGATTCTTAATGTGCACCTAAATCTAAGCACATAGGCCTCTAGCATATTGCCTCCATGGAAATGCAGCCACCGCAGCCGGGATTCGATCCCTTGACCTTCGGGTCAGCAGTCAAGCACCATAACCGCTAAACCACTGCGGCAGAGGTCACCGACACTTCCGTCTGCCACGTACAATTGTTTTTGTGTCGAAGAAGTTTTGATGGCACCGTCCGATTTATGCTGGCGTAATTTTTACCCATCATGCAAAACAGTAAAGACATAAATTGAAGGCATGACTAGGAATGCCAGGTCACAATGATATTCGACATGTACATAATCTACTGCGAATGACACGGAATGTGCTGTGTGACAAGGGTATAAAAAACATCCTAGATCATTCACTGGGCAGCTAAGGAGAACAGTGGCAAGGGGCTCTCATTGCCTATGGAATGGAATTTGTTTGAAATTCCAGCAGTGGCTCCACAATGCAGTAAAACTGCACTAAGAAAAACAGTAACAACACATGCTGAAGCAGTGTCAACATCCTTGGGCCCACACTGATAAAGATTGGCACAGCGAGGAATAAATTACGACACTTTATTCACTAAAAGCTTATCACAGCCAAGGGACTACATGTGGCATCCCTATCAAGCGTCCATGCTAGATATAGGAAAATAATGCTGTTCACGAGTTCGTACAAAACAACTATAAAGCACACTCGAATGGAAAAACAAAAATGTAAAAAAAAGCACGCACAATATGAACACTATGTTGAGGGCATGCCGGTAAATGACTTCGGCATGCCAGCTTTTCTTGCTTGTGCACCTGCGGCACTTGACTGCAAGTTAAGACCTTGATAGCGGTCATGGAAAGAAATTGAGGGTCACTCCAAATGTGATAGGTTATCGTGTTTTCTTCCTTCATCATGGCACACAAGAAAAAGCAGCAGCAAACAGCTGACTCACACTCACAAGGCAAAAACACACACAAAGTCCTTTGGCACACAGAGTTGACTCGAGGGCGCATAGCTAGTACACAACAGCTAAATTTATGCTGAATCTTCACTCGACCGCCTATAAAAACTTGTCCTTCAAAACAAACCAGACAAATTGTGACCTGCAAAGCAATGAGAGGTCACACATGGACTGAGGGCGAGATATACAAATGAATGCTAAAAGAATACACTCAACACAGCAAATGAAAATACTAAGCACGAACTCTAGTAGATTTATGAAAGCCACATAAGGCCGTTTCACAGCAACCATGGAATAACAGAGCTATAAACACCTCTTCATCTAGCAAAAAAAGAAAAATTCTCAGCATTATTATGGCACCTTTGACTCAAAGGAATTGTACAGGCGAAGTAAAGATGTGTACACTGGATAAGTATCCTTTCAAAACTCAAACTTGCATATAAACGGTAAAAAGAAGTCAGTCAGTAGTTTATGCAAAAGCTGCAGAACAACAAGTTTTACAAGGTCTTCTGTAATTTCATGGCACTTTCGCTTGATCGGGCCTGCTTTTGAATATTAAAACTTTCCAAAAGCTGTGAAGTTAGGTCATTACAGTCTTGTAAATGCACTGTAATCATCTGCTAACGATTCCCTAGCTTCAAGAAAATAATTTCACCATCCACGAAGTCCAGGAGAGCTCGTGATTCAATCCCTGAATCTTGTTTCGGTTTATGTAGTTCTTGCATGCAGAGAGTAGGGCTTGCTTGGCATTCAAGATGTGTTGATGATATCAGTCTGACATTACAAATCTTTTTAGTGGTCTTTCAACATTGCATGTTGCCACTGTTGCAAATATGCAAATCCCGAATTGACAAAAAGCTATGAATGTTACCTGCTGTCTACATGAAACAAAGAATAAAGCTGCTCCCGATGAAGCAAAATAGCAAGCTACTCTAGCTGAACTCTATATCGACTTGACTCCATTTTAATGCACCTACTAAGAAACTGTTAGTCTTTGAAAAAGCCCACACAAGCAGCACTGACCTTATATCATTTAGAGATCAAGTGATTACCATGTGAAGGATACCTAACAAAACAACATGCATCTCAATCACTCAAAAATTTGGCAATGGTGTACAGTGTATAAGGTTAAAGGTGGTATAACACCTGTAATTATCTCTCAGCCTTTAAAAAGATATTTAAAACGTTCACAGGAAAAGCATCTACTAAAGCATCACCAGTTTATACATAGTTGCAAAATCTGAAATAAGATTACGTCGCGTGGTATGGCACTGACAATACTGGAAGATCTCGGACATCAAGTTTGCTCCTCAATGGGGATCTCGCATGCAAACACACAAGACGAGATCCTGTGGCTTTGTATAAAAATGCAAGACTCCAAGTGAGTCGAACTGTCATTCTTGCAGCTATGAAGACCGCAAGCAGTAGAAAGAAGTCTTAAATGCAAAAGATAAATGAACACTGGAACACAGAGGGCACTAGACAGTGACTTCAGACACTACTGTCAGCTGGTTATAAACACCGCAGTTATCTGTTAAGTAGTAATCAAAGACAACAAGCATTGAGTCAATGTCACTCCACTACAAACTAAGCTTGCTACAAGAAGGCTTTTTTTCTTTTTTTAATCACTACCCTGACCAACGTAAACATTTCAGTCATTCCAGCACAGATTTCTAGCCACAAACTGCTCGCACAGGAATCCAGGAAATCTTTTAAACTTGAGGAATTGTCTAGTGAACTGCAAGGCATGTCTGCAACATGAAAGTTGCTGGGAATCAATGGGCATTTCTCAGTAGCACACAACTTGCAATGATAATGTCCTTGTGACAAAACTACCACTGATAATTACCATGTGCAACATTTATTTCGAGCTGATATCAGTAGCAGAGGCTACCTAACAAAGATAAGCTTGTATTCGTATGGCATGGCTTTTTGCGAGAAGCAGTTTGACCATCTCAAAGAATGTGGAAAGCTGACTTAGTTGATAAGCCATAATTGACTGAGAGGCACACTGCAGAAAAGGATGGACTGGATTAGTTCCAACCACCAAAAGGTCCAAAAATATGACCGTACTATAAGTGTACAATCTTCAAGTCAAAACTCAGCACTCCACTCCCAATGAAAGTCTGACGAATGCGGGCCAGATTCAAACACACGACCTCATGCTTGGCTCTAGATCAAGATCCACAAGGTTAACACGTAAAGCTGAATATAAGCTGCCAAAAACAGACAAAAAAATACAGCACAAATATAACGGGAAGCCTGTGCTGCTCGCAGGTTGAAAAACTTCTTGTGCCACTTGCAGAATGGTGAGCAATAGTTGTGCAGAAGCCCGACATTGTGTCTTACGTACACAACACCCACTGTTGCTTGCATCGAGGACGAGGCAGTTGTCAGAAAAAGGCACATGTGTTTCATGGCTGCTTTTTCTACTGCTAAACTACTAAGCTCTTTTGTTTGCATTGTTCCTCGCTTGTAGCATCTTGGGCAAGTTGTTCACAATGATGGTGTTCAAGTGAGCATGCTGTATTTAGCAAAGAACTGTGACTGTTCTTGATGGTGCACAATCGGGAAGTTGTGTTCTTTGGCTTTTCTCGGAAGACAAGTAGAGTCTGGTATGTTCTTAGTATCAAGTTAATAAAATCTGGCCAGGACTATTTCAAACAGACTTCAATGCAAAAGAAAAGGGGAAATGACCGAGAAAAATAGAGCTATCGAGTTCAGTAAATTAAAGTCAGTATAGCACTGGTTGGCTATTAGTGGTGAATCGGCTGTTTCGTATTTCAGCTTCAGCAGGATGCCGCAGACCATATACTGACATCTAGCGGCAGCACAGTACAAGAATGTTAATGACAGTTTGATGGAAAATTGCAGAACTCTGTGTTGTCTTTATACTTACTTTCCATCAACTTTCGCATCATAGTAAGAAAGCGAGAAACACGACACTCACGACATTGTAGAAAGATTACACTGGTATATGATAAAACATGAGAGGCAAAGCTAGTATAGAAGGAACAAGTCTACAGATGAAAGATGTGCTCTTACTTTCAATAGCACACAAGAATGAATGCTGGTGCTTATCAATCATCTACCACTCACCTTGCAAACAGAGATTACTTATGCAGTAATGCACACATATACTTGGAGACACATACATACTATCATGGACAAATAGAACACGAACGAGTCAGGGCTAACTGGAACGCATTCTCTCATTTCCGCTTTTGCCACTTTGATGTTGGCATGATTTCAGCTTGTACAATTAGCTACGGGCCTACACCACACTCGGCAACCATGCATACAGTAGCGCGAGACCGCGCACTCTCTTCAGTTACAACTTGCGAGAGCTGTCCTCTTTTATACTTTCCCGCTAGTGCTTTATTTGTCCTTGACAGTGAACCTTCTACAAACGAGGATTATTGAAGTAGGTCTGTGGCATTACAGCTGCAGTCGCATAGCATGCCCAGGAATAAAAGAATCGAAAATCGCTGAAGTGTGGCCTTGTAAACATTTCTCCTTGCACATCAAAAAGCAAAACCATAAATTGTCGCCATTTTGTTTCACGAAAGTTCTGCTGCAAATATATCCTAAACCGGCTAAAACCCACCTATACATATTGTCTGAAAATATGCTAAACTAAGTCTAAATGTAAGTAGTACAAACTTTTTTTTAATGGAGGTAGCCAGTTACAATGATAACGCACCAAATACCAAAGAGGGACATCTAAGAAGTACCAATCCTTAGGCCAATGTTTTTTACATGAATAGCAAAATATGCTTTTGAAAAATATTTTGAACAGGTAAAAATGCGTCAGAAGAGTTTATATAGATGACAGGCACTAAAAGTATAGTGGTACTTTTCTTTTTCTATTACTATCACTTCAACAACACATCTCTCAGAACCTAATGAAATCTGCTAAATTTCTTTTTCTTTTTTTTAACAAATTTATTCAGGGATGTCGTTCTCCATAAAAAATACTGCAAATTTAGTAGTAATCCCTAAAATGGCAACGCAAGGTTTTAACCACACCAGCAAAAATTGGTTTCAGATATATTTATAGTTTCCAACCACAGATGTGGAGCTTTTTTGCCAAAGCCATGCTACTCCTGTGAGGTGAGCAGTGGCAGAAAAAGTAAGTGATCATGATAACGGGCACCTTGTTATGTTACCTTTACATGAAATTTATAGCGTTGCAATATAATGAAGCAATGAATGTTTGTTCCCACAATGACGCCTGTCGCTGAACCTGTCGGCATGAACAGTCATTGTGTAAAATAGCATCTGCCCATTTTTTCTTCTCATCTAATCCCCTGCAGCCAAAAAAAGAAAATTGAAGCTGACTGATTAGTGCAATCATGAAGCAATTTGCACACAAGCATCAATTCTACAAGTAAGGCATTAGTACTAATGTCGCAGCCAATCGTAATTTCTGTACAAGGCATGGATGCTGTGGAAGATTGTACTCAGCATCAGCTGAGCAACACAAAATCTGCATTGTTGCCCGATGGCACGTCTTTTCCATTAGTGGCAGAGATGTACCAAATGCTCCTCGTTTCTTTCATAAGATGACAAGTGGTACGGAACACACTACAATGACACATCTCGTACAAAGACCACAACACCTAACACCGACGATGCTTCACAACATTGACACGTTCGATTTGGCAACAGTCTCTTTAGCCTGCTTGTCACCTAACGCCGCTTTTACTTCTGCCTTCACACTTTTACTTTCTGTCTTTCTCGCATGGATACATGCGTATTTGATGTTCACGACTAGCGAAAACAGACGGAGAGAAGAAACAAGCGCCCGATGGAGGCACGAAGCAGAGAAGTGTTAGAAAAGTAGAACGCTGCATACTTTTGTGTTGCCGTAAAACTTACATAAGGTGCAATACGAAGGAGTCAGTACCTCCACCTTCGTTCTCGGACCCAAACTCGCTTCTGCTGTTGTGGACAACTTAAGCGAGCATTTAGTTTCATGCAACCTGAACAAAGGCATGCCAGGAACTGTGCGACTGCTTTGTTTGCCATGCTAGATGCCATCTGTTGAGAGAGAGGTGTACTGCCCCGTGGTCCAGACCATCATAGGGCCGGGAGGCATGACGTTTCAGCTGTCGTCTCCACATCTGGAGTAAAAGACGTGGCACAGCCAGCCTTTCCAAGACGAGACTAGTGCTGCAGAGGGTTGGTGCAGTTGACACCGCGCATGAGCCGCAGGGCCTTGCGGAAGGCGGTGGTGCGGCGCCACGGCATAATGAGCAGGGGCGCCAGGCTGCCGTTCTCGGCACGCAGCCCCATGAGCAGCAGCTGCCCCTTGAGAGGGCCGCAGCACCTCTCGAAGTCAGGTGCCTTGAGGACGGGGCGCCGAAGCTGCCGTCGCGGCAGGCCCTCGCGCAGCTTGAGCAGCTTTGAGCGCTTGCACTGCAGCTGAGACCCCTGAAGGCGCTTCACCCGGGCACGCACCACTGTTGCCGCAAAACAAAAGAAGGAAGATGACATGCGGGGCAGGGAAGTAACTGCAGAGGCTCGGCATACAGCATGAGGCACCATACATGTGTGTCCGTGTGCTTGTTCTTTTTTTCAGTGTTCATCTACCTGAATCTATCAGTATCAGGGCCGTAACTAAGGGGGGTTGAGGGGGTTCTGACACCCCCCGAAATTTTTTGATGCTTTAACTTTTCGGGTGACACTAAAATACTTGCACGCCCACACAGCGACCACCAGTTGCCAAAGTTGGCCATTTTACACACAAACACCCCCCGAAAAAAATTCCTGGCTACGGCCCTGATCAGTATGGAAGCATTTGAACTGCCGATTACATACTGGTGGGATAGATCGAAACACTAACCTGAAAAGTGAAAGCACAACACATACAGTCACATCCTACACAATGCATATTCACTCACAGCACAAACGAAACAAGGACCCACAAGAATAACAACACAACATGAGCGCTAGTGCCATTGCTGTTTCTTTTGTGCTGCGAGTGAAGATGCAGATGT
The DNA here is from genome assembly GCF_013339695.2 of Rhipicephalus sanguineus. Classification (NCBI taxonomy): domain Eukaryota; kingdom Metazoa; phylum Arthropoda; class Arachnida; order Ixodida; family Ixodidae; genus Rhipicephalus; species Rhipicephalus sanguineus. The sequence continues at coordinate 24,559,298 of NC_051184.2, forward strand.
ACCAGCTCACACAGTTACCTAATGCACAATACAATGAAACACAGGTCATTTTTGGCACTGTGTGCATATTTGTTTCTTTCAGGTCGTGTGAAAGAGCAGTATACCTGAGCTAAAAATCCAACAAATGGACTGACAAGAAAACTGACTTTTGGGAAATTCGAGTGCATATCTCAAAATTGTATGGCATTTGAAAGTTAATCTAGAGCTATTCACTGTAGCACTTGCACGGTCTTTTGTACAGCTTCAAAATGTGGAACATTTTGGGGTTCATCAATTCACAGCTCGAAATTTCAGTGCAGTGGGGGAGCTTGTGAACAAACTGGGAAGCGCACATATCAGGCTTCATGCAAGCATGCTCCAGGTTGATGTGGCTTATCTTTATTGCTAAGCGCATCATATGTCCTGTTTGCCACTGGAAGATCACGTAAACTCATTTTGAAAGAAGGCACAACCATGTGAGGCCTTCAACAAAGGCTCTATATAGATGCAATCACGCAAGTTTAATGCACGCACATTATTTTCTTCCATTTGTGCTGCTTGCATAGAATGATGTCGTTTGTTGCTTGTATAGAACGATGTCGCCAAATTTTCAACATTTTGTAGCAATAGCGTGCCTATCAAAGCAACCTTGATGTTGAACATCAAGTACTAGCCAAAATTGTACCAGCTTCACCCATGCGTTTGAAATTATCATGAACCTGCACATTAGTGGTCCTTTTGTAATCCATTATTTAACACTAAGATTCACTAAGATTCACGATGATTGATCGATTAGCTTGACAATAATTCTGTTTCAACCTGACAGTGGAGTATATAAAACGTCGCCAATCACATGTGGCACGATATTTGCTTTGACAGAACTTACGAGTGCAGATTTTGTCTGCTTTTGTTACTTTACCGAAAGCGGATAACAAGACCGGTGCCACAGTTACATTCTTTTAAGCCCAAAGTGTAGCTATACTGAACATCAAGAGTCGCTTTAAAAAATATGTTGCCCAACACATCACATTCATTTGGGCATTAGCAATTGTTCGCAACAGCAGACAATGCAAAGCAGTTGGATAATGGAAACAATGCACACATCTGTCAAACTGTACAAAACGCGAATGACAGATGCACGCCTGCAATAACGCGAATGACAGATGCACGCCTGCAATCAATCTTTCCGCAAAAAACTGACAATGAGGGGACTTATTCTTTTCCATCTTCCAGTTGCACTACTCACAACTGCCACTTGTGTCACATTATGTTGACAAGTGTAAAATAAAACAACGTTGATTTCTGTATCCATTGGTCGTATCCTAGCAAGAGTCCAAATGTGAGCCGTTGTCTATTTCGAGATACGTCGCATTTCAACAGCGTGAGAAAAAAAAATGAAAAGCTAAACTGACACGACATAACGAAACGCCCTTGCCTGCTTCGTCACGTCGTGACGTAATCATAGGGCATGAACGCGCTCCACTGGTCGCACGTGGATGATCTGCAGGAGGCGCTCGCAAGCGGACAGATCGTGAGTGCGTGCATATGCATTAGCGTGCGTGCCAGGTTGGAAGGGGAAAGGTAAAAACCCACCGAAGTCGGCGCGGCAGTAGTTGTCCACGAGCGACTCCGTCGTGTTGGCCTGTTGGCAAGCCCTGCAGGCGACTGACGCTGAGGCCTCGCTTGCTGCGGCAGTACTCTGCACACCGATGCACATGTCATTGTCCAGGGGAAACTTGTCGCAACGGACCATGTCCGGCCACGGGTAGCCGTAGTGTGCCATGGTGGCCTCGCATCCCCTGCGCACGGCCTCGCACAGGCTTCGGCAGGGAAAGATGGGCCGCTCCAGACAGACGGGCGAGAAGAGCGAGCAGAGGAAGAGCTGGGTGTCCGGGTGGCATCGTCGGTTCACCAGCTGCACCCACGAGCGTGCCTGCTGTTGAACCTCCGCCATGCTGTCGTGCTCGAGCAGATTGGGCAGTCGCATGCGCGTGTAGCCGATGCCGCGACACAGCGTCAGGTTGGCCGGTATCTCGAGGCAGGTGGGCTGCGCCAGCCGGCCGGCCCAGTCGAACCCGTCCAAGCCGGCTGCCGACGCTACGGCGAGCAGCGCCGGCAACAGGAGCGGGACGAACCCCATGCCCCCTCCACGGATGATGCTGCCGCCGCGCCCAGCTGCTGCTGATGCCGCCGCCGCGGCACCGGCGCGCCGCCAGCGGTTCTCCTGTCCCGTCGCTGGAGAAACACGGGGCGAGGAGCCGTTGCCGCGAGGCGGGACGTTGCTGATGCCGAATCTGTCGCGCACGCGCGGCAACCTTGGGGAGAACCCCCCACCACCGCACCGGCAACCGCCACCCACCAAACAACCGCACCCCTCCCGTCCTCGCTGGCGCGTCGTCTGCTTCGCTGCGAGTCCCGTCGCTTGCTTGCTGCAGCCGAGCTGTCTGTCAACGCACTCGCGTGTCGTGTCGAGACGGCGAAGCGAGCACCCCTCGTCGCGCTTCGGGCCTGCACGCCACACCGTCTCTTTGCCGTGCGATGACTCCGCACGCCTTTCGAAAATAAAGAAACTAAAGCGAGCCAGTGCGCCGCGCCACAAGCAGAAAAAAGCCAGCAACGCGAGCGTGTCCGCTGAGAGACGAGACGCTTTTATCGCCACCCCCACCCACCTTCCCCGCCCCTCCGCTCGCGTCGCACGTTCGTTTCTCGAGCGCGCAGCGCAGCCCGCCTCGTCGCCGAGGCGAGATAGGAGGGCGGCTGGCGCGTGCACGCACGCACTGATCGAACAAGCGCGGTGGAGAGACTCGGGAATGCAGACGGTCCCTCCACCCCGAGTTGAAAAGAGTACAAAAAGAAAAATGAGAGTATTAATTGGCAACGAAAGAGGGGACGCGCCTGCACGTGCGCAGCGCTTTCCACATCCCAGTTCCACCCTTTCTTCAAACACGGCTCGCGTGGCTCATTCTTTCGCTTTACCCACTGAACGGGCTTTTATGTCGGACGCAGATGCCAGTGTCGACATTCCTTCCTTGCACCAGCGCGCAAATATTTTGTTTTTGTATCTGTAACAGTTGTCGAGGCAGTCAGGTAAGGTGAACCGATAGGATAGCCAGTGCACCTAAACGTTAGCCGTAATCATTGTCAGCTCAAGAATGCAGTGTCGAAAGTACCTTAGGGATGACAGGCTCTGGCCACGCATCCCGAGTTCTTTGTTGCCTGCAGCGGTAACCATATCCACACCTGGCTTCGCTTTAGCAAGTCCTACCCTTTCCCCGAGACGTCCGTCGGGGGAGCCTTTTTGTTGGCGACGGCGGTAATGATACGCCTGCCTGTAAAAGGTCCACTTTGTCGACTGCGACGCGCACCTCCTGCGGTGGGCGATGCGTGGCGAGAGACCTCTTTTAGGCTGGGACCGCAGCTGCGTCCGTGCAGGGACTTCCTTCCTAATCTCTGTGGAAACACATGCTTATCATTGTGCTTATTTCCAGTTTGAGGAGTCTTGATACACACACCTCCCGATCTTTATAGTTCTTGAATGTGTGTTATGCCGCTGTGCCATGGCCAGGCTACATACTGGAGGTCTGTCCGTAAGGTATTGAAACTGAGTCTGCCGAAAAGAACTCACTGATCCTATCGGCACATGTTACTTAAAAAGGAACGCTGAAACGCCTAGGCGTACGCGTTATTTGCGAAATCATTGCCACTGATCTCACAATCGGTTACGCCCCAAGAAACAATTTAGGCTTCGCCCACAGAGCCAAAACGCGCCTGCACTTCACCCGTGAAATACAGTCGCGCTAGCTGGTTTCCGCTGGAACCGCAAATACGTCTATTGTAAATAATACGCATATTAGTAGCCAAGGGTTCGTCGTTATGACCTAAAGGGACACTAAAGAGAAACAATGAATCGGTTTAGATCGATAAATTGTGCTCTGAGAACCCTAATGTCGTTAATTTCACCATCATAGGTTTATTAATAGAGGAGAAAATCAAGTTCAAAGTTTTATTTTTAAATTTCGCGACGAAATCTCCCCGCGTGACGTAACGGATTTCAAAGTGTATTTATCGTATTTTTCCGCCATTGACTCAACAAAATTACCCCTAACTTGGTATGTTAAGTCTATGACCCCCTCAGCGGACAATGCACTTCATTTTTACCGATTAGGAACTACGTAGTCCCTAGTAGGCGCCGTCAAAACATGTGACGTCACTGCGAATGGTGCGGAAACTTCAAGGTGGCGTCGCCACCCAGATTTTGTTTTTGCGTGTTTTCTCGCTTGCTGAGCGTCTTCTCGCAGCAAGCGTGGTGTTTTTGGTATCGCGAAAGAGTAGTTTACTAATATGAGAAAAATCGTTTTGCTTTTTAGGGTCCCTTTAAAACATTACATTTATCTCAGCAGTAATGTCAGAATCTCTGACGAAGTTTATTAGGACATTCAAGTTTCGAACCTAAAACCAGCGGCACTAGCGCGTGCTTGTATGGGAAAGTGAACTATCTGAAACGTTCGAGAAGTGTGTGACGTCATGAAAATGAAGAAGTGCTATTGCATGCATGGAGCATTTATGAAAATTCTCTTTGATCGGGAGGCCGATGGCTTTGGGCGGAGCCGACATAATTTCCGTTGTAACCGAGTGCTGTGAAGGTCCAAAAAATCACAAACGAGAACGAAGTACGGAAAACAAACCATTTGATACCATAGTATTTATCTTTTAAACAAAACAGAAGGCCAAGTTAATTACGAATGCTCCTCGACCGAATTTAAAAATGAAATTAAATGCTGAATTAATCACAACTGGGCCACATTTTTCCTTCCAGTGATTTTTGACATAATTAAAAAATTGTTGTATACTCATAATGTATTTGGTTTTTCATATGTTTATTTAGGGTCTGTTCCATGTGATTATAACAATGTGTGTGGTCATTATGCGTATGTTAGAGTTTAGACACAACAGAGCATTGTGCATCCAGATCTTGGTGTTTTATGAGCTAAGTTGTGAACGTTATATAAATATGTATATTATGTGTGCGCATTTTGGATATATTCAGTTTAACAGAGTGTCTTTTTTTTATATTAAAGTACCGCTTTAGTCTAGCGCGTAAGAGCGATATGCTGCAAAAAGCATATCGCTCTTATCTGAAGTGTATGTGGGGGCGGGGACATTTGTCAGGCTCGCAAGCCTTTAGTCCTCGCCGCCCTCTTGACTAGTCAAGAAAATAAAGACATTGAACTGAATTGAATTGTAGGGTATTCTCGGGAAAAAAATTAAGCTCGCGGCCTTTTTAATGAGAAGCTTTGTATGGCTAGGCAAAGCCAGAATTTGTATGTGCGCAAAAGCTCCTCTCTGCTTATCGATGGATTAATCCCGACGGTTCCCTAAAGCCTTTCTCAGTTACTGGTTACGTCTGCACGAAAATCTTAATTGTTGTTTACCGCCCATGCGTTCCCTTCCTCATTTTCAGTGCACCAGTGGTGAGTAGTGAAGCGTGCACTCTTTCTGTGGCACATGCCCAATTCTCTATGCAGCGAATATCAGCGAGGCCGTTTAAAGGGGTCATGAAGCATCTGCTTCTCCATGTCGCAAAAGCATAGCCTCCTCATTGGCCGATAGCCGACTTAAATCGAGAGTGGCGTTCGGATCAGACGCGCTTCTTGCCACGGGGTGCCGCCACTTGCCGGCGCCGCACTCCTCAGTACACGGTGGCCGCACTCACGCACGCGAATCACAGCGGGAGAGCGATCGCGTTTCATGACGCGCGCTGACGTAACTTCTTTCCCCCGTGCCATCCCTCCCTGTGTAGCTTCCAGTGCGTTCGTCGGCACGAGAAAAGATAGAAAGCGCTGAGAGCGTGCGCCAAACCCCCGTAACTCCGCTCATTCTTGACGGATTCGAGAAATTTTTGCGGCAATCGATTCGGGAGGCAGTAAACTCGGATACTGAGGTCATTAGATCATTACTTGGAAAAGTGGTTCATGACCCCTTTAAGCATGGTTTTAACATATCCGCCATAATATAAAAATTCTGGAGATGCTTAGAACCTTCTAAGAATGTGAAGGCAAAAAGTTTACTTGGACCTTCTGTTGATCTTGTGTGGAACTTTCTGCGGAACGTGAACTACGCGTAGAGACAAGCGTGTCGGTTTGATATTTCGCAACCGGAAATGGGAAAAAGCGCTGCAGTATGCTTCATGCCACCTCAGATCGTAAGGTAATGCTTGCGAATGTGGATACCGATCGCCCGCTTAGAGTTGCCACGAATCGTGTGTGCACTTGTGCTGTGAATCAAGTGGACAATGGTATGTCGTTGAAAGTGTATGTGAAAGATAAGCGCTGCGGTGATTTAAGCGTGTGCTGAAAGAGTTGGATCTCGTGGAGTGTGAATAAAAGGTTTAATTAAATAGTACATTTGACGTGGTCTAAGTTTATTGCAACTTAGTAAAGAGAAAGTGCTGTGACAGATGCAAGTGATTGGTACAGTTGGAGTGGTGTTAGTTCATTGCGACTTAACAGAAAGAAAGCCGTTTGTTTAATGTATACGTGATCGCAGTACACCATCGGTTTCACTCGGCTCTGGCAGAAGGTGATGTAAATACCACTTGAATGTTCTACACACGTGGATATAAGAGTTTATCAGCGGAATCCATAGTGTCGTCGATGGGAAGTTCCTTAGAAGCCTAAGAAAAAGTTTAACGGAACTTCAAAAGAAGGTCCGACAGAAATACGGCCACGAAATTCGACAGAACATCAGCACTAAGTTGAACTTCAACAGCACACCAGCAGAGCATTCCTCATAAAGTTGAACACATCTACAGAAAGCTCAAGAGCAGATGAACAGATGGTCCAAGGAGGATTTGGCCTTCACGCTCTCTAGTGAGGAAGGGCTCGGCATGCACTGAACTTTTTTTTCTTTGAGTCAACATAGAAATGCTTGCAGCAGTGAACGACGTTGGGCCAGTTGGTGTTCCATATCGAAAGGAAAATCAGCGCTAAAACGACGAGGACAGAAAATAAACGGCATCGTTTGTCGTGCCTCCTCTGTCCTTGCGCATTAAAACGCGGAAGTACGATTTGAAGCACTTTTCATCCGACAATGAGATAGTAGCGTGCAGCTCTCCCTCCAATTGTAACTAAAAGGCTACATGAGATGTACGACATTGCTACTGTCAACGGAGCCGAATGAGAGATTTTCCCGTGCAGATCTTATTTCTTTGCACCACATCAGGAGCACAAGATACAACGTTAACATTCCAGCATTTTTTAATGAAAACTACGGTTAGCTCTCTAAAAAATGAGGCCGATTTATTGCTTTCTTCCATAGAGCATGAAACCTTATTTCAAACTCGCCAGTACGTCAGTACGTTCACTGCCTAACTATTTGGTCTACGGTACTGCACTAAAATTCCGTCGAAGAACATAGTCGGTGCGATCATTTGCTGTTGCTGATTTGTAGCGGTTGACTGTACTCCGTCTCACACATAATGTGCAACGTTGTGGAAGCTATGCAGGAAGTTCGGTCAGCAATATTTTATAACTCCGCGCGTCTCGTGGTCGGTTTTTGTAGTTGTAAACGCTCGAATGATCCTCTCCGGGACGCGTCGCGAGACGGCCTGGAAATGAAATACCTAACAATGAAAACAACAAAACGCTAAGCGACGCAGCAATATAATAACTGCCGTATAACGGGGTTTGTTTATCGTCATTTATTACTCACCCTAAAAACGAAAACAAAAATGTTTTTTTGGGTAGTCATATCACGGAACTATATTCCTTAATGCGAGCGCATCTGCTGCGAGAAGTCGTGTTAGCATTCATACCGTTACACCTGTCTCATTCCACGCCAAACGTCCCAGCCATATTGGCGACCATCTCAAATGTTTTCGAAAAAAAATCGTGCTGATTTCTTGCATTGAAAACAGCGAATTGCTAGAATCTTTCGAGGAGAAAAAAATGTTTGGTCACGTGGGAGCCTTCCGAATTTCGCAGAATGTCGGCTGAGTGTGGTTTTTCAGAAAAGTTATGCTGAAACTATCGTTGCTTGCTTCAATTCCAAATTTGGTTTACATACTAAGCAAAGGCGTTTGTGTAAGGTGTTCAAAGCTCAATAATATTATTCCAATTTTTCTGCCATATACGGCTCCGGAACATTTGCCAAAATGTCCTTTGTTTGCATTTTTCCCTTGTAATACTGCGCTATGTATGAATATCTGAGTAATGAATATATTTTACGTTAAAAATATTTTGAGATCACTACTCTTTTTAAATTTTACAAAAAAACCCGCAAATTTCAGAAAATCGGCATTTTGGTCCATATTGAGACGAAATTTGCACCACGTGGTGCTCCAATTAAAAATCAACTTTACACCTCAATCGAAAGCAAATAAATGGTTCCTCTTATAAGGCAAGTTTTATCATTACTATTTTTGTTTTAAGGAGGAAAATAAGTTTTCAAGTTTTGACTATCCGCAGTTGTGTCAATGTAACATTCGTTACATATTGCCACAGAGACTGCCAGCGCTCGAGTGCTACGCACACCACTCTGTGCATTGCAGGCGTTGCGAACCAAGCGAAACGACGACAGCCCCGTCACGACAAGCGAAGCCAGCCGCAGTGCACGTGCCAGCCCTGCATGCGCACGAGCTCCGACCGAGGGGCCAGCGTGCGTGACGGAGGAAGAAAGCGAGGTTAGAGGCCAGTGGCTCGCGATATCGACAGACTCCGCGTTGGCTCTATCAGTTACTCCGACGCCAACGGCGACGTCGCTCGACGTAGGAACGGGCGTTTAAGAGCTGCGTGGTTCGGCTCCGAAGCCTTGGCTATGCTACCACAGAGTTGTCGTCAGGTATAGTTATTGTAGTTATTGTTCCTTCCACCCAGACACAAGCTGCTTGCTATTGCCACTGAAAGCCTGCGTTAGTACCTGCGTCTGCAATTTCGCTGCGGACGCCCAACTGACTATTTGCGCTTTTAGGAGCGAAGCTCCTTAAGGCGGCACCCGTTCGTCCCTCGTAGTCGTAGTGCGTAACCAGTCGTAACGCTAGTACCAGATCTTGACCTCCAAGGTGGTGCCGGTGGGAGATTTTTCCTGTGCGTTGTTGAACAATAAAAAATTCGCAGCGTGCGCGTTAACTAAAAGCCGAATTCTTCTGTCTCTCATTCCCCATTAGCAGCCATTGGCGTGTTCCAGTAGGAAACGTTAGTAGAAGTAGAAGTGTAAGTGTTAGCTAAAAGCCGACTTCTTCTGTCTCTCATTCCCATTAGCAGCCATTGTTTACCTCCAAGGTAGTGCCTGGTGAGACTTCTCCTGTGCGTGATTAAACAATAAAAATTTTGTTCAAAACGCCGTTGATTGATGAAATAAACCAATGAAAGACGCCAGATGTTTTCTAAAAGCAAAACGAAAGAACGCCAGATGTTCTAAAGCAAAACGAAAAAGACGCCAGCTGCTTAACGAAAGACGCCAGATGTTTTCTAAAGCAATGGTTTTCTAAACAATGAAAATTCACAGCGTACATGTAAAATTAAAGTGAGCTGCAAGTCGTCATAACTCATCGAACCTTTAGTATAAACGCGCCCGATCTCACGTCGGTAATGATGTACTGGGCAGAATTCACGGAAGATTCACGGTTTACCGATGAACCTCCGCAGCTTCGCCCACTCATCATCATTCACTCCGTGGATATGCTGTGATTTTTGAAGCTGCGTTCTGGAGGCGACAACGCGTCGTGGGCCAATCCGACGCGGAAGAGAAACTGAATTGTTGCCGAAGGAGACGCTCTGCTTCGCATGCAGCTTCTCTCGGGCTCTTCTCTGCCCGCGAGTAGGGCACGGTCGCGTGGCATCCGCGCCTTATTTTTTTTTTTCAAGCGAGGCACATAGTGACTGACCTGTGAAACATTGTGAAGGTCGTGCTCCACAAAAAAAAAAAGACCTCCTCACCGACAGCTGATGCGCACCATAGAAAAGCTCAGAGGGTCTTTATGCATCCCCTAAGACGACTCAGAGGCACGTGGCCTGGAACTTACAATTAATTTTCAAAGTCAGCTAGATATCGCTCCCTCTTCTCGAACGGTGCCATTTACACAAATTACTGCGCCATATGCCCAAGGTAAACGGACGTGTGCTGATTTGCGCATCGTGAGCAGCAGTGTTACCGTGGCCGCCGCGGTATGCCGCCACGTGCTCGCGCTCGCGATCACACTGAAAGTAAGCCGCATGGTCGAAGAAAAAATGAAAAGTGCTCAAGGTCATGAGGAGCGCTGACGACAGCACGCATCTTCTCGCACCATTGTTACCTCCTGCCTGCGTAGCTTACAGCGTGCTCCGTGGTACGAAAGGAGGGAGAGAAAGCTCTTAAAGCGTGCGGCAAATCCCCGAGCTCCGCTAGTGCTTGACGGATTCTAAAACTTTTTCCGGCAGTCGATTCGTGAGGCAGTAAGCTCTTTTAATGAAGCCATTAGACGATTACTTCGAAAAGTGTTGCAGGACCCCTTCAAAGCTAGTTTCGGTTCCTACTGTACCCTGACGCCAAAACGTCATGCGAGTTTCTCGTCATGTGCTCGCGCAAGGTATCGTGACACTTCCACGGCCGCTTCGTTCCGTGGCTCCGTCGGGGACGCAGAACCGGCCATTTTTTATGCTTTTGAAGCTGTGTTCATCACAACTAGCCGTACCAGGATGGATTACTGTCTGAATAGAAGATTAACAATGGAGGGTATGGCTGTGATTGAGTGAGCGGTTAGTTAGTGACTATGAGTGAGCGGATTTACGTATTATGAATTGTGAATCGCATATATTGGAGTGAGTTATTATGAATACGTCGCCAAGTGTGAGCAACGTTTAGTGCGCCGCTATGAATGAGCAACCGCGAATGAGCGAGCAGGCTACAGTTTTCTTCGACAGAGTCGTAGGTGCAGTTGTCATACCCTAGCCCTGATAATTACACAGTGAAAAAATTTCCATTTCATGTATTCGCGAGGCTGAAATAAGGTTTTACGCTTTTTGTAAGGAAGCAATGAAGCAGTCTCCCGTTCGAAAGATTCAATCGTAATTTCCTCGGAGAATACTGCAAACTTGAAGAAATATCTTGTCTTCCCGAAGTGTTCGAAACAAATTAGCAATGTTTTAGAATATGTCTTCTTCGGTTCCGATAGGGGGAACCTTGTCGATGGCCTTAGGCCCCCTGGTAGTGAAGGGGCAGCTATAGTCCTACCGTCGTGGAAAAGTAACCGGAAGCTTTTGCTTAACATAGGCCTCCACACCTTTCCAACGGAGATGAGCACTTCCGTGTTGGACTGTTTGTTGCACGGGAGTACAAAAGCTGACGTCACAGCCCACGGATGATTATGGCGGCGCCCAGAGGACCCTTTGCTGACAAGATCTGCACACCTGACGACAATTTTCTGTGGCAGCATGGCTAATAATATTTGGGCGGAGCTTCTGCACACGGGTTACAACTTACTATAGCTAACAAGCCGTTTGCAGACTGTTTTCGAACTGGGAAGCGAATCCAGCACGCGTGCTTTGTACGTGCATGTTTCGTTTGGAACCGCTTCGCTTATTGTATTATCCGTGCAAACGGTGTTCTTGTGGGAAATTCTTTTTGTAGCTTCAATCATAACACACCACAGCTAACGCTGTATTTATGGATGCAGCACTGAAGAAACCAATAGCTAAAATCATTAGCGAATGATATTACGCCGATCAGCCGCCGCCGTGAGTTGTTGCGTTGCTCTGCTGCTGGCCCGAATGTCGCGTGTTCGATCCCGGCCGCGCAGATCGCCATTCCGATGGAGGAGGAAATTCTAGGGGCCCATGTATTTACATTTAGGTGCACAGTAATGAACACCAGGTGGCCGAAGTTTCCTGAGCCCTCTAATGCATCGTGCCTCATAGCAACATCGTGATTTTGGCATGTAAAAACGAAACAGTCGCTAGTATTATGCCAATCTGTCATCTGTTCAAGTCCGAATACTATCGTGTGCCAAGAAGTATTGAAGTGAAGAATGTATTGGGGTTCCCGTCCCACAACCACGATTTGATTATGAGGGGCGCCGTAGTGGAGGGCTCCGGAAATTTCGACCATCTGGCGTTCTTTAACGTGCACTTAAATCTAAGTTTAGAAGGGCCCCTAGCATTTCGAATCCATCGAAGTGCGCGGAATTCGATCCCGGGACCTTCGTGTCATCTGTTTAGCACCACAACCACTAGACCACCGTGGCGGGTTTCAAGTGAAGCGTTTATTGCCTCACAAGTATTGTTGTGGTATTGGCGTGACTGAAAAAAAAAAAAAAAACTGCGGTTCTCGAAGGTTTCCTGGTCACTTCTGTATTTCTGTGCAGTGTTTGGTTTTCTAATAATTCATGCTCTCTCGATCGGGTGGTATTTTTGGCGATCAGTCGTTCCTGATACGGTATAAGCTAATCTTTTAGCGAGGTCGCTTGTCATGTCACGTCGCCGCATTTCATTGCTGCCTAGATATGAACGCATTGCTGTCATTGTTGCCTGTAGCAATTGAAGTGTTGCGCTGCTAAGCACGTCGACGACGGTCTTATTGCCGTCGTTGATGAAGGAAACAGCTAGGATGGAGGATTGTGCAAAGCGGTACAAAAGAAAGAAAGAAAGGTACCACGTTGGGCGCGCATGCACCAAGCATCGCTTGGCCCGATTTTCCCGATAGGGCAAGGGATCCAGAATTTCTGTTTTATAAAGCGATAGATTACGTTGTATTGCGGAACAGGTGGGAATCAGCTTTATTGAAGCACGTGGTATTATTAACGCGAAAGCCTCAGATGCCTCATCAAGCGCGAAAATTGACCGCTGTCGGTATACCGTCCCGCGGCGTCGACGGCAACACGAGTGATGCAAATATTTTATTTATCACGTGATGACTTCACCATATGAATTCATCGGGACATCGCAGATCACAAAAATGTGTGTGTTCATTATGACGTCGTCGTGACGTCACGATGACATCACATGATGGCGTCATGGCATGACATCGCCGCTCGGTCAAGGTGGGCCAGTCACGGAGGTAGTGCAATACCACGTTAGGTGCAGTAAGCTTCCAGTGGCGGGCAGGGGAGGATAACTATATCGACTGAGAAGAAGAAGAAGTAGAAGAAGACGAAGGTGGCTTTCGCCTTCTAATAGTATTAGGGAAGTGCATAAGGGACCCTGTGATTATTCTGCAAAAAAAAATCGTGCTGTAATTAGCGTCCTAGTTTAACCGTTTTGACGATGCTTCCGTGCACCAACTTCCAGGGCTCCGTTTGCGGCTGCCGCCCTGCGGGCCTAGTTTGTTCATAATCGCAGTAGAACAGCGCCGGCGAAAACAACAGACCAGACGAGGAGAAGGACACGTAATTAGTAGAGGTGTACAAGTCTACTCATTATTGAAACTGGTGTTGTACAGTCCATATCGGATTGTAATTGAACTCGATATGGACTGAATTTCTTGAATGCCGTTCGCTTCCTGGGGAAACGAGCCATTAGCAGTCGAGAAGCACAGTCCTAATCTAGCTGGATTGCAATCAAAACATGGACTGCGCTACACCTCCATAATACTTCTCGAATAGTGCCAGGGCAGAAAAAATTAATACGCACTTTTCGAAGTGTTTTTCATATAAAAAGAAGCAATTATTTACACAAAATCATCTTCTGATGTCCGTATGCTACAAGGCTTGTGTTGTAACTTTCACGATATGTTAATTAAAATCTGAAATAGGAAATTCAGGAGAATGGCACCGATTGGAGACTGCAAACAGGCGTAATTTAAAGGAGTATACCGACACAAAAATTTTGTAATTTGTTTTTTTTCTGTTGCACTGAGTAGCTAACAAACCACTTGTAATTGCTGGAAACCTCGTTTGCTTGAGCGCACAGCGGCTAATTATTTGGGGAAGGTAATGTTGTAGTGGCTACTTGCGGTTTGGTTGTGCCGAGTGAAGCGGGACCAGGTGTGTGTTTTTTTTTTTTTTTCACCGGAAACACAGCGGGCCGCGTAAGCACACAAAAATATTATGCACACGACAATACATGCGTGTGAGCACTGGATTGACAACTGTGGTAGACAGCACATGCAAGAAGCATGCCAGTCAACACAAACTTGTGACATAGGAGGTTGATGTTGATGTTGCGATGTGCTTAGTTTTCGCTCATTTGCGTGGAATCCGCATTAATATTGATGCGCACACGTTTCGGTGAGCTGCCATTGCAAATGCTGACACCGCAGAACACAACGAACGTGCTTTGGCCTTAAGATGCGCGTTATTGAATACGGCCGGGCAGATAGTTCTACAAGGGAAAAAAAAACCACACACGTGACAACGTTCGAAACAAACTGGTCAAAATTTCCGCGGTATCTGATCGGAGCAGCTACGGTCACAGCACGAACGGTGCGATAACGCTGAGCCACTGAACTGAGCGGCGAGATCATGAGTGTGAGGGGAAGGGTGATGGTGAATAGGGGGGAGGGTGTAAATTGCGGGTGGGCAACTTTGCAGGCTACCGTCGAAATAGCCGACGAAAACTGTGACACTTGTCGCGGCCAACACGATGTCTGACTGTATTTTTACCACCTTATTTGCTTCAGTTTCGTGTGACGCGGATTGAAGTGCTACGAGGCGGAATGAGGCGTCGTGAACTTGAACCTGTGAACCTGAAAAGCGAGTCGCACGTCTACGGCAAGCGCGTGGAAATGGGCGCCCAAGCCAGCAGCAAGAAATCCGTTCTCAACCATGCAGGGCAGACAAAGGCAGCTGCGATGAAGCGGTGAGTGGAGTTCAAAAACAATATTTGTTCGATGATAAAGGTTTTAATGACATCGCGTTGAATATACTACTTCATCGATTCGGAGCGTAATTGAGCACAAACTGAGTCGATAATGTCAGGTTGTAACAGCGGAACCGTGGCAAACGGCATGGTGCCCGGGCCCCGAGATAATGAGCATTGAAGGTAATTGAAGATCGTGGTAAAAAAGTGCAGGCTAGCAAATTTTATAGCGTAGTCTAGTTGCGATGGCTGCGTGACTTGTTTGCAGGCGACGGAACGATACGTTGCTTTGTTTAATGGCGTAAAGGTAGACTCCAGTTCAGTGCTGGACAGTATCGAAGATACGTGCATCTTCGATACTATCTTAGATACTCTTTGGGTATCTTGTATATGTATCGCGATACGTCTCGCAAGAGGTGTATCAGTATCAGTATTTTCGATACATTGAAGAATGTATCGTGTATCTTAAGATACAAGGTACTGCGATCGCAACACCGCGGTGCGAAACAATAAACGTTGGTTGAACTCCGCTTCTCAAGCTGATACTGCTCCCACTAAGCCACCAGATTAAAATTAAAGACAATGACACTATTTTATGTTTCCGCCAGCAAGTGATGAGCTTTGAGCGTCCCTATTGAGGGAGCAGAGTCACGTGGTGGCGCCAGCGTCGTCCCAGACGACTTTTTTTTTCATGGCTTCTTTTTTTTTTTCTTTTTAGTTGTGTCGGTGCTATGGCACTTGGCTCTTAGCTACTATACTGTGCCGCGTACTCCAATGCGTGCGGTGTCTTTTGCACAAATTCTGATGCCGCTGTAGTGTCGTTATCAAAATTTCTCTTGCGTTGTGCGTCGTTGCGAAGTCTGAAGAATGCAAGAAAAGGGGTTGCTTTGCGTCTCGTGGCTTTCACACATCGGCGATTTGAAGGACTCCGTCGATGCAAGTTTGACATGCAATGATATTGACTTAATGCAAATAAGATTCTAACAGCTACAGCACCACCGATACCGATGCTGGATTTAACAGAACAAGCATTCACTTAACAGAAGCTATCTTGGCGCACGTCTTCTTTTCTCTTATTCAATTAGTTTTCAAAATCATAATTGGATTGTTAGCGCAAGTACTTTCTAAGCTGTCCTCTTCCATCCCATACATTACCTATGTCTCTGTGTTGCTTTTTTCGGCTCTGCTTACGGCAATATGTCTTTAACATGCTGGCAACGTAAGCTATCTGCTTTATTCTTACCTTTAGGTACCTGCATTATTTCTGCTACTGTTTACAGACCTATATTCTACTTAAGTTTAGTGTTATGTCATGGGGACGTGAGATCAAATATACAGGGTGTCCCATCTATCACGCAGCACGATTTAAAAATAGAGGAACGGGTTACGCAAAGCAAACCTACTGCATATTGTTCCTAGTACACTAGAGTACCCACTGCTATTTTTTTCGTTAATGAGGTTTAATTAATTAGTCATAACTATATTTGTAACTCGACAAGTACTCACCGAATTGTGAAAAAGTCAATGAGGCGTATGTAGGCATGTTCAAAGGACATCTAACTGCGCAATTTTTAACAACATACCAATTACGTGCTCATTTTTTCCAGCTGATAAAGAAAGCCCGCGAAATATGAAAAATAACACGTGACTACGCTTCCACCGGCAAATGAAACCAGCGCCCTCAAATAAGCTTACTGCAAACAACTGCTTTGCCTTTTGTCCGTTCCGCATTTTGGCAGCGCTCCGCATTTTGGCAAGGGTACAGGTCGGGCGCCAACGATATGTGCGCAATTTCGCTGGGATTCATTCCGTTCGATAGTACGCCACAATCATCCATATCTCACGGCCGACTGCTCTCATTGATAACGCGGCAGGTGTTCTGATTACGGCCTGACTCTGTAAAAACAAGCGGTGCGTTTCTTAGGCCGGGAAGTGGCAGATACGGTGATGCGTTTTTTTTTTTGTTTCTTTCTGCATTTCTTCCTTGATTCTGTCTACCTCATAGGGAGCCTGTTTGAGGGCGCTGGTTCCCGACGCGCGCAACAGTCTAGTCACGTGTCACTTTTCATATTTCGCGGGCTTTCTTGATCAAGCGGAAAAAAATGAGCGCGCAATTAGCACGTTTTTGAAAGTAGCGCAGTTAGATGGCATTTGAACATGCCTACATACGCCTCATTGACATTTCGACAATTAGGTGAGTACATGTCGAGTTACAAATGTAATTATGACTAATTAATTAAACCTCATTAACGAAAAAAACAGTAGTGGCTACTCCAGTGCACTAGGAACAATATGCAGTAGGTTTGCTTCGCGTAACGCCGTTCCTCTTTTTTTAAATCGTGCTGCGTGATGAGTGAGTGAGTGAGTGAGTGAGTGAGTGAGTGAGTGAGTGAGTGAGTGAGTGAGTGAGTGAGTGAGTGAGTGAGTGAGTGAGTGAGTGAGTGAGTGAGTGAGTGAGTGAGTACAACTTTATTAAGAGTCCAGTGCAGACGCTGAGGTTGCCCCGCGCCACCCGGCTACTCCCACAGGTCTAGCCTAACGGCCCTGTCGCGGGCGCACTGGACGGCCAGGATTTGGTCCGGTAGGTTTGGGCTGCGCAAAAGCGCATCCCACTCGGCCTTTCTGTAAGTCGGGCCGAGCGACCCGCACTCCCAAAGCATGTGAGCTAATGTAGCGGCCTGCCCGCAAGCTTGGAGTATACAGTAACAAAAGTTCTGCTTGCTGCTTAGTAAAATAGCGAAATTGAGTTTTTATGATAATAACGTAAATTATTAGGAGACATCTCAAAGATGTTAGCAGAGGGATTGGAGAAACATTGTTATACGAAATGCTCCGTTTTTCTAATGAGCGTCTCAACGAGTCAGTTGACGCTATTTTACATAGGCACTGAATTTTCTGTGGTCTTACCTTAAATGCCTAATTGTCATGGCTATTAGGGGTTACCCGCCGCGGTGGTCTAGTGGTTATGGTGCTTGACTGCTAACCCGTAGGTCGCGGTGGCCGCAATTCGATTCCCGTGTGCTTATATTTGAGTTTTATAACACCACGTGGTCGAAATTTCCGGAGCCCTCCACTATAGCGTCTATCATCATATCGTGGTTCTGTGGAACTTTAAACTGAACAATTATTATTAGCTCTTGGGAGTGCCGCCTCTATCGTGTTTCTCTACTAATTCGCTGTGTTTGATACAGAACCACTTTTCTATTTTGCTTAGTTATATATTTTCTTTCTTAGTCTACTCTAAATATTTTTACTGTTACTAATCACGAGGTAATCGGAGTTTAAGCGGCAATATAGTGTGAATAGCGGCGGTGTCCTGCAGCACTTCATGCAACTATAGAACACGTCTGACGCGTTTTCTGGGCTGCAGATGTTCTCTCATAAAAGAAAAATCGTTAGTAGATCGCGCATTACTGAATACGTCGCTAACGAACGCTTTACGCCAGCAGATAAGTAGAATATAAAAGTAGTTGCAGTTTTATGTCCTCTACGTAAACAAGATGCGTCGCAAAGAATGTCACTACCAGCGTTCTCGCTGATGTACACCTGTCCGGTGATCGGGTATTGCGAAAACCGTGATACGTTTACGGGCAAGGTAGAACTTAACAACGGTATTTGCACCATTGACATTGTGCGGAGGCATCTTATTGAAGATGGCAGCCCTCTAGCTGGTCGGCAAGCAGAGCATCGACTCTGCCAAATTACAAAAGCCGCAAGCAAAAACCGTTATCAGCGAAGTGTACAAAGAGCTGTCATGGTAAGCAGCTAAAGCAACCCCATTAAGTTGTTTCGGAACAAAAGTAATATACCTCCAGCAAGAAATACAAAATTTTGGAGATACTAACATGCATTTCATACAAATGAAACAAAATTGGTCGCAGTTAATAAACTTTCAAGCGAACATTTTTGTGCATCGGCGTTTAGTGCTACATTACCGTATATACAGATATATAATAACAAATTTCCGAATGTATCGAAGTATCTTAAGATACAATTAGAATGTATCGTATCGGATACAATCGGCGTTGTGGTATCTTGTATCTGTATCTCAAATACCTCTTACCTGAGTATCTTGTATCGTACCGCGATACAATTTCAAAGTATCTTTGCCCAGCCCTGCTCCAGTTAAAATTTGCGGCTGTGCTTCGTGGAGGGAACGATTACGGCGTGGAACAAGTTGGCTGGATTCATCATAAAAAAAAAATCCACGCATATCCACGAAGTGAATAATGGTGAATGGGCGAAGCACTGGGGATCGTTCGGTAACCGTGAATCTCCTGTTTGGCGTTTTTGCCGTTTGGCCGCCGCTCCCGCGCACTCGCCTCCGGGGTAGTATATAGCTTGTCGTCGGCGTTCCCGTTGGGCCGCCGCATGCCGCGCCTTACGTTCGTTTTTATCCATGGCCGAAAGAGAATGTGCGGTATGGAACGCGCTTACATACGCACTTGCACCGCAGCGTCCTCTCATGTATTTTCACTCCATCGTGCATTGCCTTCAAATATTCACCAAATCGCCCAGTAACAAGTTCTTATTAAACGTTTGGTCTTCGTCCTTGTGTTCATTGTGCAGCCCTTAATCTGTAATAGAGCACATATGTTGCTCGCGATCATGGAAAGAAACTGCATTGCTTTAATGCGCAGATGCTATATCTAAGCAGGCCGTGGGAATGTCCGTAGTGCAGACGGGGCTTTGTGTAATACCGATTCGAGTGCAGTGATTCCACTCCTGCGCCAACTGCGCCAAATAGAATTCACTGCGCCATCCTAATAATATCGACGGAAATTGCGCCAAACTGCGCCAGAGTCTCGGGTTTGGGGTCGTCTGTGTCCGGCAATCGCACCGCCGGCGTGTCAGAACATGTGCAGCTTGGTCTTGGGGCCGCCAAAGTCACAACCACAGACCAAGAATTATTCCGCTGAATAGCTCGCGTGTGCGTCCTGAGTACGCCACGACGCCATGCTCGTTACCGACGCAGCTTCTGTTGTGCATTCGGGCTCGACGGCAAAACGCACTCTCTGCAGAGGCTCGTGACGTCTAGGCCAATCGGTAGTGAGAAAGTGCGGCGGCGATTCATCGGTGCACGTTGTCTGTTTCAGAAACGCTGCTTATAGCTCGTTTCAAGCTTCGCACAACACGTAATTAAAGCAGTGTTCACTAACAACTATATCTGCGCGACGCTAAAATGTCTGTCACTTCTGTTTCTGGACATCGCGGAATGAAAAATGTACTTTATCCATAGATCTTCATCCAGAAGAGCTTTTTCGTAATTCCTTCCACCAGCACATCCGGGTACATAATCGCTCTTGCGATAAATACCCCCTAAAAGGCCCTGCCCTTTCGAGCTCGTGAGGGGGTATGTCGCCATTCGAATTTTTTTGCTTGATTTAAAAAAATGTAATTTCATTAATAAAAGCATGCCTCCTGGTCGGAGCAGCCGTAATTTGGTTTTAATACGCTCAGCTGTCTGTAGTGGGCCCGTCGCTGACGGCCTGACGTCGGAATGACCAATGTGAAGCGGCTACGCCATGTTACACATCCTCCCCTCCTTTCCAGGGTCAACAGCTGACGGTTAAAAAAGAAAATCACAGTTTCGCTTAAGGGCGAAGCAGTGAATGCGATGCTAACAAATTTTACTGTTAAACGAAGTAATTCTAGCAGCTGACTCTTTTGGATCCGATCTCGCGTAACTCAACAAAAGCCCCGCCACGGTGGTCTAGTGGTTATGGCGCTCGACTGCTGACCCGAAGGTCGTGGGATCGAATCCCGGCCGCGGCGGCTGCATTTTCGGTGGAGGCGAAAATGTTTGAGGCCCGTGTACTTAGATTTAGGTGCACGTTAAAGAACCCCAGGTGGTCGAAATTTCCGGAGCCCTCCACTACGGCGTCTCTCATAATCATATGGTGGTTTTGGGACGTTAAACCCCAGATATTATTATTATTATTATTTAACTCAACAAAACGCTGTTTTAATTTAATATGACCGCTCCAGGGACCGAAGCGGTTTTCGTGCTGTCAGTTCTTTAAAAGCGAAGTAAGCGTTGAGAACACAGCAAGTATGCCAGCCGTCTCCTGATGCCTCGAGATAGCGCCTGTGCAAGGTACCTTCGAGCGACGTAACCCCCCCCCTCCTCTCCTCCCCTGGCGTCCCTTTAGGGTCCTTACGAAAGACGGGTGGTTCGTTTCCTCTCTGTTTGATGAGCAGTCAACTGCAGGCCTCGCACGCGGGGTGATGTTATCGTATATGCGCCCTCCGTGCGACGGAGACGGCCGGCTCGTTTCATCTCCGCTTCAGCCGCGTTCGGTCGTCGCTCGCGATCTTTTACTCGCGGGTAGACCTACGATGCGCGGGGTGATGTTATCAGTTTGGAATTTTATACGGAACATGACGGCGACGGCAAAAACCTGTCGAGAGTGTCCGTATAATTGCTGTCGCAGTAAAAAAAAAAGAGGAGCCATTGTGAGGTGGATGACCAGCGATGATGTTTAGCGCACGGCACAGTGGCGACATGGTGGAGGCTAGTTTGATATGCAAGGTTATGGCTGTTAGCGTTCAATGCGCAATATTAATGTAAAAGCCTTACATATGCCTCATCAAACACGAAAATTGGCCGGCGGCGTCAACAGGAGAGATGCGAAAAAAAATCACCATGTGATATCGTC
The DNA here is from genome assembly GCF_013339695.2 of Rhipicephalus sanguineus. Taxonomy (NCBI): domain Eukaryota; kingdom Metazoa; phylum Arthropoda; class Arachnida; order Ixodida; family Ixodidae; genus Rhipicephalus; species Rhipicephalus sanguineus. Next base: position 24,580,704 of record NC_051184.2, read on the forward strand.
ACCACGACATCATCGATCGCTAAAACTTGTGATGTTATACACCGTTAAGTGACATGACGATGTCATCACATGACATCGTCGCTTTGCACTGCCTCAATGATCGGTGCACCGATCACGGAGGTAGTGCAAAAAGATTGCAATGCCTCCGATGCTGGTGGCGGTGCAAAACCACGTTAGGTGCAGAAAGTTTTGAGAGGGGCGCGGGGTAGGTTCAATACATGGAGTGAGAAGATAAAGAAGATGGTTTTCACCTACGTGATATGTACTGATGGGCTAGTTGCACAATATTTGATGAGGCAGCGCACATAAGCACAAAGTTGGTGTGCGTTGTTTTGTCCTTTTGTGCGCTGCTTCATCAAATATCACCTTCGAATCGTCTTAGACGAATGCATGAGGGACTCTGCGAGTTTTTTTTTTCTTCCTTTTTGCACTGCTCCCCTAAAGGCACTAGGGGTTTTTCGGCGTACAATCGGAATGTCCTAGCTATATACAGCTTGGCTGTAGAAACAGAACGGAGTTTGTTAAATCATGTATGTTCTCCATTGAACGCGCTTTCGGATACTTTCGCGAAAGCTTGACTTGAAGCGGATCTCCACCTTCCAGGCAACCCGGTGCATGCGAAAACGCATGCACCGGAAGCATTATCAGAATGCTCTTACTACAGAGAGACCTCAGAAAGAGGGAAGGGAGTGTTTGAGGCTTTTTGGATTTTTGAGGCTAGCTAAGTGACGTCATGAGCTGTAATTCGTCTCCCGCGTCACTCATCAATGCAAACAATGTCATCAGCGAATCGCAGGTTACTGAGATACTCTCCATTAACTCTTATCCCTAATTCTTCCCAATCTAGGGCCCTGAAAACCTCCTGTAAACACGCGGTGAATAGCATTGGAGAGATCGTGTCTCCCTGCCGTACGCCCTTCTTTATTGGGATTCTGTCGCTTTCTTCATGGAGGACTATAGTGGCTGTGGATCCGCTGTAGATTTCTTCCATTATGTTTATATAGTCTTCGTCGATGCCTGATTCCGCAGTGCCTGCATGACTGCTGATGTCTCCATCGAATCAAATGCCTTCTCGTATCAAATCATGAATGGTAATCTACCACTATCCCAGAAGAGGAAGGTATATATAACAGCTGCATCTTACCGGTACTTACCTACGGAGCAGAAACCCGGAGACGTACAAAGAGGGTTCAACTTAAATTGAGGACGACGCAGCGAGCGATGGAAAGGAAAATGACAGGTGTAACCTTAAGAGACAGGAAGAGAGCAGAGTGGGTCAGGGAACAAACGGGGGTTAAGGACATCATAGTTGAAATCAAGAAGAAGAAATAGATATGGGCCTGGCACGTAGCACGTCGGTAGGATAACCGGTGGTCATTAAGGGTAACTGACTGGATTCCAAGAGATGGCAAACACGTGAGGGGGAGACAGAAAATTAGGTGGGTAGATGAGATTAAGAAGTTTGTAGGTATAACGTGGCAGCAGAAAGCACAGGACCGGGTTGATTGGCGGAACATGGGAGAAGCATTTGCCCTGCAGTGGGCGTAGACAGGCTGATGATGATGATGATGAAGTGACGTCATGTTGCACCCAGCAATACAGTCGACTAAGAAGAAAAAGAACCTGGCTTTCGCCTTGTATTCGTCCTAGGGAATGCATTAGGGACATTGTAACTATGAGGCACTGTTGTATGAGGCACGTCGCGGCATTTGTCTACCACGTCTGCTGATAGCCACATAGATGCATTTAGAGTATTAATTATATTGATCGAGCATTCTGTTTATTTCATACTTTCGAAAATAATCATTATTCCAGAACACTCAACTGCACGACGCCCGTATTTCTGTATTATTGAGTGGAATATGGAGTGCTCCTGAGATGATATTCCCCATGAGGCTTGGAATTAATCGAAATATTTCTAGCTTTTCATAAGAGCCCCGTAATAAGTATTCGCGTGCTTGAATGCAAATGCAACTTGCTTCTCCATTCGACTCCAGGATGTGAAACAGCTGCTCCATGGTCCTCCCAGATGTAAAATCACCTGCTCCAAAGTGCTCCAAAATGAAAATATCGCTGCTCCAAAAATTGCTCCAAATCAGAAGTCCTCGGTAGCATCACTTCGAATGTTTTGCTTAGGCGCGTAGTAGAGGACGTTCATGATCTAGTGATATCATGTCGAGATGTCAACACGCTTGTCTAGAACGCCGAAGCGTCGGGCTCGGGGGCTGCACGGGCGAGATCTAGTGATGACACGTGGCTTGAGATAGGCCACATCTAAGCATGCACGGCCCCTATAATGAACCTGCCTTCCATTTTCTTTTCTTTGTCGCCGTGGCTACATCAGAAAAAAAGATGTGAAAAGGAGAGGCAGGGAGGATAAAGGGCCCATGACAGCGAAACTTTTGTTTGACTTTTTTTTACTGTAATTTGTAGCTTTCAGTTGTGTCTGGTAATCGCGAAATTCAATCGTAAGTGCCCTAAATATCGTATACTAGTTAATGCTAGCATCGTTAATTGCGACGAATTTTGCGTCGCAATTCGATATCAAGGACTTCGTCAAACTTAGCAGCTTCAAAAGCAACTCGGGTAGGCAGTTGCAGTCTGAAACTATGCGCAGAATTATGCTCTGTTTGAAAACTTCTGTTTTGGTAAAGATGGGTTATACAGTAAAACCTCGGTGATACGAATCTCGCGGGGTTGCCAAAAATATTCGTATCATCCGAAATTCGTATCACCAGAAAACATGGAAAATTAGTATGCGACAAAAGAAAGTTGGCATACGTTTTGATTCAGTGTTTCTCAGGGCCGCAGTGACGTTATGAACAGCTCTGAATGATTGCCAGTAAAATTTTTAGACGTCAACGATCATACTTGTATTCGTAATTATATGGTGCATGCGCGCGTGTGTAATTAATAAACCAGATGTGTTGTGCCCCGTGACCGCTAGTAGCCCCTTTCTAATCTTACTACGCTTTTCTGCATGACAACAGAGTACTGCGGCGAAAGTGATTTAAGAAGCGCTTTGCACATGATAGATAGAGGCCAAGCTCCTTCGCCAAGACCGTCCGCTTCGTCCCTTGGGGTCGTCGTCCACCTTTAATGGGACTTCGTGACGGACCCGCAGCCCAAGTTTCAGTCTTGTTTCATAGAAGGTCTGATTGCGGGGACATGGCTTGCATCGAGGTGGCAGGCACGTGTTAACACAGTACAAGGACGCTGCTGCCTCTAGCACAGGAACACGCGTCAAGGCTTCGAGAAAAAAAAAAGCGCGACGTCAACGTCATCTGTAACCTAAACGCGAAGGCCCCAGAGACCTCCACGATTCGCGCGCACTATCTTGGAGGCAACGACGCACCGCTGATGGTCGCGCAGCGCGCGTGCCAGCGCCCGCGCGTGACTGCCGCGTCTTCCGCGACTGCGCGGGCAGCACCTGTTCGTACATGTGCGCTAGCGCACGTTCGTATCAAACGCCGCGAGGTGCAAATCGGTTCGCAACAACCGTATTCCAATACATTGCAAGCTAATGGGCATTGGTCGGGACCACAGAAAAATTCGTATCACCCCGAAATTCGTACGAGCCGTGATCGTATCACCGAGGTTTCACTGTATATAGAGTGTATGTTAGTGTTGCGTGTTGGTCTTTGTGTAATAGATAGATACATAGTTAACTTTATTCCGGTCCGGAAGAATCTTCACCCCGTTTTTATAGGGCCGCTCCCACTTCGGGACAGGGAGGCCAATCCTCACCGCCGCATCGTGAGCCTTCTGTACAGCCTGGAGTTGGTCAAACCAGTCGTGGCTCGTGAGGAAAGTAGAAAAGGCTTCCTCCGTCAAGCCGTGGTCTGTGTGGTGCTGCAAGAAGGGGCACACCCAGAGCATGTCCTTAGAGTCGCTAACCGCCCCACAGTCGGGACACAGAGGGGAGACCTCTGTGTACGTACTGAAGACGGAGAGTGTGGGATACGATTTTTTCTGCAAAAGCCTGAGAGTCACGGCCTGGGGCCTCGTGAGATTTCGATGTGGCAAGGGGAAAGCCCTGCGGCTCATCTGGTAGTGGCTAGTGATCTCGTTAAAGGTGGAGAGAACGTCCCTGAAGCGGAGTGCCTCAGCCTCCGAAAAGGTCGGAACAAGCTCGTCGCCGGTCCCACCCGGCACACCGGCAAGACCTCGCGCCTGGGCATGGGCCACGGTGTAAGAATAAGTTAGGTGCCGTGTCCAGATTGTGTTCGCCGCCTTGAGTGTTTCCTTTTGACTGCGACAGCTGGCGCTAACAGGCGGGGGCTCATAGAGTTACTGTGTATGCTAGCTTTAGGTAGATATAGAGTAACTCTAGGGGCTCATTGGGGAAACGCGCCGATCCGCGCGTACTAGGTTATTGCTGCGGAGCCTCGCTTGTTTATTACGCTCGATGTACTTATGTACATAGATGTGAATAAATTAGTACAATGGGATTCTGCAGTAACGAAATTGATTTTCTCATTGTATATGAAGACTGTTTCCGAACAGCTTGCGTTCTTGTCATATAAATGTTCTGACAGCAGCAAACAATGGTCTGGAGAGCGGCCGCATTTTGACGCGATCACGTGAAAGAGCTCATTTCCCTGATATTCCGGTGTCGTCGGCGTCGGCGACTTTGGTTCTGAGCAAAAAAGCAGCGTTGGCCGTGAGTGAAAATTCGAGCTAGTTGAAATAAGGATAGCAGCTCGAGGGCGTTTGCGGTTTGGCCTACCTTGCGGCAGTCTCCACCGAAGAGCGAAGGCACGCTAGCAATAAGGAAGGCGATAGTGTGCGTGCGCACTTGTGCGTGCCGCGCGTGTGTGTATTGCGAGTGTGTGCTCGCGCACGTGTGTGTGAGCGTGTGTGTGTGCGTGCGTATGTGCGCGCGTCTGTGTGCATGTGGGCGTGTGCATTTGTGTGCTCGCTCGCGTGTGTATGTGTGAGTGCGTGCATGTGTGCCTGCGGGCGCATGCATGTGTACGCGTCTGTGTGTGTGCGTATGTGTCTGCATTTGTGAGCGTGCGCGTGCATGTGCATTGCGAGTGTGCGTGCATGTGTGCGTGCGCGCGCAAGTGTGTGAGCGTGTGTGTGAGTGCATGCGTGCGTGTGTGCATTTGTGCGTGTGCGTGTGCGTCTGCGTGCGGATATCGCTGTAGCGCTCTACTTGCTTAGCAAACTGAACGAAAAAAAACTTCGTCAGACAAGTTTCAACCAATGTATCACGAAACTATCTGTTCACTGATTATTCTACAACATTTAATGTTTCTTGGTCCTAATAGACATAGATGAGGCAGCTCAAAAAGTGGGATCTGAATTTAAAACAAGAAATTACCTTTCCGGCTTGATGACGACGTGAGGCGCATAGGCCACTATCAGTGTTATGGTCAGAAGCCTCCTGATCTTCACGTAGAGGATGCTCGTCGCTGCAGAAGTCGAAGCGCGGCCTCTTGCGCTGCGTGCCCGTTGATTCAGAATCGCGACGCTGCGGAGTCGCTGTCTATATGTGCAATAAGTCTGGCGTACATTCAGCGGTCGGGTAAGGCACTTCCGAAGCAGTTGAACCTTTTGGCCCCGTCGCTTCCGAGAAGTCGGCACTGTACAGCCTGCCATTTTCATGGAGGTTTCCTGGTTCTTTGCTGTATGGTCAGCTGTTTGCTTTGGGCAGCCGTGGAAAATGCTAGGCGCAGCATCCGAAGAGAGCGTAGGTTTCTTTCGGGCGTGCAACAGGACGTTTCCCTTGTGCTCTGCATGATATGTTGCAGAGATCGCTTCTTCCGGAAAATGCTTCGCGCACACATGGTCAGTAGGCTCCAGAACTCTGTCTGCCCTCGGAATCGCCCGTCGCCACTTATCTAAGCTTTCTGGTTCACGCGGAGCCTTGAAAAGCGACACACGCTCCGTACAAGTCTTGCAATTCGGGACAAAACGTTTTCTGCCTATTTCGAGGCGCAGCCAGTGGCAAGGCCTCTAAAGGGTACGCGGCATCATACACAGTGTCGAGGTATACGTGCACTCACTCGCAATACACGAATCAGCAAAACAAGTGCACTGACAGGGCTTACAAGCAGAGGGCAACACGTTTATAAATCACAGAATGCTATGCACACAAAGCTTTCAAGAAGATCTTTCTTTGCGCGAATTTCAGAACGAGCGCCGCACGAGCCCCTGAGACCCTAGAGTCACTGTATATGCTACCTTTAGGTAGTAGAGTAGCGCATAGGTCTGGCTAGCAACCACAGCTATGCGGTGAAGTCACACTCCATTTTTGCAGGCGACATGCCTACCGCGTCGCCGATAATGATGTCTGGCGTGTCGAAGGCCGGCGATAAACATTGGCTGTCGATGAGTAGTGTTAACTGAGTGAGCTGCAGCGGCGGCGTCGAGAAATACAAAAATTGGCCCTAGCGTCAGCTTCTCCGCAATGCATGGTTGCTAGCGGCGTTGGAAAACAGATGCGCAACTCTGCTACCTAAAGGTAGCATATACAGTAACTCTATGAGACCCTATTCTGTAGCACCATCTCAACGCGCGCCGCGAAAACTACTCGTGGTTCAAGGTCATCGGCGAACACAATCTGCTCGCGCCCTCTCCTCAAGCTAAGCGGCGAGTGTCAGTACCTAACTTATTCTTACACCGTGGCATGTGCCAACTCATTAACGTTGGCCAACCCCCCTACCTCGACGCCATCGTGCGCCCTATTCCAAGGAACGTATGTACATCCACCTTTCAACGCTGGCAGGAGGACGGCTCGCGCCTCCGCGCTTCAGCGGTACGCGCATGCGCATGACGCAGAGTCGTGTTTTGTAGACGCTGCCCAGTACGAAGGCGACTCCAATCGCTTTGTTGCTAACGTTGTGGACATGAAGGGACGCGTATTATCAGCCGCGTCAATCAGCACGTCGTCGGCTTGTAAGACAGAGCAGCTGGCCATTCCTTAGGTCGGACAGGAAAGAAGAGATTTTTACGGACTCGAGATCAGCCCTTCGGGCTTTCCAAGGAGGTTTGGGGCTTTCTTAACTGGGGCTGTTTGTGAGGAGGTTGCTAGGGCATTTGAGGGAAAGGTGCTGACTCATCACGCCATTACATGGTTCTCTTTGTTTAATGTACTTTAAAAATAACGGCACAGTTGACTATTAGTCGGCTGATTTTTCTGAGTATACCTATGTCTTCTTTCTTGTCTTTGTCGTTTTATTCCTTGCGCTAATATGTCATGGCCAGTTAGCTAATGTTGTTATGTTCGATCATTATTTTGGTTGGCGAACCTGGTCTTTTATATTTGTGGGATGTCGAGTCCCAACATAAAAAAAAAAATTCGGCAGATCCCACACACTGTGGGAATCGATGTAATGCGAAGCAGCCAACAAAGAGCTGCATACATCGCCTTGTTTGTCTTTGAGCCAAATGAAATCATTCATGCCATGGCATCCAGTCCACCATATATCGCATGTTTGCCATGCACGCATGCATGCACAATCTAGTGTACACCATGCCAATGAAACGCATATTCTGGTATATAAATGCATGACCTGTCGTTTATGTTCATCACGCACTCGTGTCATGCCATACCAATTTTGGTATATATCACGTTAACAAAACGGCCTGAAGCGCACCATGACAGTGGCATGTAAATCATACCGTACATGACATGCATAACATGATTCGCATGTTAAGACCTCTCATTTATGTTCGTCATACAGTCACATCGCGCAATACCAGTTTTGGTGTATATCAAAGGAGCAAAATGGCCGCGAGTGCACCATGAGTAGAGCATGTAAATCATGCCATACATGACATGAATATTATGGTTTTTCATGTTACCACCTGTCACTAATGTTTATCATACAGTCACATCGCGCAATACCAGTTTTGGTGTATATCAAGCTATCGAAACGGCGGCGAATGCACCATGAGCGTGGCATGTAAGTCATGACATACATGGCATGCATGTCATAGTTTTCATGTTACCATCTTTCATTTACGTTCGTCATACAGTGGCGTCGCGCAATACCAATTTGGGTGTATAGCAAGCTAGCGAAACGGCCGGGAATGCACAATGAGCGCGGCATGTAAATCATGACATACATAACCTGCACGTCATGATTTCCATGTTACCACCTCTCATTTACGTTTGTCATGCAGTCGCGTCGCGCAGTACCAATTTTGGTGTGTCAAGCAAGTGAAACGGCACGAGTGCATCATGAGCATGTCAGTCATGCATGTCATGATTTTCGTGTTACCACGTCTCATTTACCGTCGTCGTACAGTCGCTTCGCGCAATAGCAATTTGGTGTACATCGAGCGAGCGAAGCGGCCGCGAATGCATCATGAGCGTGGCAATTAAATCATGACATACATGACATGCATGTCATGGTTTTCATCTTACCAACTGTCATTCATATTCTTCATACAGTCACATCGCGCAATACCAATTTTGGTGTATATCAATCTACTGAAACTGCCGCTAGCGCATCATGAGCGTGGCATGTAAATCAGGTCATACATGACTTGCCTGTCATGATTTTCATGTTACCACGTCTCACTTACGTTCGTCATACAGTCGTGTCGCGTAACAGCAATTTTGGTGTACATCACGCAAGCGAAACGGACGCGAATGCACCATGAGCGTGGCATGTAAATCATGGCATACATGTCATGGATGTCATGGTTTTCGTGCTACCACCTGTTCTTCATGTTCTTCATAAAGTCACATCGCACAATACCAATTTTGGTGTATATCAATCTAGCGAAACGGCCGCGAGTGCGCCATGAGCGTGGCATGTAAATCATGTCATACATGACATGCATATAATGATCCTCATGTTACCACGTGTCAGTTATGTTCGTCATACAGAAATGTCTCGTCATACCAGTTTTCGTATGTATCCCTTCATTTAAACGGCCGCGAGCGCCCCGAGACCATGTCATGTAAATCATGCTGCACATGACATGCGCGTCATGATTTGCATTGTAGAGAAAAGGACAAGCCGCCGTCCCCATGGTGAAGCCCCCCCCCCGTTGACCTCTTCTTTATTGGAACATACTGATGCTATCTTAATGATGATGGCGCCACTCCTCGTCTTCTACACAATTCGCAACATCTTCCGCGGCCCCGAAGTGATGCGTGGCGGTGAACACAAACACACACGGATTCTAAGTAGACATTATTTGTTCATCGGTATTTGTATCCAGTCCAAGTCAATCCAGGTGGGATCATCCGGGTTTTCTCCTGCACCTGGTCTTCCAGCGGTGCTTCCGACGCTTGTTCCATAGCCGTGCTTTTGAACGCGTCGCCTTTGGTGACCCTGTGCTCTCGATGAGCGGTTTTCGATGGCATGAATGTCCATAATGCAGACACATCCACAAGGTTCTAGTGTAGCCATTTCTGGAAAACTTTTTTGATTTCTTTGTCTTGGCTGCGTTTGCCTTGGAAACATCAGGCTTCTTCTTCTGCCTTGGTCTGGACTGTCTCATTCGTGGCTTTGACACCGTTTCGGTATTTTGCATCTTAGCTGAAATAAGCCGTATCATCCGCATTGCCTTCGATCTTGCCGTCTGCAGCTTTCTCGAAGAGCCGCAGCTATGATCAGTACAGGGGGCTTGCTTTTGTGCCGTCATGGTCTTCTATTTCTTTTCGCTGTATGAACTGGCCTTGATTTGCTTCCGCTAGGCACTTGTATGCACGGCGGTGAAGACTTAACATCTGACTCTGTCGTCCTTGGCTCGCATGCATCCCTACTATCCCGGGGACGACCTTTTGTCTAAAAGAACTTGTTTTTGGGCGAGTTGGCGCCTTAGTTGGCCCTTTGTGACTTCTATATAGTTATGGTGGTTCATTGCGCAAGGGTAAACTGCGTTCTCTTACACGACATATTTTTCTGGCGTATATCGCGGTTGTTGTGGTTCGCATTACCACGGACACCCATTTGAATTCTATGGAGGCGTGTGCGGTAGTGATGTGCTTCGTCCTGGCTAGGACGACAATGCCCACCGTGCCTGAAACTTCATGATGCGACAGATATCGGTCATAGGATTGCACCAGAGCACTGTATAGAAGTCTTTGGCAAGTTGTCTAACATAGCTAAACTGAATGTCTTGAATTATGCTTGCATAGTCCAAGTTAGTGCGCATACAAAAAGCTGAACAGAAATGAAATAGTCTTTGCAAATACGTACAAGGATTTGGCATTTGAAACCATCAAATAATTACTTCAGCTGAAATCAGTCTGGAGGAAGAGAGGTGTGTAGCAGAATGAACTTCTACAAAACGTTATTGCAAGTGAATCAGAGTGACTTATAGTGGATTAAAGAGCGCATTAACGTGTACAATAGTATTAAGAAGATGGATTAAGGTGAATTGATGCATCAGTCAAAATGGAGTACTGCATAAATGTAATTCTAAGTGAATCAGGGTGGCTTCGGGGAGAATAAAGTGTGTATTAACTTGCTGAATAGCTTAGCGAATAGGGATCAAATCAAAGTACTACATCGATGTTATTTGGAGCGAATCAAGTGGCTTAGGGTGGATTAACTTGCTACATAGTATAGCGAATATGACTTAATTTAGATTAGGTTTGGAGCAGAATCGACTTCTACAAAATTGTTACTTCAAGTGAATGAAAGTGGCTTAATGTAGATTAAGAAATAGATGAACGTGTGAAATGGCATGAAGAAGATCGATTAAGGTGGCCTAAGGTACTAATAAGAATGAACTGCCGCATAAATAATATTATAAGTGAATAAGGGTTGCTTCGGGTGGAATAAAGTGTGGTTAACGTTTAGAGTGGTTTAGCGAAGGTGGATTAAGGTGTGATACAGGATTAAGTACTACATCAATGTTATTCGACGTGAATCAGGATGGCCTATGCTGAAAAAAAAAGCGTGTATTAATCAGAAGAGCAACCCACCCCCCAAGAGGACACAATGTTTAATTTCCTGACTTGTGGTTGTGCCATGTTCAGGCAAAAGCAAAACAAACAATGCATATCCGATTTCGCCGTTCTTGATTTGGAAGCCGACGTAAGTGAAGTCTGCTACCTTTTTCCTGCCAAACTCGTCAGTTCAGCAATTCGTTCAGTAGTAAAACTGTAACACACTCAATCAGCAGGTGATCACTAGGACTGATAGTATGCTGATGTGGTCTTTACAAAAAAATACCACTATACTTAATTAAAACGGCAAGCTGGGCGACTTCGTAATTGAACATGCTCTTTGCTAGAAGGGCAGCGCTGACGGAGTACTATAAGGAACGGACACACATGGGTCCTGACTTAAAACTGATTTTATTTCTTTCACGCAGTGGGTCATCAACACAAAAAAGAATCACATAGCGCATACATGTCGTGACTTCTTTGTCATAAAGGGATAGAGGTCTGGCAACTTTGCTTCGGATGCATGTGGCAAGCTTCCACAATCTCGCGAGCGATTGATTTGGTTATTACTTCCATACATTATCTCTGTTTTATGAAGCATTAGTAACTGGTACCTGAACGTTAATCCACGTCCTAATCCACGTGAGCCACATTTATCCATTCATCCACTAATCAAGATAACAATTACGCAATACTTCGTTTTGTTTCATACCTTAATCTACCCTAATCTTCCCTCTCTATAGTACCCCACACTTTAATCCACTCTCACCCACTTCAAGTAACATAACCATATCGCATGACGCCTTAATCCACCTATTTACACTATTCCACACCTTAATCCACGCTAATCTTACCTCACTCGCATTTTAATTCACCTTAAGCCACTCTGGCTTACTTCAGATAATCCATGTCACATCGCACCATAATCTATCTTTTCTGTAATATTCTACATCTTAATCCGCACCCCAACCCACTTTAATCCATCCTCTCTATATTACGCCGCTCTTATTTGCTCCAAATAATCATTATTCGACGCCACATTCTTTTCCATAACTTTATCTTCGTTAAACTAGTCCGCACCCTAATCCACTCAAGATAATAAATATGCAATACTCCGTTGTGTTCCATACCTTAATCCACCCCTTTCCATAGTAATCCACTCTGACTCACTTCAAATAACATTGATATAGTACTCCATATCGTATCGCGCCTTAATCCACCTTTTTCAAATGCATCTACACCTTAATCCGTACCTCAATCCATCATCTCTACACCCCTTCGCACTTCAATCTACCTTAATCCACTCTGACTTCAAATAACATTGATATAGTACTCGATATCGTATTGCAATGGCAGAACAACACATGTTGTGCCATTGCAATACCAACGCGAACCGTTTTCAATCGTTTTACAGTTCTACCTTCGCACATTTCAATTCAGTTTGCCTTCTCTGGGAAGATGTTGAACCAGAACCCCCTGTGAGCGTGGCTTCACCGCATGGTCTCACAAGATGTCGCTGTAAGTCAGTAACGACTAAAGTCACTGTAACGGGAAAAGTACCGCGTTCCTTTTCTCTTCGCCGCCGCGCCCTTCCGGCGGCTTCGCCACATAAATGGTCCAGCTCGCTCGCCTCGCTAGTGTCTCCCGGCCGCAGACGCACGGCGCTGTGGAGGGCGATTGTTTTTACAGGCTCGGGAAAGCGTGCAGGAACATTACGACATCCCGTATCGTTTTGAAACTTCATCGAAAGCCTATCGAGGCATCGAAGAATGCCCGGGTAAGGCCCTCTTTGCCATTCCCGGCGGGAAAAAGGATGCCAAACGACGGGCTGTGTGGCTGCACAGAATTAGGCGGGCAAAATTTGTTCCCACGACTGATACCCGCATTGTGAGGTAAGCGCTTCATTGCGAATTCGCGAATGTTTCGGGGAATGTTTGCGCCTACCCTGCACTAGTGCAGCTTGTTTCGCGTGGTTGTCGCAGGAGGTTCATGCACAATAACATTTTATTATGTTTGGCGTAAAATTGACGCCTTTGGGCTCACATATAATGATCAGCGCGCTATGAAAACTGACTGCTACACATTGATACTGCCTGACGTGACTGTATGACGAACACAAATAACAGGTGGTAGCATGAAAATAATGACTGATGCTCTCGCGGCCGGTTCGCTTGCTTGATATGCACCAAAATCGGTATTACGTGACGTGACTGTGTGACCAACATATATACCGTGCAGTAACATGAAAATAATGGTACGCATGTCATGTAAAGCATGATTTACATGCCATGCTCATGATGCTCTCGTGGCCGGTTCGCTTGTTTGATATGCACCAAAATCGGTATTGCGTGACGTGACTGTATGACCAACATAAATACCCTCATGATTTTCACGTTACCACTTGTCATTCGTGTTCGTCATACAGTCACCTCACGCTATACCAATTTGGGTGCATTTCAAGCTAGCGAACCACCCGCCATCGCAGCATGCGCGTGGCAAGTAAGTCATGCCGTACATGACATGGAAGTCATGATTTTCATGTTACCACCTATCACTAACGTTCGTCATACAGAAATAGCTCGTCATAAAAATTTTGGTATATATGCATTTCAATTAAACGACCGCGAGCGCCCCGAAACCATGTCATGTAAATCATGTTTTACATGGCATGTCTGTCATGATTTGCACGTTATAACCAGTCACTTATGTTCGTCATACACTCTTGTCACGCCATAACAATTTTGTTGTGTATCAAGCTATCGAAGCGGCCGCGAGCGCACCATGAGCGTGGCATGTAAATCATGCCGTACATGGCATGCATGTCATTCTTTTCATGTTATCACCTTAATTTAAATTCCTCATACAGTCGTGTTATGCCATACCAAATTTGGTGTACTTCCCATTAACGAAGCGGCCAGGACAGCACAAAGTCGGGGGCGGATAGATAGATAGATAGATAGATAGATAGATAGATAGATAGATAGATAGATAGATAGATAGATAGATAGATAGATAGATAGATAGATAGATAGATAGATAGATAGATAGATAGATAGATAGATAGATAGATAGATAGATAGATAGATAGATAGATAGATAGATAGATAGATAGATAGATAGATAGATAGATAGATAGATAGATAGATAGATAGATAGATAGATAGATAGATAGATAGATAGATAGATAGATAGATAGATAGATAGATAGATAGATAGATAGATAGATAGATAGATAGATAGATAGATAGATAGATAGATAGATAGATAGATAGATAGATAGATAGATAGATAGATAGATAGATAGATAGATAGATAGATAGATAGATAGATAGATAGATAGATAGATAGATAGATAGATAGATAGATAGATAGATAGATAGATAGATAGATAGATAGATAGATAGATAGATAGATAGATAGATACGTACAAAGTCACAGAAATTCGCTAAGAAATGCTTCGCATTTAATAAATGCAGACAGCCGAGCGCGTAAATTCCGCGCAGTTCGCATTTCTTTATCGCGTTAGTACGCGTGCGTGCACATGTAGGCAAGTGAAAATTGCCGCTATTTCTTTCCTAATCAGTGAGAGAACAACGGTATGCTTCATTCGGGGCTGCAAAAGCGCACGCAATGCGTAAAACATGCGTTACTACACGTGAAATCAACACCGCACCGCCGCAGCTTCGGCCGCGCTGGACCAAATATGGCGGCGCGCGCGACGGTCGCGGTACTTTTCCCGTTCCAGTGACTTTAGTAACGACGAAGTTCCGTTTCTGCGCATCTCATTCAAAGACAACCCTCTCTAATCGGTGTTAAAACTTCTTGAAACTCGGTGGATATAGTGTTTCTAAAACACCACCCATTCAGTGAAGGTGGTGTACTGCAGTGAAGCTCCAGAAAGAGCTGAAGGGGCAATGTCCAAAATGTCTGGGTATGTAATCCCATTGCGCTGTTGAGTCTTCTCGGAAACCGGTCGAACGGCAGTTGCGAGTTCAATGCACAGCTTACACAACTCAGGGGTATAGTGAACGCGGGTACTCACTAAAAAGATCAAACATTCGTCAGAAAAGCTGAATTAGAAAAAATTGGGGGACGCTTAAGCTTCGCCTTTAAGAGGAACGCGATAGCGATATCCTGCCCCTAATGCGCACTTCTAACACTACGAGTGTTCAACAGAATGCGCGCACTAAGGTGCGTGCCTTATGTAATGGGTAGCATGCTTTAAACCAGGAGCAATTATGCGCGAGAAACTTTTTCGAAGTTGCCATGCACCCACTACGTGGTCTTAAGGGAATACGCGCAGTAATGTGTGTGCCTTTTGTAATGGGTGGCTGTCTTTAAACCACCAAGTCGTTATGATATTGACGTGGTGTGACGCCCGATGGCAATGCACGCTTGTACCACGCAATATTACTGCGATATACATCTCTATTGTGACACTTGCATACAGGACGCGTATTTTTGGGAAGCATGAAAGTTACTTTCAGTGCAGCTCCAAGCAGAGGCGTGGCTGTGTGGTAGAACACCTGCCTGCCACGCAAACGGCCCGGGTTCGATTCTCACTCGGACCCAACATTTTTGTTATTTTATTTGCAGCTTTTTCGATTTTTCGGTCACGGACAAGATGATGATTTTTCGCTCACAACCAACGGTGCCGACACCGACGGCGGAATTTCTGCGATACGAGCTCTTTAACGCTATCGCGTTAATAAGCAGTGCAATATGAGTAATGACCACGTGAGAGGTTTGGTATATCTTTTGACATTTTCAGAGGGTCAAAAAAAAAAAAAGAGAGAGAGAGAGAGAGAGAGAGAGCGGCTCTTACACGCTCTGCAAAGTTTTTAAGGAATTATGGCTACTTTATGAGGAACATATATGCCAGAGCCACGCATTTCAGGCGTTCTTTACCCATTGTGTCTTCCGTCTTCTCAGCGCACTGAACGATCGCTCCGCTTGACAGGGAAAAAAAAGAAATACTGCGGATGAACGCGTGCATGTTGTTCCCGAGTGCCGTTGTCACGTCGCCAACGGATTTCAGGTTGCAGTGCTCACGTAACAAACGCATGCGAGAGACGAGCAATTCGACTCATACTTCCTAGTCAAAACTCTGAGGGTCCATTATGCATTCACCTAGCATGACTCGAAGGCGAACGCCATCTTCTGATAGCTTTCTGCACCTAACGTGGTTTGTACTGCCTCCGTGATCGGCCCACCTTTGACCAAGCAAGGATATCATGTTATGACGCCACCATGTCACGTCACGGGAAGTCATGATAACGTCACAGTTTGACGACCTGTGATGATTTTTGCATCACTCGTGTTGACGCCACCGACGCGGGACGCCGGTCAATTTTCGGGTTTTATTAAGCGTCTAAGGCTTTCGCCTCAAAACTTCCAAATAGTCAACATAAATAACGGTAGGTTATCGGGGATTCTCTAGATAATTGGCATTTTAAGTCCCAGCGTAATGAACGTTTGTGACGCGTGAGACGTTAGGAAGCCTTTCGGAAAGCTCGTGTTCTACATTGCCTTTTGAAACGAAAAACAGCTTTCAATATTGCGTTACTATACCGCTCTCTGGAAGGGCTTCAGGTTCCAGAGTTGGTTTTACGGAGAGTGCCCTATACTGAACTGTGAAGCGATTCAAATTTGATGTTCAAAGAGCACAAAGGGGTCGTCAGAGCCTACCTTATGTTTAACGTTATTGAAGGCTGGCAAGTGTCAGAGCAAAAAAAAAAAAATGCGGCAGATCCCACGCACTGTGGGAATCGATGTAATGCGAAGCAGCCGGCAGAGAGCTGCTACATCGCCTTGTTTCTCTTGGAGACAAGTGAAGTCATTCGTGCCATGGTATCTAGTTCACTATATATCGCATGTTTGACATGCATTCATGCATGTACACTCCGGTATATGCCATGCTAATGAAACGCATATTCTGGAATATACAATGCATGACCTATCATTTATGTTCATGACGCACTAGTGGCATGCCATACTAATTTTGGTATATATGAAATTAACAAAACGGCCGGATGCGCACCATGACAGTGCCATGTAAATCATGTCGTACATGTCATGATATTAATGTTGCCACCTCTCATTTATGTTGGCCATACGGTCGCGTCGCGCAATACTAATATTTGTATATATCAAGCTAGCCAAACGGCCGCGAGTGCACCATCACCATGAGTGTGTCATGTAAATCATGTCGTATATGACATGCGTGTCATATGGTTTTCATGTTACCACCTGTCATTTATGTTCGTCATATAGTCGCGTCACGCAATACCAATTTTGGTGTGTATCAAGCGAGCGAAATGGCCGCGAGGGCACCATGAGCGTGGCATGTAAATCATGTCGTACATGACGCATGTCATGATTTTCCCGTTACCACCTCTGATTTACGTTCATCATACAGTCTTGTCCTGCTATATCACTTTTGGTGTATATCATGCGAGCGAAACGGCAGCGATCGGACAATCAGCGTGGCATGTAAACCATGTCGTACATGATTGAATATCATGATTTTCCCGTTACCACCTCTGATTTACGTTCATCATACAGTATCGGTGCGCAATACCAATTTTGGTGTACATATATCCAGCGATACGGCCGCGAGAGCACCATGAGCGCGGCATGTAAATCATGTCGTACATGACATGCATGTCACGATTTTCAGGTTACCGCGGGTTAGTTATGTTCGTCATAAATAAATGTCTCACCATACAAGTTTTGGTATGTATCCATTCATTTAAACGGCTACGGGGAGCGACCCGAGACCATGTAATGTAAATCATGCTGTAGATGACATGCGTGTCATGATTTGCACAGTAGCACTTGTCGGTTGTGTTCGTCACGCCACACCAATTTTGATATATATTAAGTTAACGAAACGGTCGCAAGAACTCCAAGACCGTGACATGTAAATCATGCTGTTCGTGACATGCATGTCATGATTTTCATGTTATGACCTGTCATTTATGTCCGTAATACGGTCATGTGATGTCATACCAATTTTGGTATACATCCCATTAACGAAACGGCCAGGAGAGCTCAAAGTCGTAGGCGGCTAGATAGATATATACGCTCACAGTCGGAGAAGATCGCTAAGAAATGCTTCGCATTAAAAAAAAGAAAAAAAAAACGTGTGTTTGCTGACATAAATCACATTTCGTCCATTGTACTTGCGCCTTATTGACGATAAGGTAACCTACGAATTTCTGCCTACCGCGTCCCAAGGAATGGTGATTTGAGAAAGGCACTTTTTGGGGAAAAAGGCATGGTTTCTCTCGCATTGCGAATGAGTGCCCTTAGTAGAACAAAAAGTACGTGACAGAACCACCGCTATGTGCGATTGGAAGTTCGTGTTCGCTATGTCTTCTTCCTCGAGAGATGTAATGAATTTCTTGCAGAATTATGCTGTACGCTTTGCTGAAGGCGGGGGTGAATAGTTGAGAAGGCCAATTTGTTCGCGCTGCGGCAGATTGCGTGACTTATTTTACCAGCGTCCATGGTTGGAAAGGTCATCGCAAACGTCGCAGAAGGTCCCCGCACAGTTGTGTTCGTGAGTGTCTCGTCGTTTGCCGAACAAACCTACATTCGCCAGTGTTACGGCCGCTACCGTTAGTACCTTGTAGTTGTTGCAGACCGAAAGTATTGCGTAGTTGACCCCCGTTGGATGTTCAGAGCCATATTTCCATCACCCGCCGAGGTGGTCTACTGGTTACAGGGGCGTAGACAGAAATTTTTTTCGGGGGGGGGGGGGGGGGCACCTCCTTGATTTGAAGTTGGGGTCGGGCAGGTAGATGTGATTGAGTGTCATTTTGTGCTCTGTATGTCATGGCAAAAAAAAAAATTTTTTTTTTTGGGGGGGGGGGGGGGGGGGGGGAGGGGGCACGGGCCCGGTGTGGCCCCGCCTGGCTACGCCACTGACTGGTTACGGTGCTCGACTGCTGACCCGCAGGTCGCGGGATCGAATCCCGGCTGCGGCGACGAGAAGGCCAATTTGTTAGCGAAAATGCTAGACGCCTGTGTATTTAAATTTAGGTGAACGCTATAGGGGTTCTCACGGAAACATGAACACAACAAGCAGCGCGTGCGAACCTTTCCCTCGTTTGGATCGGCCCGCGCGCTATCGGAGTGTCAGTCACTCTCGCTAGTTCTACGTAGCAGCCCTAACAGTCGGAGCTGTAACCCCCTATCGCGTTCAGTCGCGACCGCGGCGGGTTTCAGGCCAGTGGGGACAGAGACAGGTCTTTCCACTGAAGGTACATATCTGCCAGTTGCAACAAATACAGTAGCACATCAAATGACCCTCAGCGGCGGAGTGTTCCGTGCACCACTGGGGGAAACAACCGTTATAGCAAGCACACGTCGAGGGAATAACTGTTCATCCCACCTCGCGTGGCTTTTGCACTCCGGGTCGGTAGGTCGCACTCCATGGCCGGAAATTCTGTGCTGGAAAATGAGGTGTCGATATGTCGTGCTGCTGCGCGGAGGCGGCAGTCTTGCTCAGCGCGTTCAGTTGCCGCCAGTAGTAATGTCGCAGATAGATGGGCGCTCATATGATTGTTTAAGTATAGGCCTAGTTCCTTCCCCCGTTTCAGAGAATTTTTCGTAAACAAATGAAATTTCTACGGTACATTGACATCACTGCAGAGATACGCAAACCAATTCGAGCAGTGTTTCGCGCGCGAAATGTACTTGCGTCCAAACAATCGTACTATAGTCGGGTACAACTTTAGAAAAAAGGAGAGGCCCCGCCCATATGACCGAAGCGCGGCAGCCGATTGCCTCCGCGGCAAAGAAATAGTCCCGCTTCTTCTCCTTGAGCGGAGGCACCGGCCGTCCGGCTCGTGACGTCAGTCTAGAGCGCGCGCCTATTGGTGGAAGCGCGTGTGCATTCGCCTTTGAGGTGCAAATGCCGCTTTTTTCTAAAGTTGTACCCGACTATAGAGCCGTCGAGCACAGCGCTAGCGGTCCGCGAAGAAAAAAAAAAGTTCGTCGCTTCACTGTTAACATTCGCTTCTGCATGTGTTGTGTGCCATGTTCCTATGCAACTTTTCAGGGGCAGCTTGCACGACGGACACTGCCAACGTACGTGTAATTTCACCCATGGCTGCAAAGCTTCAAAAAAAAAAAAAAAAAAAGACGGGACGAAGCTTTGAAGTCATGGGTGAGTTTTACACGGCTGGCGGAAGTCCTTCGTGCAAGCTGCGCCTGCTTCAACATCGTGTAGGGAAGCAAAAATATGACAGAAATTAGCGACAGGCACCCGCCTCTTGGATGCCCGGGAAGCCAGCGAGAGTAGACGCTTGTGCGAAAAAACGCACAAGCGTGTAGCCTTGTCTTCCACACTCCAGCGGCCCAGTGCTGCCTCGGCCCGCTCACACTCTGCGGGCCGAGGTTCGATTTCACCTTCGGGTAGTAGTATCGAACCACGGCCCACAGAATGTGAGCTCCATTCCACCTTTCACATTCTACCCGAAGGTGGAAGGCGGAATCGAACCTCGGCCCGCAGAGTGTGAGCTCGACACCCTGCACACTAAGCCACCGTAGTGGCACGGCTATCTCGGTCCGCGGCAGCTACACACGCACGATATCGGCGTGTGATTGTCCCGATACCACAGAGATGGAGCGGACTGTGCTTTACGCTTATCGCGTGGAAATTGACGCCGGTCATCGCATCCTTCTCTTCGCCCTTTCCCTCATTCCGGCGCTCACAGTGAGCGGTGACGGACTGTTCTCGCATGACGAAGCGTAGTGCGGCTGCCGTCGATTCCTCCTTTCCCTTCGCTGTTTCTTTAGTACAGGCTTCTGTAGTAGAGAACCGCTGCCATCGCAGTCCGCACCAATATACGCGGACTATCGTTAGTTTTTTACCTGGGACCATTGCCCCTAGTATGACAGTTATTGAAGCGGTGGGGAAGTGACAAATCGTGCATACATGCAAGGCAGCGCTGAAAATTTGTTCGTGACTGAATAGCATGTCACCATCTTCTCACGTCATTGTTAAATTTGCATTTACTTCCACACGCGGCTGTTTGGGCAGTCCACCGCGGTGCGTGTGGTAGGTACGACATTGCGGCGGGTTAATCGGATAAGGTGGAGTGCGACATTCATACCGCAGTCCTGAAACATTAGCCCCACATAGAAGACTGCACTCGCCACGTGTCGCCCCCATGGAGCTTTCTACAATATTTACTAGAGGGAATGATGGGTAGTGCTCGGATTTGCCGAATGTTCGTGCTGGCGGTTTCGAATGAAAGAATCGCTCATTGTGAATCGCGTGAGCTTCGAATTGGTGAGCCTAAAAGGGTGAAAGTGGAACTGCTGAACTTTTCGTAATGAACAGTCTGGGGCCGAAAGAACGATGGTCAGGCAAAACAATGTACTATCAGTCCAATGCTGGCTGATGCAGCTCCCATAGACACTTGCGTCAGGCTTCCCTCGAGTGCATCATCATGACACTCCGCCGACCGTATTCTTCGATCGGTGCTGTACTTACCGTAACTTGAAGACACACCGAAGTACGAGCGGAATGTAGTAACGCTGTGGCCCGTGGTGTCCTCGCTTCGAATTCTTTTAGGTGAAACGTAGTGCTGTGGACAGTGCGCTGTGTTTTGATGAGAACAACGCATTTGTGGAATGCGTGAAGCTATACCCCCAGAACGAAACAGTTCTGGGCCATTCAGATGTGTACAGGTGGTGACCAGAGAAGCTGCACTGCGGCGACAAGGAACGTCCGTCAACAATTGCACTGTCGGATTTAGCAGCAGGGTACTCCTATGTTTTGTGTCGCATACGCACGGGGTTTCTTGCATGATTGTAATGGGTGTGTACTGGCGGTCCATGGCACATACACTCTGGATGTTCCGTAATTGGTGCCGCTTAATGAGCAGCTACATTGAGGAGGTGGCGTTATGTGGTGGAAATGCGGAGTGTGCACTTCGGTGTTTGCGAAGCGAAACTACGCTGTCGAATCCGTAGCTTTAGAGTATCAGACTTTGCGAATGGGTTGTGCAGGGGTTCACGCTAACAGTGATCATACTATTGGCGTTGAAGCTGCATTTGGAAGAGTACGGTTGCATTGCTGCGCTCGTGAAGCTCACACTACGTGTTGATGGTATTAGCGTAGCATCTGCATTACAGTGGCTTCCGAGTCGTGGCATACTCTTCCGGACCCTGGACTTCAAACGACGGTTTGGAGAAATCCCGGCTGTACGAGGGCCTGCCCTGGAACACACCGCGCGTCGACGACATCCGGATCGTTCAGGCAGCTGGAAACATCATTCGTGAGTACGCACATTCTGTCCGCCATTACTACGTTCGCGCACCGTTAAGCAAAAGAACACACACAGGATGGTGACGACACATCGTTTATTGAGAACATCGGGACCCTCCACGTTCCTTGGCAGTAGTGATCACATCGAGAGGCCACCAGCAGCTTAGCGGGTGTACCGGAGGACTGGCGCTAGAGCACATAGCTGTGTTGCTTCGTTGTCTGTGAGGGCTCGTGGAATGCTGTGAGATATAGGGCATGTGCGTTACCAATCACTGCAGTGACATACCGGACACGCTGTCTACATTCGGAATGCGTATGCAGTAGGTATTAGGCAAGCGATGGGATATGCACAGCAGGCACATTACCAATGATAGATCTTCGTACCCGATACGGGCAATACTACCCCAATGCATGCTGTCCCCGCATACAGATTCCAATATCAGGTATGTATTCGCGTTAGTACAGGCGTCGTGGTAGCGGCAACAGTTACACTCACGTTCGATCAGCAAAGCCGGATCGCCGGTCCCATTCCTTTGACATCACGGGAAATATTGCATGAAGGGGTTGATAACGTAAGTATATGCTTCCTGTATGGCCACACAAACGGTTACGCTGATGTGGCGTTCGGATCAAGCATGCAACAGGAGGAGACGGCAATAACGGAACGCATCACCACTCCGCAGGTCTTCGGAAATGCAGTGCTGTATTACGTTCGTTGTACGAGAGACCGGTTGAAAGTGTATGTGAGAGTTGTTATCGTGCACGGTAGGGATGGTCTGTGTTCTGCTCTTCTGCATGGGCTTCACAGAGCAAACGAGGAATCACGGCCGTAAATAGGAACACTCTTGTGGACAGTTCCGTTAGGTTATTGATATGATGCGGCTGTATGCTAACCGATCGAGTAATGACACACACTAATCACTCCTCCTATTCTGCAGGTTTCACGGATGAAACATGGTGAACACAGCACGCTAATGTGTCGAATGTCGCAGTGCCTCTGGCACTGCGACGGAGGGACGCTAACGGAATACAGTTAAAGCAACGATAAACACTGCCATTGTGGATCCGAAATAGTAACGGAAGAGACTCTGCCAGTGTTCATTGTAGTTCAGGAATACTAGTGACACAAAGAGAGGTAATGAAATGCCGTACATCAACGACAAACACTGCCACGGAAGTGGTAGACTAGTAACACTAAAGCAAGATAACGAACACTATAAATAGGGAATACTAATGAAAGAGCGAACAGTTAACACTCATGAAACAGCCTACAATTGCAGACCCTTTCAGTGAAGCTGTAAATCAGGAATGCTAAGGAAAGAGACACCAGAGTACAGTTACAACTGTTCGTTCAGCGACACTAGCGAAAGAGCCTACAATTGCTGACAGTGAAGCTCTAAGTCAGGAATGCAAAGGAAAGAGACATTAGAGTACAGTTACACTAATGACAGAGCCTACAATTGCAGAAGCTGTAAATCAAGAATGCTAAGCAAAGAGACACGAGAGTACAGTTACAACTGTTAGATCAGCGACACTAATGAAAGAGCCTACAATTGCAGAAGCTGTAAATCAAGAATAAGGAAAGAGACACGAGAGTACAGTTACAACTCTTCCATCAGCGACACCAATGAAAGAGCCTAAATTGCAGAAGCTGTAAATCAGGAATGCTAAGGACAGACACACGAGAGTACACTTGCAACTGTTAGATCAGCGACACTAGTGAAAGAGCCTACAATTGCTGTCAGTGAAGCTGTAAATCAGGAATGCTAAGGAAAGAGACACGAGAGTACAGTTACAACTGTTAGATCAGCGACACTAGTGAAAGAGCCTACAATTGCTGTCAGTGAAGCTGTAAATCAGGAATGCTAAGGAAAGAGACACGAGAGTACAGTTACAACTGTTAGATCAGCGACACTAGTGAAAGAGCCTACAATTGCTGTCAGTGAAGCTGTAAATCAGGAATGCTAAGGAAAGAGACACGAGAGTACAGTTACAACTGTTAGATCAGCGACACTAGTGAAAGAGCCTACAATTGCTGTCAGTGAAGCTGTAAATCACGAATGCTAAGGAAAGAGACACAAGAGTACAGTTACAACTGTTAGATCAGCGACACTAGTGAAAGAGCCTACAATTGCTGTCAGTGAAGCTGTAAATCAGGAATACTAAGGAAAGAGACACGAGAGTACAGTTACAACTGTTAGATCAGCGACACTAGTGCAAGAGCCTACAATTGCTGTCAGTGAAGCTGTAAATCAGGAATACTAAGGAAAGAGACACGAGAGTACAGTTACAACTGTAGATCAGGGACACTAATGGACGGGCCTACAATAACAAATACTGTCGATCAGGAACAGGACTGAATGCACTACAATTACAGACACTCACAGCCGAGCTACACTAGAGTACAGTTGCAACTGTTAGATTAATGTAAGAGCCTACAATTACAAGCACTGTCAATCATGAATGCTAAGGAAACAGACACTGGAGTACACCTGCAACTGTTCCAGCTGTACTCATGACAGGGGTTACAAGCACGGTCACCGAAACTGTATATCAGGAACGCCAATGCGGCAGATGGAGTACATTTGCAACTGAGGAACACGAACGGAGAAACAGACTACAGTTATAGCGACGATAAGCGTAGTCACTCAAACCGTGATTCAGGAGCAGTAATCCAAGAGGCAATGGCCATGAGGAACGCTAACGACAGGGTACAGTTACAGCGAAGCTGCAGCTCAGTAAAACCAATTCAGGACGAAGTGCAGAGGTGATCTGTACCGTGCGTTCTGAATATACTGCTGGACGGAAGCGTACACTTCAATAATGCAGGAGCCGTCGTTCCGAATGGATGCGGCCGAAACACCACACTGGTCCCCGTATATCAAGTAAGTTGCCTGTACGGCAACGAGCGGAAACCATCCTGGTCGCCATTTACGATGGCGTACTGGCACTTTAATGTAGGGACATTAAACCTGCAGGGCGTTGCTACACTGAATGGACACCTGCTGTCACCGATTTGTCAGCTACCGTAAGCAGAGTGCGCCAATCCTTTCGCCATATGTTTGTTGCTCCAGGGCGGCAGTCCCTCCAAGTGAACAGGAACTGCGGAGTCTCATGCACCGCAAGCGTCACGATACCCTATAGCCGATTCGTATACAAACACTTCCGAAAAGCATACGTACACTTCTACTGTAGTATGGTCGTACAAGTTCATGAGCAGTAACACCGAACTGTGTCTGCCTACAACGAAACCGAATTATTTCCAGAACCAGAAGAAACTATATATCAGACGTACACGAGACACCATCGAAGGATTGTCGAACAGTACGAAGAGCCACCAGCATGCAATTACGAATACTCTTCCTACACTGCCGTCACATAATCAATGTGCATCGGAACAGTGTCTTGTCAGGCAGTAGTAGTGTAGTACGAGGAGTCACATGAACGGCAAGCGCCCCACACCTCGCGATATCCTGCGAAGGATGGAGTGTTAGGTGAACATCTAATGCAGGAACAGTATAACCGAAGGAACTATAGACGAACTTCGCAGCTACGCCACGTAGACATAGTGGTTGCCCACCGGGAGAGCCTCACATCGCACGATGTCATGTACCGCGTTGCGTAGAACGGTTCTGGCAGACATGCATGGTAGGCAGTATTCTTGCAGCACGCGGAATTACGTGTGAGCAGTGTCCCTCAATATGTGGAGAAATCATGTGAAGTAACTACTTCAGGAAAAAAGACTGGGACGAAGCGTAGACACGAACCACTGTACACCACGAAGGAGTGTCTCACGAATCTACAACATTGAAGGCAAGTAGACGCTATGAACTACGAAGATACTGGATGCACTTGCGGAACTGCTTGGCTGTGACGAATACGTTATTCACAAATACGGAACCTCGCGAAACGTACCACCATCGTTACGCGGCCTTTGATTCGTCAATACGTTACGTATTCCAAAGCGGAGCGATCGCTCACCTTCGCCGGCTCGCCAGGAAGGATTCCGGTGGTATACCTGCACGAAAAGAAGGTTTTGAATTGTATGTGTTCCTGCAGTGGGCTCGCGCATACGTGTATCTGCAGGCCCACATCAATATACTCATTGAAGAAATTGCTTGCACTTTTTGGAGCTGTGCGCGTCTTCTTCTGTACGGAAACATTAACGTTTGTGCTACAACAATGGGAAAAATACCACCTAGTGTTATGAAGAAGACGAAACGCGATCTGGGTAATCATTAATGAACGCGTAATGCTTTGAAACTTAGAAGGGTCATACACCGGATTTCATTCCTGGACTCGAAATTCGTCGTCGCGATTTCTTTTTTCTCTTTGTTCCGCACACGCACGACGAATGTGTGATAGCGCACCATCCTCATATTTCACCTCACAAAATCTGTAAGTGACGACAGTACGATGCAGTGAAGAGGCATTCCGCTCCTGCATCAGCCTGCCTGCAGGTTGTTGTACCGTAGGACCTTACCGTAACTTCGGGATGGGGTCCTGAAGTCTACGGCTACTATATGCCCAGTCGTCAACCGTTTCGGAGCTGAGCGTTGTATTCGACCTAATATGGTGGTAATGGACTGCCCGAACGCCTATACCTAGCATCCGCTCGTTAAATCGAGAGGGTGATGTGCCACGTACTTCGCTCGGGAATACATTTTCGGCGTTGCTCTCAATGTGCATATGATCTGAAACTTCCCCACTGCTAGAATAACCGACAGCGGTTGTGCGGCACACTATGCAGTTGGCCACCGTGGCAATCCCGCGTAACGCTGGAAAGAGGGAGAGGGTGCTAGCGGCTGCCGGGCGCAGGCGAACTACGGGATTCTTTCCCATGCGATAAGAATCGGCCCCTGTGATATGAGCGCCGGAAGGAGGGAAAGGGCGCAAAGATCACCGGCGTCAATTTCCACGCGATAAGCCATGATATCGTGCGTGTGTAGCAGCCCAGAACGGAGACAGCCGTGCCACTACGGTGGCCTAGTGTGCAGGGTGCCGAGCTCACACTCTGCGGGCCGAGGTTCGATCCCTGTCGAAGGATGCGGGCTGAGGCAGCACTGGGCCGCTGGAGTGTGGGGGACAAGATTGGACGACGCCGTGCCCTTTTTCGGCACACCGTCCAATCTCGCTGGCCCTCCAGGCATCTAGTGGCAGGTGCCTGTCGCTAATTTCTGTAATATTTTTGCTTCCCCTACTAGATGTTGAAGCAGGCGCAGCTTGCACGAAGGACTTCCGCCAGCCGTATAAAATTCACCCATGACTACAAAGCTTCGTCCCGTGTTTTTTTTTTTTAAGCTTTGCAGCCATGGGTGAAATTCCACGTTGGCAGTGTCCGTCGTGCAAGCTGCCCCTGATAGTTGTATAGAAACATGGCACACAACACATGCAGAAGCGAATGTTAACAGTGAAGCGACGAACTTCAATTTTTTTTTTCTCGTGGACCGCTGGCGCTGTGCTACACCCTTCAGCTGGACGACCCTACCACTGCAATTTGCGAATCTTATACGTGGTGCTCTCTGTACTACAAACACTTACGTTTCTCATACGTATATAATTCACTCGAATAGGGAGGCAGCTGGGACGACTTCTCAATCATCTGCGGCAGTTAAACGGGATTGGCAGAACACCGCATACCGACGCCTCACACATTTTTACCACACAACGGGAAGCAAAATGTGTGATTATTGATAGATCTGCCAGCACCAAAGTTGCGAACGTGAGATTGGGGTATACAGAAACTATGGCTACCAGGCCTCTGAACATTCGAAAGAGCATCACTCATCTGAGACTTTCGGTCTCCCACAAGTACATGGTACTAACGGTGCCAGCCATAACGTTTACGAATGCAAGTCTTTCCTTTATCATAAGTTACACATCGGGGTGGGGGGGGGGGGGGGCGGGCGGGTACAACTACTCTTCATCTATTTTCACCCCCCTGTACACGCCAGCATAGGAAGTCGTGTAAACAGTGAGACGTAACAGAATAACGGTGGACAGATCAACATTGCGAGTGCATCCACGAACACCACAGAAGCTGCAGTAAACGTCGGGCCTCTTTTGAAGTGTGAAATGTCCGAACCGAAATGCATGTATCTCTAAAGCCATGGTGACTGAAAAGAGGAAGCCGTGAATGCAACTACCGACGAAGTGCGAAGCAGCTGGATGTGAAGGACCGACTTGCGATAAGTGATCACCAAATCAATACACCGCAGTGAGTATTCCGTGGAGCTCGGTGAACACGCATTTCTTTCCAGACTCAATTCTGCTGTCTTCTTGACTGTCACTGCATTTTACTATGACTCGATGCGTCGTTCTGAATACAACCCTTTTCGTAAACCTCCAGGTTTCTGCCCGTACCGGAAAGATGCCACTGTAACGTACTTTTGTTGTGAGGTATACTGGCGAACTCCGTGATCTGAGAATACCGAAATACCTGCCAAATGCACGTCCTCACGAGTTACCTTCGTCTCGTGGTTCGGATCTACAGTAACGTTCTGCCCCAAGTGGGTGCATTCCATCGTTACCTATCGGTAAACGTTCTTCTTCCACGCTACTTAGTTTTCTGCATGACAATTTCTGGACCCACCGTTATGTTTTGCCGGTCTATTTTAGTGATCATGCTTTCCAATTCGTCCCCTGAGTTACTTGTCCTTACGTGTAAAATAAATAATCCTTCAACAATGAAGTTTCGTGCTCACGACCACAACCACGTGTCCACGGACTGTCCTGTCCCACGAGACATTTTGTATGAATATGGACTGCAGGCTTAGCTCCAGTGCGATGACCCACATATCGTTACGGTCTTCGATCTATTCGCCTGATGGTTATGGGGGCTGTATAGATTACTGTACTATTCACATGATAGGAGTCTTCATAGTTCTTCGCAGTGCGACTTCGAAGACGCAATCATCCTCTGAACACCGGGGCACGAGTCTCAAGCAGGGAACCCAGCAGCGCATGCACACCGGGCTATTCCGGAAATGCAGATGATCGAAAACCCAGGAAATACTCACGCACTACGGGAAGCCGCTGCGTGTCGCGGGAAGCCATGATGCCACTATCTACCTGGTCACTGCTTGGTCTGCTGACTGCAGACCAAGCAGCAACTTGAAGAATGATCCAGGCAGGCGCCTAGTACGCAATGTGCCTCGGAGACTGCGAGCACACTGAGTTATATGGTATGGGAATGCTGGAAACAATCCTAGTTTCCCGCCCATAGACGAACAGAGCGTACAAAGAAATCCGGAAGACCAGTGGGAGACATTGCTGACGTCACTAAACCTTGTGGACCAGCTCGGGCATATGCTGCAAGCCGGGGCTAGCTGGCATAAGGAAGTAACCCGCACCTGGTACGAACGCGAAATTTACTTCCCTCTCTTCCGGACTAGTATGAACACTCCAGTGACGCGCAAGGATAGACAGAAATTCTCTTAGGCTCGTCCATCTGCTAGCTTGTATGAATTTTAACGTAACCTCAATGGAATACGATTAATAACGGAAGTTCAAATACGCGACTGCCCAACATAACATGGGATGGCATTGATTTGGCTCGCTCATTAAAACACGTTCGTTGGGAACATAGTATGTTTGACAGAGACACGATGAACTACGCTTTCAGGTCCTTGCAGGCCCTACCTGTTCGTGAGCTACGAATGCATTCAAAATACGAACAAATTATAATGCAGCGCGGCTGCTCACGCCTATACTGGCTGCACCACACAGTGTTCTTTTCACCGGCGAGCGTCTGCAAAAGCGAAAGTTGGAACGCAGGTAAACGCCATCTACCCATTTTGGGAGGAAGGTGTCACTGCCAGCGAAACTAGCATGGATGGTGACCGTATATGTAGCTGCCGCTGCGGGATGCGGGATGTGAACCATTGGAGTGTGGAGGACGATATTAGACGGTTGTGCTTTTTCGCACAAGGTCTAATCTCGCTGGCCGCCTAGGCACCAGGAGGGGGGGGGGTGCCTCTTTCTTGTTATGTGATTTTTTTGCTTCCCGTACACTATATGAAAGCAGGGGCGGCTTCCACGAGACTTCACCGACGGAGCAAATTCTCCCGTCATTGGGAAGCTTGCTCGTGGAAAGTCCTCGCGCATTTTGTTCGGCAAGTGACGAGTCACTCACGTACACCACTGCGCGGGGACATTCCGCGACGTTTCAAATTCAGCTTTCCAACCATGGGTGAACTTAAAAGCTGGTAAAATCAGTCGTGCAAGCTGCCCCTGCCGCGTTGCTTTCCCACCAGGCGTGAACAAAGTGGGTGGCCTTCTCACCTCTATCACCCCTGCTTTCAGTAAAGCATACAGCACAATTCTACAACAAATTAATCCCGATCACTGCACGAAAAAGACGTAACGTGCACCAACTTCCGAATGTACTGATCTTTTCAGGACACAGAGCGACGGTTCTATTCCTTAGCTATTGGTCTATTAAGCGCACTCCGTGACAATGCGAGAAACACCTCATTCAAGAAGAGCCTTTGTTTTTGTTTTCTTTTTTTTTTTTGTCTTCTCCGTCCATTGCATTGAAATTGCTTGAAGTGCATAGCGTAACCTTTTTCGATGCTTGTACTCATGCTTCCTTGCGAAGCTATGGGCTGATATTTATAGGTTACGTTATTTACCAAAAAGCATTACTGAAATGGACGAAATATTTGCCAGTCATTCACGTCACCGGATAGAAGACTTCCCTTTTCGCTGTTTTACTCTGACAATTCAAAAACTTCAACCAAAAGGCGGAACCAGTGGCACCATTTTTCTTTGATTACAGCTAAGCAAGGAATGAAGCTAGTCTTTTCATTAAAACACGGATATTGCAGCATAAAAGTAATCACCAATACTCAGCGACGGGAAATTATACAGGTTACTGTCAAAACGAGTCCGAAAGCGCAGATGTGCATCGGGGTTGCAAGAGTACGACAACATTCCAGTTAGACAGATAAGACGTTTACCGTGGCGTAGCGACTAGGTCACTGAAAGATTGCAGATAACTATTTGGTTGGGAGAGTGTGTAAAGTCACGTTAGTGTGTTCGTTTCACAGACAGAAGCTAGTCAAGTAAATTGTTGAGTGCGCTCATTGAGCGTTGATATGTAAGTTGTGCTTTGGGAAATGGCTCGCACCTATTCATTTCTTCAACATCTCACAGCATAGGTCGGCAAACTCACTCATGAGTCGACTCACTCAGAGTCAGATCGAGCCGTGAGTTGGAATAGGAGTCTGAGTGAGCCCGGCTGAGTAATATGTTCGT
Source organism: Rhipicephalus sanguineus (assembly GCF_013339695.2). Taxonomy (NCBI): domain Eukaryota; kingdom Metazoa; phylum Arthropoda; class Arachnida; order Ixodida; family Ixodidae; genus Rhipicephalus; species Rhipicephalus sanguineus. The sequence goes on from NC_051184.2 coordinate 24,612,110, forward strand.
GAGTTTGAGTCCGGTTGAGGAAAATTTTAGTGAGTCCGAGTGAGTCCGGTTGAGGAAAATATTGGCGAGTATGAGTCCGAGTCAGCTCTTAGCGCAAAATATATTTATTGAGTGAGTCTGAGTGAGCTTCACCTTTTATTGCCGACCTATGGTCCTATCTATACCCCCCTATCAGCCTTATATCGGCTCAGGTTTTTACGCAAATCTATTCATACATACCCCAATGCGCTGGCGTTCATGCTCCACCTCATTGTTTATTGATCAGAGGCGTAAGTTTGGGGGGGGGGGGGGATGCCATGAACTCGTCACACAAACTATCACCGGACGTTCTTGATAGAAATACCTCCCGTGAGACGCGTGTTTCCTAAAAATGTCCTTAGTGGATTGCAACCACTGACAACTCGTACTCGAAGGTACAAGATCAAAAGGCGTATCGCACCGATTATGTGAGATAGTGGCGTTAAACAGCATTTACACTATGATCTGAACAGCTAATTTTACGCCAGCGGACTCATGAGTCGACTCACTGAGGTCAAGCCGTGAGTCTGAGTGAGTCCGGCTGAGCAATATGTTGGTGAGTTCGAGTGAGTCCGGTTGAGAAAATCTTTAGTGGGTCTGAGTCCGAGTGAGCTCTCAGAGCAAAGTATAGTTCTTGAGTGAGTCTGAGTGAGTTCCAATATTTTTGCCGGCCTATGTCTCACAGACATTGTTACAACAAGAGCCTTTCAGTTTTTCTGCGCGTAGTTGACTGCATCGCTTCTAGGTTAAACGGCACCTGTAAACATTTAGTAATATTCTCCTATTCCAACGGTCTCAGCTCAGCTAGCAGGCCGCAGTCACGGAAGCTAATCCCGCGTGTGGGTTGGGGGGGGGGGGGGGGGTTGGTGGGACGCTTTAAGGCAGTCACGTCTGTGTAGCATTCCCAAACAGAGCCTCATTAATCACAATAGGCGAGAAAATAATGCGAGTGCACTTTATCAAAGTCACGAAAATTCAGTCACCAAGTAAAAAAAAATATGGGACGAAGTCATTCACGTGCGGGCGCGGGCCGCGTATTTGAGACCGCTGTCATATTCGATTTGTTTACGCTGTGCCCCTCACTCCCACAGTCTTAAATTAGCCTTCTCTTCATTCTTGGCAGTTGGTCGTCTGGCATATCGTTTTTTCCTCCGAACATTCATTTGGGTTTATTTGGCAACATCATACTTTGCATGCTTTCGCATTTCATCTCATGCACTATCAACGGAAACTGAATTATTAAATCGGCCGAGAGAAACAAATAATCTAAGCAGTTGTTCGAGCTCTTGAAATTCTTGCGTAGAGAAGTACATATCTGTAAAATATGTACTTAATGGGGTGCTACACCCTCGGTACCCGAGAGTGTTCTGCAACTGATTACTATAATTTTCCATATCATGTTTGCTACTACTCAGTAAGTCAAACTTACGACCTCCTACGGCAGCTCGTATGTATACGGGGTGAGGTGCTACATGAAGACAGTTCCAGATATAGAATGTTGGAAGACCAAGGAAACGTCTCGTTCCTTCCGACCTCACTGTTAGCTCTGTCTGTAAGATATGGCGTTCTTTTTTTGTCTTCTCCGCCAATTGCATTGAAATTGCTTGAAGTGCATAGCGTGACCTTTTTCGAGGCTTGTATTCACGCTCATATTTAGCACTCATACTTTTAGTTGTCATTTTCTTCTTTGCTTGTCTATTTCATGCATGCTCAAACTGAGCTCCGCTTTAGCAGAACGACATGATATAATGCACCAACTCGCCCAATCTGCCCTACTTTACATCTCACAGTTGGTTGTAAAACAGTTCCATTCATTCCTCAGCAGCTTCTCAAGTTACTTGAAGAAATGCCAGCCAAACACCATGGGACACGAGGAAGAACACAACGCTGGAACTAACTGCGCCTTATTGAAGGGCACGCATGCTCAGAACACTAGTATTGCCTACCACGCCACCATGTACACAAGGTGTACTGCGCATGCGTTGTGAGGTTACCCATGCTAGAAATCTCTCCTTCAATAAAGCGTAGTTGTTAGTAGAGCACTGCACGGGCGCGGGCCCGGCCCGCGCGCCGGGCCGTCCGAATCGAACATTTGGGCTCGGACCAGGCTTGAGGCTGCGGGCCGGGCCGGTCTCGGACCCACTCATAAGGCCTAGCTCGGGCCTTCGAGCACACGCGTACGTTGTGCATTGCATGGTCTAAGGCATTCTGTGCGAAGCTGAAGTGACACGTGCAAAGAGCTGGCTCTTAGTAGAGCTTAGAAGGGTGAAACCTTTCATCTGGAATAGCATCAAGTATGGTGTGTAGCAGCTTGATTATATAATTATATTGTACGATAACGTTTCCGTGACGACGTTAGAATATCAACGATTTATATTTCATCTGCTTTTTGGTGGCTGTTCACCATATATAACGTTAACGTTTTTTATCTTGCTGGATCAAATTATTAATCAGGAGGCTCTTTTAAAAAATTGTGTAATTAATGTTTCCAACGCGAGTGTAGAAAAGAGCATCAAAGAAAACGTCCCTGGTTTGCTTCTATCCGCTTTTTCATGTTAGTTGTACACTTCTTTTAAATAAATTTTGTGGCTATGTTTTATTTTCACTATATACTGTTATTGCAATGACTTGCCATGTGCCATATAGGCAACATTTCATTTATATTCCTTGGTGTTACGTGCCAAAACCACGATATGATCACGAGGCACGCCGTAATGGGGACCGGATTAATTTCGACCACCTGGAGTTCTTTAACGTGCACCTAAAGATAAGTACACGGGTGCTCTTGCATTTCGCTCCCATCAAAATGCGGCCGCAGTGGCCGCTGGAATCGCACCCGCGTCCTAGGACTGAACAGCGAAACAGCTTAACCGCTGAGCTACCACCGCGGGCAAAGCAACATTTCGATGCATGTACACACCGAATTTTCCGTCCGATCGCCCGCTAAAAAGCGCAAGGCATCTATAATAATCATCATCAACTAATATCCTCTAGAAGAACTTGTTTTTGGGCGAGCTGGCGCTCTTCTGTCTCTTTCCTCCGGCCCTTTTTCATGTTTCTAGCTTCGCGCCAGTTACGATATGTTCAGCAAAATATCCTCTAGCGGGCCCGGGCCGGGCCTGGTCATGAACACGCGCGCCTTGGATAAGTTTAGTAATGAACACCCGGGTTCGGGCTGGGTTCGGTCACGTAAGCCCAGGCTTGGAACCACGGGCCCGTGCAGTGCTCTAGTTGTTCGTTCCAACGTTGCGTGCGTCTGCCTTCTTTCTCGTGTCCCGTGGTTTGGCAGGCGTTTAAGTAACATGAACCAACTCGCTCAGATATCGACTTTTCAGCCTCACAAGCTGGAGCACATGCTTGAATGTCGGTGTAGCTTATTTTGTAACGTTCTAGCGTGAGGCCAATAACACAGGCACTCACAGGCTTACAGCCTGGCACTGGTTTCTCCACTACCTCGCGTGCAGTATACGGTGGGCAATCAGTAAGTTGTCTGCCTTTGAGCTCGTTCATCCCTACAACACAGTACAAGACATTGCCATCTCTTCCTTCACTCATATTTCCCTAGCACTTACCGCTTAACCTCTCCAACTGGCCTTCTAGAAGGCTTTGAGCCAGGAACGTCACAAGCCACGTAACCTGCTCGATACAGCTCCGAACAGTTCTCCAGCAACAGATGTGGAGTCTGAAGCGAAAGTTTGTGGCCTGCTCAGTTTTTTTTTTCTTTCTTTTCAATACACTGGATAACGTTTATAAATAGCACAACCGTAAGAAGTGATCCAGCCAAAATCGGGCCCATGGAATAATTCATGTCCTTTTGTTTGTGACTGTGCAAGTAACTTGTTGCAATCGTTCGATTAATTTGCAAGCAGTGAACTTATTAAACAAGATACGCGCTGACTACCGACTGAAAGTTTGTATGACAAAGATGGCCTTTTTACATCAGTAACAATCCTTCATTCAAAAAGCTTCTAATTTTCTTCGTATATTACAAGAGAGGGAGCACTCAAACATATGTCTTCTTTCCGAATATCGGGCTCTGTAATTTCCGATACACCTTAGATTTTTCACTTTCATATAAACTATAAATTTCTCATCCCATCGGCATGAGAAAGCAAGCGAAAACTGCAAATCAAGGTTCAGTGCATACGCTGTAGAAAAATCTGAACAAATTTTAGGTTGCGCTATAAGTGTACTGTTTTAAATGCTAAGCATTTCTTAGCGAACCTTTGGCACTTTGAGCGTTTCTATCTACGTATGTGTCTATCTATCTATCTAGCATCCTACGTCTGGGCAGTGGATACCTGCTCACTGTGGCGTGATGGGGAATTAAAAGGCTGACGCCGAAGCTAAAACAGCTTTACATAATGCCCCGGAAGTGTGCATTGCGTTTTCGCGAATAGACACTAACGCCACACTTCGGCAAGTAATGCGCACCTCCACTTCGGAGCACTGGAACAAACCAGAACGCCGGCACAAGCGGGTTCATAAATGGGACCCAGAAATGAAGTTTCGTATGCCTCACAAGCTGAAGCGAAATATGACATGTATGATTCACCGCATTCGTCTTGGTGTGGCATTCACAAGACGCTATGCCCCCTTGATCGGCTGCAGTGACACAGGTCCCGATTGTGGTCACTGTCGGATACCAGAGACACTTGAACATATATTTTGCGCCTGTCCAGCGTACGCACGAGAACGACAAAAACTGATCTCATCGATTGAGCAGTATCATAGTAGGCATTTAACCGATGAGGTTGTGTTAGGTCCTTGGCCTGACGTCAGCAGCACAAGTGTGGTCATAGAAGCAGTCGTAGCCTTCTTACAAGCCACTGGACTGGATGCACGTCTTTAGATTTGCCCCATCGTCATTCATCACTCTTTCGCTCCCCTGTCCCCCCTCCCCAGTGTAGAGTAGCAGGCCAGAGCAAACTATAGCTCAGGCCGACCTCGCTGCCTTTCTGTAAATAAATTCTCTCTCTCTCTCTCTCTACGTCTGGGTGCTCTCGTGATCGCCTCCTTAACTTGGTGTAGACCAAAAGTAGCATGGGAGGGTAAGAGGACTTGACGAATATGACGGTCTGGTCATGACATGAATAACGTGAAAATCCTGTCGCGTGCGTCGTCAAATCCTTTCCTCCAGACACGTGTGGCACATACCCGTATACCACAGACTGTGGTATACGGGTATTGACAGTTATATCTACCAAAGAACGGCCACAGCAGACACTGGTAAAAACCGACACCTTCAGCGTTGACCCGAAGAATGCAAAGAACAATATCAGGATCCCAGCAGGAATCGAACCCAAGTGTTCTATGTGGCAGTCAGGTATTCTACCACAGAGCCACACCAGTTCTGGAAACTGCTTTGGAAAAACACCCTTTGCAAGCGTAATGTCGGTGCAACGTCAGTTGTGGAGTGGTTGTGGTGTTGGCTATCTAATTTTATAAGAAAGCTACAAGCGCTACATATATATTCCTACGATGCAGGCGTCATGTGAGCTTGACGTCTGGGGTTCCATTGTTGGCTCCGCTTTTATAGCAGTGTAATAAACTTTTGCATTCATATGATTCAGCAAGCTATATTCAAGCGTCTTTCGACCTTGGGCCCGGGCTAAAGAAATACGCTAACGAAAGTTACGCATGATATTCACATCGTCGTACCGTAAAGTGCACTTCGTTTCGCTAATACCGACGCATGTGCTGTAACGTGAGTGCTGACGTTACGTCAGACCTTTAAACGCCAGTGTTGTCGAAGTGCCCGGTAAGCCCACGATGTGCATACAACTACTACACTTACAAAAACGCGTTGATCCACCTCGTAAAGCTTGACTCAAAGCCCCCCCCCCCCCCCAAAAAAAATGCAGCATAGAACTACTCACTCCCTGCTTCGCATGAAACCGATTCCCACAAAAGGGTGGGATCTGCTGATTTTTTTTTTCTTGTGAACAAACATAAAACGCTCCTGAGTATAGCATGCTTTCTATTCATCTAGTATGGGTTTATCGAGGTGTACTTTCTTACTGACCTACTTGTTCCCCTGGTATATTTGAGGTAATTTTCGAAACAGTGTTTCTTATTTCGCACCAGCTGCACACACACTTCTACATTCCAGAGGTTACCGCATGACTGGAGACCAAACTAAAACGAATGGAGTAGATCTGACCTAACCTCTCTAGCTCCAATTTTAAACTGAGCGCTTATAGCATCTGCACAGACGTCAACTGCCCTGTGATGTTTTTCCAGTTGAAACTTATTGCACTGCCATCACAGAATATCAAAATCGATTGACATAACTGAGAATTGTGACAGTCTAAATGTTCCTTCCCATATTCTAGATGCGGCAAATATTCTTCGCACAATTTGGTGTCTTTGAACCACCGATGCCAAATTCGTGTTGTATGCTTTTTGTAGCGTTAGCTACACTTGCCTAGCCGGAGCCGATTTCGCGTGGAGGGTCATGAGCCGTGCTGTCACACAGCTGGGTCACCGGAGCGGGCATCTCACGCGCTCTCCGACACCGCCACGCGCGGCTCGCCGCTGCTGGTCTGCGCGTTCGGGAGGGAGTGGCGTGGTAGGCGCGGCAGACACGCTGGCGCCGGCGCGCGCGCAGACTCCGCCACCGCCGCACGCGGATCGCCGCTGTTGGTCTGCGCATTCGCGGCGAGATCGACCTATAGGTGGCATCACCGTCACCCCGCTAGTGTGGATACTGGTTTCGTGTGGTGTGTGTAGAAGTGCACGGGGATTCTGTTTTCACATCGTGATTTTGTGTTCCGTACCCGCAGAAAACTCTTCGTTATCGATGGTGAGGTTTTGTTCGGTGCCACAATGCCGCACATACTGCACAGAGCCAGGGATAAGCTTCCATTTTTATCCCCCCGACGCGGAACGTCGCCGACTGTGGCTCGTTAGGCTTCGTAACGGCAAGACGCCTTCCAAGTACGCGATGGTGTGCAGCAAGCACTTCGACGACGGTGCATTCAAGCGTTCGCAGACGAGAAAGAATGGTGAGTAGTCAGCGATAACTTCGCTAATGTGTGCATTTATATGCCTGTTGCTGCTGTGCACTACGAGCGCGAAGACGGTCGCAGTAGCGAACGCTCGGGGAAGCTTCCCTGTGCTTTGATTTTCGTACACTTCCGCAGGAAAATTAAGCGAGAATCAATCTAGAAAGAAGAAAATGAATTCATGGAATTTATTCTTTGCATTCACAGCGCAGACGGTACATGAATGACAAAGTTTGTTCGCGCTCGGCTATGAGTCTGTTTAATCGAGAGTCCCCGAGCCCTTTTGTAGTTCGCGCATGTTCCATTGTGTTTACACGGCCGCGAGAACGGTTCTCAGTGTTCCGCAGGGCAAGTACGTGCACCGAAACGCGGCAAGTGTGCATGATCTGGTGCATAGTAAAGGGTATCATTTTATGAGCCCTCACTCGCCATGTAAGCGATGAAAATGCGCGAGCGAGTTTATCTCCACTGCTGATCTTGATGAATATATTTTTCTCGCTCGCTGTCTTTTTTTTTTTAAGGGTTTTCGCGGAAGAGAATGAGGCCTGACGCACTTCCGACACTGAACTTGCCAAAGTGCAAATTTGACAGGCATAAGCTACCTCGCAAGTACACGGGTGTCTTTGTATACATTTCGTCACAAGTTCTAATTGCGCAAGGCAACTCAGTTTTGCGATTTCCGTGTCATACCATTTTCTGTTCTGTTTAGGGGACAGTTTAAGTACCGAAGTGTCAGACGTGACTTGACAGAAAATTTCTCTGCAGTGGGACCAGGACCGTACACAACTAAAGCTCGTCGCGTGACCTATAAACGACAGTCCCGAAGTTATACACCTAACCACAACGTGCAAGTGCATGAGAGCCTCTTTTTTTCAACCACCGAGCCGCTAAAAGGCTATATTGACATGAGATTTAATACTTCTCATCTTTAGGACAACGTCGAGTGCACTTTGCAATGCGCTTGAACCACAGAGCGGCACCTACACTGATATGACTCTCGTGAACGGACGGTATGACGACCACACACAGCACTCTCGACAAGTGCACTCACTGATATTATTACAGTACATATAGAGCCGATCAAGGCCATATGCTTCTTTACATCGTGTTAGGCATACGTACGAGCGGTTAAAGTTGCACCAACGCAACGGAACAAACCGCCTTTTGGGTCCCTGCATGACGTACGCGCACATGCAAACACAACCACGTTGTGTTTGCATGTGCGCGTACGTCATGCAGGTCCTCAAAAGACGGTTTGTTCCTTTGCGTTAGTGTAACTTTAACCGCTCGTACGTGTGCCTAACACGATGTGAAGAAGCGTTTGGCCTTGATCGGCTGTATATGTCCTGTAATAAGATCAGTGAGTGCGAATTTCGAGAGGGCTGTGTATTGGTGTCGTACCATTCGTTCACCGGAATCATTTCAGTGTTGATGCCGCTTTCTGGCTCAAGCACATCGTAAAGTGCGCTTGGCATAGTCCCAAACATGAGGAGCATTGAATTGTGTGTGAGTGCAGCGTTTTAGCGACTCGGTGGTAAACAAAAATGAGGCTCATGCACTTTCGCGTTGTTGTTAGGTGTATAACTGCGGCACTGTAGTTCATGATGAGCTTTAGTTGCGCTTAAGATGTCTTTTTATTTTACGGTCGTGGTCCCGCTACAGCGAAATATTTCTATCGAGTGAAGTCTGAGACTTCGGTACTCAAACTGTCCCTTAAAAAAAACGGACAATGGAATAACACGGCAGTGATAAAACGGAGTTGCCGCGCGCAATTTTAACTTAGAGCGAAATTTATGCAGAACCACCCGTGTGCTTAGCCCGACGGCGTGCCTTACATTTATGTCGTATAATTTAACGCAAAACCTCATCCTTTTTTTTTACATTATCTTGAGCGTTTGTGTGGAATTGTTATAAATTGATGCAAGGAAGCGGATATTATTACTCTGAAAAAAAAAAAGACACTTATTCCATAAAATAACCGGACCTTTGTTGCATCACTGTCGTGCACGTAATCAATCGATGAAAGCTCTGTGCTCAGCTCTTACCTGCGTATGCGTATTCGCGTGAACAGTGCTATTGAACTCATTGCACAGGAATATGGGCTGGTATACAAATGAACAAGAAGTAAACACTTAAGTAGTTCAGTCGTGCTACAGCAGTGCGTAGTACACAGAACACAAGCTAAACACGTACAGAGAAAGCAACAAAAAACGTCATATAGTGCGTAAGCGCAGACTGTCATCCAGGGCGAGCATCCCTTTCATCGGCAGATTGCGCTTCTCTTACTAGTAATAGTAACGTTGGATGGTCTTTGTGCATCGATTCAACAATGAGGAGTGTATATATTACCAGTAAGCAGCAATCAACGCATTTTATTCGCCGACAATCGGCTGAAACTGCTCACAACGAAGCGCTGCTGTGTGCATTTGTATACGCGCCTCCGACCGCCTCTCCACACTACCGCGGCGACGCTGCTGCCACCTATAGGTCGATCTCGCGGCCAACAGACACAGTGGCGCCGGCGCGCGCGCAGCTATTCGCCTTCGCTGTACAGTCGCCGTCTGACACTGCGCTGGGGCCGCTTGATAGCGTCTGACTGGCGTTTGCAAGTGGGTAACGCCATGGAGAAGGAGAGCGCAAATGCTGCTCGACGGCACAGAAGAGCCGAGAAGGTTATCTCATCGGATCCCGAAGTATTGCCTGGCAATTAGCGGTTCAGCGTACGAATAATGAACAGAAGAAGGCTAATAATTCCAGATAATCTGGAAAGCTAAGAATAATCAGCTGAACCTTTGCTAACGCTACGTATATCCTGGCATAGCCGAGCAAAGCCACTGCAAATTTTTTTACTGCACGGAACTCTTGTAATACGTGTTCCTGTGGGGCGTCCTTTGTTGTGCATTAATGAAAACTCGAGCTGTTACTTAAAGTCGGCCCAACCGGCTAATCCGTAACCTGAAGTGCCCATTTTCGGATTTCGAACTCGAGACACGTTTCTTTATATGGCGGCATAAGAGGTCTGACAGCATCGAACCCTATGGACGTAAGTCATCAGGACTAGTGTTATTCGCTATACTAGGCGTGGTTGTTCAGTTTTTGGCTACCATCACGTGTTGGATCATGTCGTTTGAGGTACGAATGTATGGATTACCCAGAGACTCTGCAATCATAGTATGTCTTGCTACGCACTAAAGATCGGTTCACGCGCTTCCGTTACGCCGGTTAAAATGCTTTAGCTTCTTAATAGAACTCCTGCAAACGTATGCCAGTGTTGGTGGAACGTCTACCTGCAACTTCAGCACAGAGTCTGGATGTAAGCTTCTTCAGTTGGAAACGCAGTCATCTACTTGATTGAGTGGATGACTACACTACACTACACTACTCAAAACGATAGCCGTTTTGAGTAGTGTAGTGTTACCTGTATAGGCAAGACTAACGTATTTCGTGTTCTAGCCGGGCTAGGTGATCAGTTGCGCAACAGTCCTTTTCATAAACTCCTTGATTATTCCCCAGTCGGTTTTATGTTTCAATAAGGAATGCTATCGTTGTACTGTGAAAGTTTTCATGCCATTTTGTTGACAGAAAGCGAGGGCGATGGGCAGTGGCGTACCAACTCGATCGCGAGTGGGGGGGCTGGTATCTCACTCTGTCCGCCGTACACACACACACACACACACACACACACACACACACACACACACACACACACACACACACACACACACATATATATATATATATATATATATATATATATCATACCTGCCAAGTTTGGAGAAACGGAATCCGGGAGATTTACTCAACGGTGGGGGGGGGGGGTATAAAATATTTCGACCGCGGGAGGAGGGGGTATAAAGTATGCCGACCGCGGGGGGGGGGGGTACTGCGATAGCAATTATATGTACAGAGTCGTCCACATTTAAGCTGAACACCTCATTAGTATTCAAGACCTCATTGAAGCTGTTGTTTAATACATAATTCGGAAAATCATTACTGTGTTTGTCGACACCATGATTAGACGTTGCATAACGGGAATTGCACTCGTGAAGTATAAGAAACGTTCTAGTTTTACCGGTTTGAATACTAATGAGGTGTTCAGCTTAGATGTCGTCGACCCTGTACATTAGGCAGTTTTAGAACAGCGTACGCAAAGCTTTGCGCTGGCTTTTAGCGCAACTGCGCCTGCGCGTGCGTCGTACGCTAAGCGCTTGCGGGCTCCCGGCAAGTGACGGAAATAGCGGGCCGCAAACGCTAACGCTAACTTAGCGTACGCAATTCTAAAACTGCCTACTGTCAGCGGGATTTTGCGGTCGCCGCTGATCTGTACAGAGTCCAAACCGATAACATCGCTTACGCATCGTCTGTTTCACGTGCGAGTAAATGCGCGCTAGCGCTAGGGACCAACGCGGTTGACGCAGAGATGAAACGACCCGGCCGTCACCGTCGAGCGAAGGGCACATGCGATAACATCGCTCCGCGTGCGAGGCCTGTCGTCGCTTGCTTACCAGTTATTTCGTCGGGCAAGGGACCATAAGGGGCGCCGTTGAGACGGGGACGGTCGCGAGCGCTGGCGAACGTGCTATCTCGACAGACATCGGCTACCCTTTTAAAGGGGCCCTGCAACACTTTTTGAGCAGGGTCAAAAAGCGCTGCCAATCGGTAGTCGAGGCTCCCGAGAACACGCGAGCCAAATATTATAGCGAAGCGAGCGGCCTGGAATTTACAATAAATTCTCAAATTCAGCTGAAAATCGCTCCCTCTTCTCTCGACAAATGATGTATTAGTCCGCAATATATGACGCGATTGTCGGCAGTTCCACCATTGGCTGATGTTTTAATCACGATAACACCCTCATTATTACCTTAGTTGTTAATTTTGAGTTCAATAAGTAGATAATATGTATGTTTATATTGTGTTATGCCGTTAAAACACCGGACAAACATTAATATTAGCACTTCCGGTCTCACCGACAGCTCGTCTGCTCGTAGTTGCGTGGTTGCGTTTTCTTCACCATGTGCAGTGCCGAAATCGTGAATATTTCTGTGCTTTTGACCATCGCCGGTTGCCGTTGAGAGTGGCAGCCGTTCGAGTGTTGCCTCGTCAGCTGGAAACTGCATCGTCGGCACGTTCTCACGACCGACCGAGGCAGCGGTGCAGCATTTCTCCGATAACAATGCTGGTGCCGGCTAGCTTAGGATACCTGTGTTCGCTGTATGGCGAGAGTCCCGTTCGCTGTCTGTTCAGTAAGTCATCGAGCCGTACCTCGGCGTATCCTCCCCGCAGTCTCAGGTTCCCAAAAACCGCGACACAGCAACCAAGCAGACTCGCATTTTCACGGTAGCTGCAGACAGCCGGTGGATGGGTCCGCGCCGGCCCGATGCCCCACGATCCTTTCTTCTAGTCTGTAGTTCTTTGTTGTCAGCCCGCACTCGCTGTGCGCCCGCATTCGAAGAGCAAACAGCATCGAAGTACCGCCACTGGGAGAAGGGTGCACGCAGCTTTGCCGTGTTGAATACGATTCAAGCGCGAGCAGTGCGAAGAGGCGGTGTATCGGAGTGTGGGTCGAAACCCATCTCAGCTGTCATTCGTTCCAAACGCGTATGCAAGTTTGCGTCCATGGTTGGCAGAGCGATGAAAACACTACGGCAGTTCGAGGTGCACACCCAACATTACCAAACCGACTCGCAGTTTTCAAGCACGCGCGATACACGGTGCCATGGGCTCCGCCGCTCGACGACGACCGCGCGAGCCGACCGGAAGTGGCGCCACAGACCACGTGGTTGCGCCGAGACGCCAGAGAGAAAAAAAAATGAAGAAAATGCCGACGGCGCTGACGTCGCCTCCTCGCACCTCCGCCCTCCCTCCCTCCCTTCACGCCGCGCGCAGCTTTCCGCGCGCTCGCTGCGTTGAGTTGAGGGAGAAAGCTGCGGAACGTGATCTCTAAATTTGGTAACACCACTTAGACTTGACGGATTCGAAAAATTTTTGCGGCATATGACTCGTGAAGAGTCATACGTCAATAATGAGACTATTCCAATATAACTAAGAAAGGTGTTGCAGGGCCCCTTTAAGTGCTGGACTGCGGCGCAAAGTGCACAGCTACTTCATGCGCAATGAAACTGAGTTGAACCTTTCTACCATCGTTAAAAAGAAGAATCCTTTCTACTACGTGGCCAGACAACTTTGCTCATGTGGCCAGACAAAGCACTGGACGCGCGGGGCAAAACTGGATTTCCGGGAGATTTCTCTATGACCCGTACAACCGGGAGAAACGTTCAAAATCCGGGAGTCTCCCGGGTAATCCGGGAGACTTGGCAAGTATGATATATATATATATATATATATATATATATATATATATATATATATATATATATATATATATATATATATATATATATATATGGGTCATTCCATGCCAAGTGTCCCAGACGTGGCGCTCGCACATCGCAGATTTTGCCGATAAAATTTGTGCCTTTTTCGTGTGCCACAGAGTATTGTGGCAAAACATTTTTGCTCGAAAAAAATTTTGACGATCATGGCGCCCCCTCGAATTTCGCTTGTATTTGTTAAACCGTGCCTTATAGAAAAATGTGTATAAAATCCATTTTTTTGTGTGTTGAGCTTCGAAACCACGCTTGCGCCATCGCAGAGGTTCTGTTTAGTTGTCCTATTCTTTAATTCCGAAAACTTTGTGTTTCACAACCAGCTACGTGTCTTCAAAAACTACGAAAATCTTCAAAGTTCGTGATTTTTTATTGAGCTATCTGGAACTCTCCCTAACCGATATAAATAATAGTATGATTTTCAGGAAAGTGTATTTTAGTACAAAAATGTTTAGGGGTAAAATAGACTTCAAATCTTCCCGAAAAAAATTGTGAAATTAGAGAAAATATGCGATTTGCCGCATGTTTGACCATATTTTTCATACTGATGCGGTCCAAGTAAAAATCCTCGTCATGCGGCGTTTGATAGTACACTACATCGTTAAGTAATGATGAAAGTCTAATCAAATCATTTTTTGTTTTAAGGAAGAAAATAATTTTTGAATTTGGCCCTCCGAACGCGTCCTGCATTTCTTTTTGTTGGTGGTTCGCCGCAAAGCACGTGGTCGCCCTTGCAGCTGACACTCGTCACAGGCAGAGGCAAGATGCGAGATGTATGTCAGTGACTCTTGAGTGGTCGAAAGTCTTCTCGCGTTGATGTCAGGGCGACGAGTAATGAATTCGCGTTACATTGGGAGCTTGCTTGGCGGGCCCAATGGTAAGTATGGACGCCCGAGAGCAGCCTATGTCGCCGTTTCCACAATGTGCTAGAGGGCCGTCTGCACACAACGTATACCAAGACAAACAAGTGTATACAATGTGCATTACTTCATTCAGTATGCGCATGCTAATTTTCAAGGATGCTAATCCTTGAAAATTCAGTATGCGATGCTAATCGTTTTCAAGGAAACTAAATTTCCTGAAAAAAGACATGGCTGATCCCTCCGTCATAGGAATCGGTATAACAAGAAAGTGAAACGTCTTCACAGAAGTAGTGCTTATGATATATGAGAGCTTGTACAATGTCTATTCGTGTTTGGCAGCTATAGCACCGTTTGACGTGGATGCACCCATGTTGACAGCATGTCTCTATCGCGACGACTAACGCCCATGATCATGATTAAACCGTTGCGCACGGTAGCTGACGGTGTGAACATATATTTGGACACAGCGAATCGTGAATCGCGCGTAAGGATGATATCAACAAGTTCATAATCAACATTGGTACCCGGTATGCACTTCTTCAAAGCGTCGTCAATTAAGGAGAGAAACGGCACGGTGTGCGCTTTCTAGTAATTGGTAGCCGACGCCTGTGCTCATGCATACATAACACACACTGCACTTCAGCAACGCGGGAAGTAGAGGTTCGTAGCCTGAGCCGCAAACGCGTGCGTCCCGCTGGCCTCTGTCTCACAGGCGCTGCTCTCGCTCCACCAAGGCACGACTTTCGGCCGGCGAAATCGCGTCCTTTCTGCAACGCATATTGCAGCAGTTTTGTTAGTCGGTGCTCTCGCAATTGAAGCAGTCGGCGGCAGAGAAATCCCGTTCGTGCACGTGGAAGCTGCACTACTCCGATGAGCTGACGCACGCTAACACGAATCCAAAGGCAAAGAACGTAACTGCGTCAAGGGTGCCTCGGCGACGCCAGCGCGGCCAGTATACCTCTCTGGTATCGAGACGCTTTAACCATGACCTCCGATATCACGTGCAATCTCGGAGTAAGCGCTAGTAAGTGTCGATCGTGAAGCATTACTTCTTTTCACCTCTCACAGACGGCGGCACCGCCCCGCTCCGCCCGCCGCGAAAGAGAAGGTGTGAAAGATATAAGGCGCGTTCGCGCCGTGCCTATCATCTCCCGAGTTGGCTTAGTCGGTAGAGCGTCGGGCGCTTGCCGTCGCGGCCGCACCGTCGTGGGTTCGATTCCCAGCGGGGTATCTTTTTCTTGGTTTTTTTCTTTCTCACCCGTTGGCGTCCATTTTATCAACGTCATATCCGTGACGGATGTACTTGGTGGACCCCGGCATAAAACACTTTCGTGTTAAAAAGGTAGCGTTGGATCGGGAAACGTTCACTTGTTCCCGCCCGTATTTGCGTCGCTGATTACTATAATTTCAGGCCAGGCAGGACAAAATAAAATCATGACAGATTGTTGTAATGTTATAGAGCCCCAGCTGAGCGATAGCCTCCTCTGCAATGCTCGAACGCAAGACGCGAAAGCGTGGAATAGGCAGCCCGCACCGCAGAGAGCCTATACAGTGCGTGGTCATGACACACGGAGGAAAGTCGTCACAGCTGAATCGGCGGAAAAATTTTTAACATATTTACGTTATTGCAGGGTTCAAGTAAACTTTTGCCCGACTTGTTAGTTTCCCAGTCTGCAGCCGACAATGACCACTGTCGAAAGTAGAGGGGCTCCGCCCCCCTAGCGCCCCCCCCCCCCCCCCCCCCCCCCCCCCCCCGTTTGGTACGCCTACGGCGATGAGTCGCCAGCTGCTGGGAGATCTAGGGGGCTTTCCAGCTTTCAAAAAAAGTTATTCTATTGTGGCTTTCTATTCTTCCGACATCACCTCATGTTGAACATTCTTGTAGCTCATGTATAAATGCAAGTGATAGGTCGAGAGAAGCATTGAGTAATGAAAATGGTAAAAACCAACTGCATTTTTTGCCAGCAGAAGGTAACGTGCTTGTTTCCGTATGAGTCAGACGAATAACAGGATTAATTTCATGCACATGTAATGGGCAAACACTGCAGCCAATAAGTGATATAACGAAGCATTCGAGTAGTTTGCAGAGCTAGAAGTGTTGTAGAAATGTCCCCGAGAAACGTATTTTGTAGGTTGTTTGTGTGCCTGGGTTTGAAATTAGAAGGTATATGTAGTCTCCCTCAAATTCCTTCGCTTGCCACTACATTCTTTTGCAATTTATGGAACCAAGAATAGAAGAACACTTTTCACCACGACTGTTCGTCAGCTTATCTCCGGGCTGTATCTCGCTTGAGCTTTCATCTGTTCTAAGTTGATAACAGAATGGCGTAGGTCCCGTACATGCGGAAGGTGTCCAGGTGTTATACTGCACTTTCTTTTGCACGCATTTCTTTGTCCACGAGGGACCCATATTCCGTTACATACACAGCAGTCGACGCTGTGGAGGCTACGCAAGAGATTCGGCCGGAACGATGCATAATTCCACGTTTCGTCGTTGTAAGTGCTCATGCAAGCAGAGCAAGGGCTCGCGCTTCAAGCGTCACGACTCTTCAAATGAAAAAAACAAAGGAGAGTGATTCCAAGAGAGATCGAACATGAATGTCCGGTCGATATTTTTGTTTTGCTTGGTTTTTTCATGTTACGTGGGCGTATATTGGAAGGGCATGCAACCGAAAATCTTATTTCTAAAAAACTATCCCAGTGCACCACGAAAATATTTGAAGTTGGCAGCGCGGGCGTCTCGCTATTGCTTACTGCAACATTTCCCGATTTCGCGGGCGAATTCGATGCGCGCTATAAACGTTGTGTCAAATTTTTTTTTCTACTGGTTTTAATACGCATCACTGTGCATTACATCCACGCTTTCGTTACGCTGTCCGGAAAATGAAAAAATTCTGAAAAAAATTGGCAAACTCGGCCCAAATAAAAAAGTTTGCTATCTTCCATGTGCCCTTGGCGCGTTTCCTATTTTACTCAGAAACTTCAAAAATATGTCAAATATAGAAAAAAGTCTACGGACGATTACTGCAAAACACTGTTTTCCTAGGAACAGCGTGAAAGATGAAAAAAAAAACTGTTAGAGAAGCGCGTTTTTTCAAAAAATAAAATAAAGAAAACTCCGGTCCCAATTTTAACCCAAATATTGGATCGAAATCCGCTTACATCAGTAAAAACATGGTTTCAGTATTTTGTTATCTTCCATGCGCCTTGGCGTGTTTCCTATTTTACTCAGAAACTTCAATGTTGTGGCAAATATAGAAAAAAAAATCTATGGTACATTGCTGCAAAAGATTGTTTTCCTAGGAACAGCGTGAAAGATGAAAAAAATGGTTAAAGGACACCTTCAAGATGACGTTATAGTAAAAAGCACCGAAAGTGATTACGTCCATCATACAGAATCTAGTTTTACCTGCACTAGTTCAACGTAATCTACATGATCGAATGTTGAGAGAGAGAACAACTTTATGAAATGCCTGCAGAGATCATATATTGTCAAAAAACGGTGCATTGGGGAAACGGCACAGAGTGTTAATGTCAGAGTGAACGGACATCGCGTGGACACGGCGAAGGAGTTACCCAAAGCAGTGGCACAGCATTTTAATGTAGCCGGTCACAACTTCGACGATCTCAAACTTAACATACTTCAGTCAAACTTCCGGTCCCTAAGAGACAGAAAATATACAGTCATACCTTATTCACAAGTTCAATACACTCCAGCCAGCAGGTATTAACGTTTCTAAGGGGGCTCTTGAATCCATTCAGTATGGTACATACACAGCGAAAACCACACAGAATTAAGCCTTCTTCTAGGAATTTCGAACCTACTATTGTTAAGTGCCACGTGCCTTCACTGACAATCATTATTCGGCAAAACATATACGCCCCCTCTCCCCCGCCGGTTTTTCTTCTTTTTCTTTTCCTTTTGACTCACCCAATTCCTCACGGCGGCTTCCCCTTCTCCCTTGTGGTGGAGAGGGCATGAAGCATATACACTAGTGATGCAGAACTATCGGTAAATTGACTATCGATAGTACTACTATCGATTAACTATCGATAGTCGAATCGGTAGTACCATTGGTAATATTAGTAACGATATTACTGCCACGCGTGTTCATTGCTTTGTTTTGATGTATTCAGGTTTCACCCACAAAGACTGTTAGCTGCGATTGACGCAGACCGCGCCGCAATGTTTGAGATGTTTCGCGATTGTTTGACATTTTAAGGTTACGCGCCGGACGCGAATATTCAAGTTTATTCGAGAGCTTACGCTAGCAATAGCGATAACACTGGAAGGTTTGATGACTGATGTATAAAAGACGAAGCGTTCCACCGATTGTCAGATTACTCGACGGCCGGCGACTGTTCTCGCCGCAATCAGTGCGCAGTGTGTATCGCTTGTATTCTGAGTTTTGATTTTCTGGGCACAAGTTCGACCAAAAATAGAGCTTCGTATTTCCCAGTCTTGCTGCAGCATTCTTCACCGTCACAACCCCGTGACAAACTCTCCATAGTGGTGCGAATAACGATGCTGTTGCTGGCTGGCCAAATTGCCAAAATATTTGCGATAGCCTACTATCAGCTTCGCTTAATTTATGAGGAAGTTTTATCGAGAGAAATTATTTGCGCAGTGAAAATGGCGGCATATGTCCATCAATAGATAATTATTTAAAAGCAACCAATGACATCTTACAATTAACAAACTTAGTTCTTGATAATTTTTTATATTGCAATCATCAAATACAATGTAAAACTGAAGCCGCGCAGTTCCACCCCATGTAACGGCTTCCTTTCCGCTACAGCTTAATAGTTTGACTTTATGACCATGTGTCAGCGAAGCACTCTGGTGAAGAACGCAAGCATGTCAACTTTCTAGCCCTTCAGCCTGCTCCTCCGGCTGCACTATGTACCACGCGCGCGGGGAACCAAATTTATTCTGCAATGAGTTCGCGCTGTTGATTTTCAACTGTCCATAGTACTTACTATCGATAGCACTATCGACAGTATCTTTTACCATCGATAGTGACTCAGCTATCGATAATATCTATAGTACCATCGATAGTTCTGCATCACTAATATACACACGAGAGCTAAGGAAATCAGTTCCAGCTTTGAAGAAGACAAGTCCCCTTGTCGAAACGTCGACTCGAGCACCCACCCCCTGTTAACGGATTTTTTTTTATCGCAAGCTTCCATCTTCCCCTTCCTGCCGTTTATTAAAGATGATAGTCTTTCTTGGGGAACTTAAACGCAGAAATTTTGGTTTGTCTGTCTGTCACCCGATTCAGCCACCCGGCCAAAGTTGAACCGCTTGCTTACCGCCCACCCATCTTGAACTGGTACGGCTGTTCATACTTGTGAACGTTGTCGATCAAAAAGTAAAGATTACGCATATCTGAGGTGCAACATCACTAGGTAAGTATCAGGTGGTGTGTTCCTTTAATAGAAAATACATAGGTACGTAATTCTAAAGACCCTAGTTTCTTAAGCTGCGCTGAAAATGCAACGCGCCAACGAAAGCCCTCTGCCACGGAGGAAGGAAAGAACTTTCCTCCTCCAACAGGGCTTGTTGCTGAGCTAGTTGGTTCATAACTTGAGGAAAAACTGTAATGACGCAAAGAAGACGGGGACGAAGCGAAGACACGAACAGACAGACACGGGCGCCAACTTCCAACTGTTTATTCTCAGAAACCGCGCCGATTTATATACGCTGCCGAACAAGGTAATCCCATAACAGAAATTGAGTCATCGCAGAACTAACAATTCATCATGAGCCATAAATACAGATACAAGGCATGCGCCGGAACTGCACTAACGCGATCGAACTATGAAAACATGCCAGCACCTATGAACACGTGCCAACCCTAGTGAGAGGCAAAATGAATAGCGCACAATCTAAACTCTACATGTCTAAATGCTATCTTTCAAAAAGATAGCTTCTTTCTCGCTTAGATCGAGTGAAGGGGCACTAACACACTGGCTACCTGCCCTCTTTATTAGAAACGCTTCAATTGTCTCCCTTTCAGTGCGGCTGTTTGCTCTCCTAAGAAACGTGGTTTGGCTGAAGTGTGGCGCACAACCACAGCGCTTGCAGTGGTCAGCCAAGTGCCCGCCCATGTTGCTGCTAACCGCCAAGCGGTGCTCCCTTGCACGATCGTGTAAACACCGGCCTGTTTGGCCGATGTACACCCTACCGCAGCTTAGGGGAATATTATAAACCACATTGCTGACACACTCGGTGTATCGCGTGGCGTGCTTCTTGGAGCAAGCAGCCGGCTGCTTATCCGCCATCAAAGGGCAAATCCTGGCCAGTTTGCATGGAGCGGAAAATACAATGCGCACACTATATCTGGCTGCGATCTTCTTTATATTGTGCGAGAGCCGGTGAACGTAGGGAATTACGTGCGTACTCATCTTTTCTTTTGGCTCCTGCACTTTTCTTCCACGTTTCAACTTCTGCAAGAGGCTTTCGCACACACCCGTGATAACGGAGGGAGGAAATCGAGCGTCTTTCAGCCTGTTTATCTGATTACTAAATCCCGTAACAAGACGGTGCTCACATAACTTAATCAAAGCTGAATTGAGGCATGTGATAGCTATGCCTCTCTTGATTAGCTTAGAATGTGCGCTGTCATACGGCAAAAGGCTCTTCTTAGTCCTAGGGTTATACATCCAGCACAGGTGGTCCTTCGTGAAACTAAGTTTAACATCCAGAAATTGAATGGAATTGTCTTGAGGCAATTCCGTAGTGAATTCTAGTCCGCCAGATTCTTTTAAAAAAATGTTAGTTAATTCTGCAACAGCTACGTCAAGGCTACTGTCGGGTAAACTTAAAAACACAAGATAGTCGTCAACATGTCTGTAAATCTTAACAACACTGCTGTTGTCGGTTTTGGCATGAATGCGTTTGTCAATGGATGAAAGAAAGATGTCGCACAAAACCGGGGCCACAGATGAGCCGATGCAGATGCCGTTTTTCTGAACATAATATGAACCGTTAAAACACACGATGGTGGAATGCAAATAAAATCGTAAAAACTCTAAAAATTGATCCGTACTCATCCCAGCATAGTTCTGGAAGTCTACTTCACCCAACGCCTCGATGGACTCGCGAACTGCATCAAACAGACCACTCTGCGGTACGGAATAAAATAAGTCCTGCACATCAAAAGAAAAAGCAGTCCTGGCGGTTGCCAACTTGCCTTGCGCTAGATCTTGTACTAGGTCTGTCGAACTGCGCACCAAGAACGGGTCCTGTACGTCCAGCTTGCCGAGGCATCGTTGCAGATAGCTGCTGACCTCGTCTTGCCACGTGCCCTTCTCGGAGACGATCACTCTGAGCGGACACTCTGTCTTGTGAGTCTTGCCGGTGAAAAAGACATCAAGGCTATCTTTTACAGACTTGCTCACTTCTTTTTGAAGGTGCTTCAAATTTCTTTCCTTTAGCAAGCGTAGAGCCAAAGATTTTTGCTTTTTAGGCAAGACGGTTGACGGTTTGAAATTCTTCTGAATCGCCTCTTGGGCTTTCACATCGAACAGTCCCTTTGGCATCAAGACAAACCCACCCTCCTTATCAGCTTCGACAACGGCAAGACCTTCCTCTTTTAAACACTTCACAATTTTCTTAATCGGGGGTTTCTTTCCTGGCTTGTCACTCACCGTGCGCAGTAGGCAGTCGACTCCGTCAGCAATGGCCCGTTCCCGATCTGGCTCGGACGCGCGATTCGCAACATCCCTCCGTGCCCTTGCACAAGCTCGTTTCCCGACGTATTGCCAAATGGCGCCCATATCTCACGCAGCACTCCTCTATCGTCTTTCGACGACATTTGCAGGCGAAGCACGCAGATAGGCGGCCAATTTTGGCTGGAGTATATGGCACTTGCGAATAAGATAGGACTCTCTTTCTGCCTCTTGAGGATTGGAAGTTTGAGTGCGGTATGTTTTAGTCAATCGAGGTTGTGACCGGCGCAGTAAAAGTCAATCTACTGCTTTCGACAATGTGAACTTTAGAGCATCTAAGTAACGTTTGAACTATACTCCGTTTCATACATCAGGTGCAACACTGCGGAAGCTATGCAAGAAGTTTGGCCAGCAATATGTGTGAGTACGGGCGTCTCGCGCTCGGCTTGCGTCGCTGTAAACGCTCGTGCGAGCCGAGCACGAGCCTGCGCGGGATGCGCCGCGATGGGCTGCAAGTGAAACGCAATAAAAAAGGGAAAAGTAAGAGACG
Organism: Rhipicephalus sanguineus; assembly: GCF_013339695.2. Lineage (NCBI taxonomy): Eukaryota > Metazoa > Arthropoda > Arachnida > Ixodida > Ixodidae > Rhipicephalus > Rhipicephalus sanguineus. The sequence continues at coordinate 24,634,611 of NC_051184.2, forward strand.
CCAAGCAGTCCTGAACAACTTATTCACAACCGTATGACGGAGTTTGTTTATATCTGAGCCACAAAGCATCTTCATTTATTAGTCAGCCTGAATACGAAAAGAAATCATATTACGGGTAGTAAAATCATCGGACAATTTTTTTGTGCGAACGCATCTACTGCAAGAAGTCTGGATAGCCTCCGCAGCATTGCACCTGATGTATGAAACGCAGTGTAGTGCAGGTAGAGCTAGATTTTATACGATGGACGCAGTGCTGGGCAGTATCGAAGATACATGTATCTAGATACTATCTTAGATACTGTGTGGGTATCTTGTATCTGTATCGGGATACGTCTCGACAAACAAGTATCTGTATCTGTAGTTCCGATACATTCGATAATGTATCGTGTATCTTAAGATACAAGATACCTCTATCGCATCACAACCGTGGGAAACAATAATCGCTGGCCAAGCTCCGCTTCTCGAGCTGGTACTGGTTTCAGATGGCACTAAGCCATCTGAAGAAGTCTAGGGGGAGTGACGTTATTTCATTTTTCCTCCAGAGTCGTCCAGTGAGGTTAGAAGATGAGGAATACAATCACGCGGACGTCTACGCCCAGCCCACGTACCTTTTGTTTTCTCGGTTTCTTTTCTTTTCGGTTGCGCCAATGCCGCGACACTTGCTCTTAGCAACTGTCCTGCGCCGCGCACTCTATTCCGTGCGGCGTCTATTGCGCAAATTCTGATGTTGTTACAGTGTCGTTATTGAAGATTCTCTTGCGCCTTGCTCCGTAACGAAATGTGATGCGCGCAAGAATGGGGTTGCTTTGCGTCGCGTGGATTTTACATAGCAGCGATTTGAAGTATCTCGAGGATGTAAGTTTGACTTGCATGCAGTGAATTAGCTTATATGCAAATAACATTCTAACAACTTTAGTACCACTGGTACTGATGCTAGATCTAATAGGGCAAGCGTTTATCTAACACAAAATATCGTGACGTACCGTATTTTTCACTTCCATCTACATTTATTCAAAGAATTTATGAATTCATAATTTGATTGTTAGCACAAGTGCTTTCTTAGCTGTCATTTAGCATCACATACATTACCTAGGTCTCTGCACTTTTTTTGCGGTCTGGTCACTGCAGTATGTATTTTGTAATGCGCTCCAAAAATAAGATTTCTGCTTTATTTCTACTACTATTCACACATTTACACGTTGACAAGGCGATTGTGAAAACAAATATATTATGTTGGCGCGCCTTGAGTGTGTAGTCCAAAATATTCTGCTTACCGCTTAAGAAAACAGCCAAACTGATCTTGCGGCTACTTACGACGTCACTTTTCCAAAGCACCCTCTTCCTTAAATCTAATACTTTATAAGTCTCTCATACGCTCCAAACTTGAGTATGCATCTGCCATATGGGATCCCAGCCATGCTAACCTTATCACCTCTCTTGAACTAGTACAAAATAAGTCTGCTAGATTCATCCTCTCTAACTACAACCGCACTGACAGTATAACCTCAATGAAAATAACTTACGACTTATTTCATTGGCTCACCGACGCAAAGACGCCCGTCTTTCACTATTTCATAAAATTTTCCACCATACAACACTTGGTAATGTCCTCATACTCCGGCCTGTGTACATTTCAAACCGTGTTGATGATGGTAATAAGGTAGGAATCGCAAAAAAATGCCACACTAAGTCTTTCTTTCAGTCGTTTATTCCCCGTACATCTCAGGACTGGAACCACCTTCCCACAAGTGTCGCAACCATCACTGAATGCAAACTTTTCCACGAAGCATTAGATAACATTGTATAACCAGGAGAATCTGTTACCTGTACTCACTGCTTCTGTTTGTTTATTTTATTTTATTATTTTTTTTCTTTGAAATAACTACCAATCTTTGTATAACCTGGAGAAATGTTGTGTTACCTGAATTCACTGCACTGCTTAATTCTGTATTTTTCATGTATTGTATCCACTCCCTCTTCAATACCATTTGGCCCTGAGGGTATTATAAAAAATATAATCACGAAAATCATTAGGGGCCATCCTAAGATATTAGGAAGGGGATTCAAGAAACGTTGTTTTACTGAATGCTCCGTTTTACTCAGGGGCGTCCCAACGAGCTGTTTCAGGTAATTTTCCATAGGCACTGAATTTTCTATTGTCTCAACAGGCAAGTTGACGATACTTAATGCTCATAGCTATTAAGGGTGCCGTCTGTGTTGTGTTTCTGTACTCATTCATGTGAATGTTTGATACACAACCACCTCTCTATTTTACTTATATTTGTTTTCCTATATTAAGCATTCTTAAATGTTTTTTGTATTACTAATCGCCACGTAATGGGAGCTATAAGCGGCAATAGCGCGAATAGCGGCGGTGTCCCTGCGACGCTTTGTGCAACTACACAATAGTCTGAGACATTTCTGTGTTGCACGTGCTGTCTCGTTGAAAGATTGCACGTTAGTGCAATCTTTCAGATTGCACGTTAGATTGCACATTGCTAAAAAAAGAAAGATTGCACGTTGCTAAAAGATTGCACGTTAGTGAGTATATCAACAAAGTATCCCTTACGAAAGTAGCTAAGTAGAGCATGGAAATTCATTGCAGTTTTATATCATCTACGTATACACCAGGGGTGTCGCGAAATTTAGTTGTAAGCGCCGGGACAGTGAACATGGTGGGGTCGGAGAGAGTTTGAACAAAATGACGTTGCCATTAGAAAGGAAGCCTTTCACATATCTCGTATATAGGTCATTTCTGAAGGCGATTTGGAGACAGGATTCGAGAAACATCGATACCGATGTGTGCACAACGAGTGAAATCTGGACGCGGATTGAAATGTATAGTTTTTGTTCCACGGTTATATTTCACCACATGGTGACCACATGTTCCTCACGAAAGGAATGCTTGAGACCAGTCATGCCTGTATAGCTTCACAAACATACTTATTTAAAAAATAAAAACAAATGGGACGAAGACGGTCATGTGTGCCGGCCGGGCCGCTAGAGGATGGTCTCAAACCCCGTACAACCATGAGGTCCCCCCTCCGCCCCAAAAAATGTCGCTACCAGCGATGTTGCAGCTGTACACTTGTCCGGATATAAGGTATTGCGCGAACTGTCTTTTACGGAAAAGGTAAAAGTCCACACCGGCATTTGCGTCGTCGTGCGAAGGCTTCTTATTGACGTTATTCAGATTATATGGCAACCCCGCTATAGCTGGTCGGCAAGCTGAGCAGCGACTCCATCAATTGCAAAAAATGACAAGCAAGAACCGCTTTCAGCGAAGTGTATAAAGAGCTGGTCCTGTGAAGAAGGTAAAACAAACCCCAATAAGTTGTGTTTGGAAGGAAAGTAATGTACTTTGAGCAAGAAGGCAAGACTTTTGAGATACAAACAGACATCTCATTCAAATGAAAGAACATAGCTCACAGTTCAGAAATTTTCAAGCAGACATTTCGTGTATAGGCGTTTGCTGCTACATAATATGGATCTATAATAACAAATTTGAGAATGTATCGAAGTATCTTAAGATACAATTGCCAAGTATCGTATCGGATACAATTATTGCGGCAGTATCTTGTATCTGTATCTCTAATACTTTTTGCCTGAGTATCTTGTATCGGTATCGCGATACAATTTCAAAGGTATCTTTGCCCAGCCCTGTATGGACGTAATCACTTTCGGTGCTTTTAACTACGTCATTTTTACACGGTGATATAAAAACCGGCTATGGTATATTGATATAACTACAAGAAATAGTATAACAAATTTCATCAAAATCAAGCCAGTAGTTTATTGAAAAAAAGTGGGACATATACGTCCCACTGACTCATGAGAGTGTTTTCAGAAAGTGGGAAAACACGTCCCATTGTCTCATGAAGGCACTATCTCGCGATTTCATCAACGGGCATTGGGATGAAACGGCCGAAGCAAGTGGCACAGAGTATCAGTTATGAAGTTGTCCTCAGAAAAGTTGTGCGGACCTCCTTTCCAGCACGAGAACACCACCTGCACTATTGTGAGGCCCTCTATAGCGAAAATCAATGGTCTGTTCCTTCGAAACCGCATGCACCAACCATTTTTTTCTCCATTCGCCCTCCTAGCTTTGGCTGTCGAAATTGTCGAGTAAGGCTGTTGCCCCTGAATGTGTGCCTACCTTTCAGGAGGTAGATGATATCAAGGAAAATATTTCCACGCAACAATACCGCAATTACGCTGAGGGACGAGCGTGGCGATGTCGCAGGGGATTGCGTTTTGATGCATTTATCGGCCAAGTTATTTCGCGAATTTACAAAAACACGTGAATACCGGAAGCTAGAATGGCCTCCCTGAAAAACCAGAAAAAGAGGAAATTATCCGGCATTTTGATTGGTAGTTCTTTATATGAAGAAGAGGAAAATTCAGAAGCTATATAAAAACATTGATCGAAATTCAACGCCATTGTAACGCTGATTCCGCCCTTCGAAAGCGTGGTAAAAAATTCCCTCGAGGTTACGAAGACTTGGGTAGATGCGAGTGACGGACGGTACGACGACCGCCCACAGCACTCTCGACAAGTGCACTCACTGATTTTATTACAGTACATGTACAGCCGATCAAGGCCAAATGCTTCTTTACATCGTGTTAGGCATACGTACGAGCGGTTAAAGTTGCACCAACGCAACGGAACAAACCGCCTTTTGGGTCCCTGCATGACGTACGCGCACATGCAAACACAACGTGGCTAGCAGACGACGCAGGGAGCAATCCACACTAGGCGGGCTTCAGCTAGTAGCCGCCAGGCGGCGAATGGCTGAAGCGCGCCTAGTGTGGATTGCTCCCTGCGTCGTCTGCTAGCCACGTTGTGTTTGCATGTGCGCGTACGTCATGCAGGTCCTCAAAAGACGGTTTGTTTCTTTGCGTTGGTGCAACTTTAACCGCTCGTACGTATGCCTAACACGATGTGAAGAAGCGTTTGGCCTTGATCGGCTGTATATGTCCTGTAATAAAATCAGTGAGTGCGAATTTCGAGAGGGCTGTGTATTGGTGTCGTACCCTTCGTTCACCGGAATCATTTCAGTGTTGATGCCGCTTTCTGGCTCAAGCACATCGTAAAGTGCGCTTGGCATAGTCCCAAACATGAGGAGCATTGAATTGTGTGTGAATGCAGCGTTTTAGCGACTCGGTGGTAAACAAAATGAGGCTCATGCACGTTCGCGTTGTTGTTAGGTGTATAATTGCGGCACTGTAGTTCATGATGAGCTTTAGTTGCGCTTAAGATGTCCTTTTATTTTACGGTCGTGGTCCCGCTACAGCGAAATATTTCTATCGAGTGAAGTCTGAGACTTCGGTACTCAAACTGTCCCGTAAAAAAAGACAGACAATGGAATAACACGGCAGTGATAAAACGGAGTTGCCGCGCGCAATTTTAACTTAGAGCGAAATTTATGCAGAACCACCCGTGTGCTTAGCACGACGGCGTGCCTTACATTTATGTCGTATAATTTAACGCAAAACCTCATCCTTTTTTTTTTCACATTATCTTGAGCGTTTGTCTGGAATTGTTATAAATTGATGGAAGGAAGCGG